>NC_083353.1:8586666-8950833 GCF_030254825.1 Meriones unguiculatus
AATAACAATAAATAAATAAATAAATAAGTAGATAAATAATTTAATGCACCGTAATGAAAATTTTGAAATACTCTATTAAAATAGTAAGATATTTAAGTAAAATAAAAACTAAATGCTCATTTCATTTAATTTCATTGAAATTTTGAAATTTCAAAACACTAAATTATAATATATTCCTAATAGGAATTTTTTCTTGAAATTTTTAAAAAAATAAATCATTTGCTATAATTTTTTAAGCAATTTTACCTGAGCCTGAGTATTTTAGGGTGTGTGCATGTATAAAATTATGCATTTGATATCTTTAAGAATGACAGTGTTGTGTCACAAAGTTAATACTCATTTATGCTTTTCCCCAGGAAGTGGTAAAGTACATCTCTATCATTAAGTTCATTGTGGAAAATAGTTTCCGTGATGTTCCGTTACACTATATACTAGTTCACTGAGCTGGGACTACTTATTAGGTAAATTACTAGAAAAGGCAGTCAGAAATAGTAGCTTTAAGTGAAGAAATGGAGGAATCAGTGTGTGTGCATGTGTGTGTACACACTGTATTTTACACATACATTAGATCGATGTTTCTTTCCACTTCCACATCTAGCACATTGATCTGTCTTGGTATTTTCTCATATAAAATCTAATACAGTGTTAATTCATACGCATTAAAAATGTAAAATATCTGACTGGGGATATGGATCAGAGGTTAAGAATGTTTGCTTTGTTGTTTCAGAAAACTCAGGTTTGGTTCCTAGAATCCATGTCAAGCAGGTCAGATGACCATAAATCAGCTTCAAAGTATCCAAGAACTTCTTTTTTTTTTTTGTTAAGCCTATGGTCTTCTAGTTTATTTATTTTTTTTCCATAATTTTATTTTTCTCATTAGTTACATTTTGTTAATTCTGTATCCCAGCTGTATCCCTCATTCCCTCCCCAATCACCCTCCCTCCCTCAT
The DNA here is from genome assembly GCF_030254825.1 of Meriones unguiculatus. Classification (NCBI taxonomy): domain Eukaryota; kingdom Metazoa; phylum Chordata; class Mammalia; order Rodentia; family Muridae; genus Meriones; species Meriones unguiculatus. The sequence continues at coordinate 8,587,616 of NC_083353.1, forward strand.
CTCCTCCCTGCCCCTTTCCAAGTCCACGAATAGGGGAGGACCTTCTGGTGTCCTAGGGAACCAATGTAAAAGTGTTCATACACAGTCACAAGAGCACATAATCAAAATTGAAAATAATATTTCAAAAAACTAAACGTGGTATGTGAGCCTGTACCTCTCTCTCTCTGTGTGTGTGTGTGTGTGTGTGTGTGTGCACAAACTTCTGTGAGTTTGGACACATACTTGTCAAAGCACACCTGTGGATGTCAGAAGTACTTCGTTCCACCTTTTTTTTTTTTGAGATAAATTCTCTTTGTTATTCACTGTAGTCTTTACCAGGTAAATTTCCCTATGAGTGTCCAAGCATTACCCTGTCTCTTCCTCCCAACTTGCCATGGGAAAATGGGGATTATAAACATGTGCTTCTGTATCTACCTTTAAGTAAATTCTGGGGGTCCAGATACTTGTACAGCAAGCACTTAACCCAGTGAGACATCTAACATTAGCCTTAACATCATAAAGCATCTTAAATGAGATAAGTGACATGGAGAGTTTTGAGTGAGTGGATGCTGAATGGTGGCTGCTTCTGAAAGTTGGAGGTCTTGAACAGCCTTTTAACAGTTAAAATTTTACTTATGGGTTCTTATAAAAACTCATATATAGCTCTTGAATTTTCTGCACATGGATCCTAGCTTTGATTTTTGAGTTGTGTGTAAAATTCTATTCCAGTTTTTCCAAAGCAACTCTAGAGGAATGAAGCAAGTTACAGTGTGTTTCTTGCAAGGATAAAATCAATTATATTTATGTTAAAAAGTTTGAAGTTTTCTAACTATCTTTATGAAGAACCTTTGAGTGTGAGATAGCCATCAATACATGGCTCTAATTTATGAGATACATTGAATTAAAAACAACAAAACAAACACCCAATGTGCAATGAGATAGAGGAAAGTTAATTAGCATACACAGCAGTAGTACTATGTCTGCTGGAGGCAAGTGTTGATTAAGTTACAAGGTAGATCAGCTAGGCAGTGTGAGACACTCTCCCAAGGGGAAGCCTATGGAGAAAAGCTATTTATTTCTATATTGATTTACATTGGTCAGATGGAATATGCAAAATTCTGAGTGAGTGGATTCTGCATGTTGGCTGTATTTTTTGGAGGGACCTGGCAGCACAGAATATGGGGGTGGGAGAGTGGGGGCATAGGGCTATCAACAATGTTCATTATTCTTCACCTTTCTGCCTCATATGTTCCTATTCTGCTCAGGATAAATGTTAAATGAATATAAATGTAATAACATTCTCTGCGAAGCCCTGGGAAATTATTACCTACCTGGTAAATTGTAATGCCCCCATCTAGCCTAGACCACAGCATGTGGTTTCCAGACTGCTTAACCTCCTGATTCAGTTCACTTGAAAAATCTTCCCTATTAAAAAGAAGGCACCCAAAATGAACTACAATTATCTGGGCATGGTCTTGACTGCAGTGAATATAGCAAGGCTATCATTTTCTTGATTATACATATTTTATTTTAATGGATTTGTACACTGCATCAGATGATCACAGTTAGAGTTAACCAACATTTAGTTTTATGTAAAATTTACTGAATCCATTTCAATTGGTCCCCATAGCACTACATTTTTACCCACTGTTTACCTAGGCATTTTGTTGGAAATTCCATGATGGGACATTTGAACATACATATATGATTTTGATGTCAGGGAGATGGCTCAGTTGATGAAGTGAAAAAGGTACTTAATGTGTAATCATGAGACCCTGAGTTCCATTTCTAGAAATAAAAAAGCCAAGCATAGTGGTGCATGTTTATAATTCTAGTATAACAGAGGAGTGGAGAAACGATAATCCCTGGGACCCTTTGACAAGGCAGCCTAGCCTAGTGGAAAAGTTAACAGCTAATGAGTCTCTGGTGGGAAAAAAAAAAACAATGTAAGAACTGAAGAATGAGAAGAGCTGTGAAATGCTGTCTCTGGACATGATATGTCTAATGCAAGCATCAACTCACAGCAGCTGAAGTTGCTTGCACAAGACCTTCACAAGATAGAGCTAGTCAAAATTCCACCTCAGAAGAGAAGAGAATCCTAAGTTCAAACCCTTGACAAGGAAGTACTGACAGTTGACAGTTGATGGTTGTTGGGTAGGATTTCTATGATAAGTGGATGACCACACACTTGTGTATATACTTCCAGTACTATTTGAACTCAGGGTGTTATTAATGATAACAATAACAAAAAAGGACACAAAGATAGGAGACAGGTAGTAGGTACCAGACAAGAATGTGGAAGATTTTGAGAGTAGATAAGCTCAAAATACATAATTCTCTTGCTTATGCATGCACAAAGAAATGTATGGCTTCAGAAAAGATATGCATGCTGCAAGAGTTACCTTTTACACCAGAGTGTACAGCCCTAGCCTATGCTGACAAAACAAGCTATAAAACGCTTGACACCATGGATTCTTATTTTAGCATGCCTGGTTTGCACAAGTTCTACAACTGAGGGTTTCTGAATAAATGACACAATGATGTATTGTTTGCCTGGCTGTGTATTTACCATGCCCCTTGTGTAAGTCCTCTCAGTCAAGCAGATCAATAAGCACAGCATTCATTAACTACTGTATAAGGAATATGAATTCTGTAGCTCAATATAAAAACATCACCCAAACCTTCTGACCTCACCTACTCTCCTCTTTCTCAATTAATCACTTAATCTCATGATTTCGTCCAAGACTTAATGGGTTCATTAAGTCAGAAATATACTTAATAAAGGTTAAAAGGACAAATCTCAGTGGGTTTCTATTTCTATATCTTTATTCACAATACTATTTTTTTTAAAGAGAAAAAGCAAAAGCCAAAATAATTGTCTCAAATTATAATTAAACACCAATATCAAAACACAAGAACATGTAGTGTTTGGAAATGAATTCTGAAAATAATCTAGGTCTTACTTTTGATAGTGGTGTGGTAGCTGCTACCAAACTTAGCTTCCTGCAAAAAGTGAGTGGAAAACTAGCTAATGCTACAGAAGCAATAAAATCACGCAGCCAGAGTGTGTATGGTACAGTATGAACAATGCAGTGTGATTGGAGGATGACATAAAAGTTTTTACTTCATGCTTGAGGGCTCTTCCCAGCTCTTGCTTGCTGAGAATGGGATGAGCATGGAAGGTGGAGAAGGAAGCAGCTTGATTTCCTAGAAAGAACAACCTTGTCCTGCCTAGTTGAGTAATGTGCCAAATCCCTACAGAACACTTTCACTAACAATCCTAACCTACAAGGATGCTTAAGCTGCACACACACACACACACACACACACACACACACACACACACACACTTTGCTCTGTTAGTGAAAACTCAAATCCTAATGCGGGATATAATATCCTTATGATCATTGAGTAAGGGCAGTTCCCACTAAGCAGGACAACCTTGATTCAATCCCCAGATTCCATATTTTGGAGGGAAAGGAGTGACTCCCTCTGGTTATTTTCTGTCCTATACCTGCACATCTTATCACTCCTGCTTTCTTAAACACATACACTCACATACACATTCAAACAATTGTGCCTTTAATCTCAGGATAAGGGAAGCAGAGGCAAGTGAATCTATGTGACTTTGAGGTCAGCCTGGTCTACAGTGTTAGTTCCAAAACACCTAGGGATACACAGAGTCCCTGTCTCAATAAACAAAAACAAACAAAAGAAAAACAAACAATACAGTTTTATGAGCAAAGCAAATATAACAAAATCCATTTTCTATAAAACTACAGCTAGGGAAGGTTAAAAATCTCCTGATAATAATTTATCATTACAGAAAGAAAGCTGTTCTGCTTTTATTAATATATTAAAAATATATTTAAATAGTACATGTATTATAAAGGATTAGACACACACACACATACACACACACATAGATGAAAGAGATTTGTTACTACCAAAGGGTACATATATGAAGAAGAAAAAAGATCCAAAGTTGTATAGCCTTAATTCCAGAGCTTCAAATTACATGAATGAAAACTTATAAGCATTTGAAAGAAATTGAAGAAAGAAAACTGAAAGAATTTGACAAACCCACAATTATACGCAATTCCACCAAAAATGTATGATATTCTATTTCAAAAAACTACAATTTTTCAGAAATCATTGACAGTATGTTTCCTTCACACAAGAAAGTGAACCTAGAAGTAACAGTTGTCAAAAAAATTAAATATTTGAAAATAAAATCATCTATGAACCAGGAAATAATAAAACAAAAATACTTTTCTTAGCAATCATCTATGAACCAGGAAATAATAAAACAAAAAATACTTTTCTAGCAATTCTAACAAAATACTGGCTGTAATATTACTTATGATGCATTCAAATAGTTCACAAAAGATATTTCATATGTTAAAATTCTTAAATTTACATAGAAGGTTTAAAGTAACTGCCCTAAATGTCTATCTCACTAAAGCAGGAAACAAGTTTCGTGTTGCCAGCAAGAAAGAGCCTGGCCCTTCAGGGCAGTCTGAGTGGCTTACATGCATCCGGACCCAGATTCAGTGCTTCCAGGAGGTTAGCCCCAACACCTACTCCATCCATGAGCTGCTGGAATACAAGGAGAATCTGGGGCTATAGCACCAGATCTGGGAGCTCATCATTACCAATGAAGATGAAAACTTTGAAGCATACCTGTGATCAAGGAAGTCTCAGAGATGGTCCAGCATTTACATACTTCAGATACCAGAGGCCTTGAGCCAGAACAATGTCTCATGGCAATGAGTATTTGCATGTAGAGCTATGTGGTATATTTGGAATGGCATGCTGAAGTTTCCAATGTCACTGTGTTAAATTTGCGATGGAGGCAGGAAGGATAGAGGAACAAAGTAGTGAGTATCTAGGTCTGAGGCTTGAGCTATCACTGTGTTGATATGCACAGCCTGTGCTACTGCTTGAGACCATGTTGATGTTTGAGGCTCATGCTGCTGCCAGGGTTGGGGAAAGGGATGTGTCCATGGTCCTGCTGTAATGTCAGTGACCTATATGGCTCCTGCTATCACCGAAGGCTACATGGATGTCTGGTTACATTTGGTTTCATGCTGTCTTGATGTCTGTGGAATGTGTTACCACCTAAGACCACTCAGTTGTCCATGGCCTACACTGCCACCTGAATCCATGTTGAGGTTTGTGGTCTGTGCTGCACCCTGAATCCATGTTGATGTGCATGGTTTGTGCTGCCACCTGAAGCCATGTTGATGTCCATGGGTAGGGCTGCCATCTAGGATCATGTGTCAGTGGCCTCTACTGCCACCACAAATCATGCTGAGTTCCACGGCTCATGTTCACTCCAGAAGCCAGGTGGATGTCTGTTGTCTGTGCTGAGGCCCGATACTGTATGGAAATTCATACTTCTGAATCTGAAGGACAAGGAGGCTTCTTCTGCAGTGGTATTAATGACTGCAGATTCACAATTGAGAAAGACATAGAAGCATCTGTGACAACCCCTACTCCTATTCACCAAAAAAATGTAACAACCTAGACAGAAAGCCACCAAAGAACTCATTAAAAGTGTGATAATGATACAAATGTGTAGCTCTCCACAGTAGAAGGGTACTGTGTGTGTGTGTGTGTGTGTCCTTTAAGGAGTGGGAAGTAAGAGTGATCAGGGTGCATTATAGGTGAAATCCTCAAATAATCAATAAAAAAATTGTGTTAATTTTTTTGGAATAAAAACTGCATTTAAGCAACATGTAATTATTCAAGGATTTTAAAAGAAAAAAGGCTATATGTTAAGAGCTAGTAGTCAGGAAGGACCACATTGTTGGCCGGCAGCCAAGCCCAAGTAGTTCACCTTCACCAAAGACTCCACCTGCTTTTTATAGGGGCCATGGATCTTCCTCCACCCCACGATGAGTTGGGCCTTCTCTGGCCAATGAGTTGCAGGCTGCGCAGATCCTGAAGTGCCTCTTTATTCGGCAGATGCAATATATATATATATATATATATATATATTTTACTCATGTGTGCCAATAACTCTGGGCTAACCTGTAGCTCTCAGCAGTCCTCAGTCTTTTCTGTAGCCTCTGACACATTTGTGGCTCCAGATTCCTTTCTGGCTTCCCTTCAGAATATGTATGTCAGTGTTTCAGGACGCTGAGTGCTTCTAAATCAGATGCAGGGGCATCGTCACAGCCTTTTTCAGGGGCTTTGACACTGTGCTGGTACAAGTGGAAAAGGTGTGTTTTCTTTCTCCTTTCAATCCAGTGCCTCCTGGGCCAGCATGTTGGTCTCCAGTTTTTTTTGCTTCATCTTAAGCCTCTCGATCTCCCTAGTATTTTTCCTGTACTGTCCTAATGAATACCACTCACTCTTGCTTTGGGGTATTCAGTAGAGGTGTTCCTTGACTCCCCTGGGAATCCAGCAACAATCCAAATTCAAGAGGTTCTCCAACATGGCGGGATCCATATTGCTTAGCTTCTATAAGAGCCTTAGTTTCTGGGAGGCAGAGGCTGGAGCTACTGTAGACTTAGCTCTTCCAGTCGGTTCTTCTTTAGGGCCTTTCTCTTTCTTTGACTCTGATGGGCCTGGTAGTTCTTTCTGAGACAGCTTAACTGGTTCCAAGGCATGAGGCTGTCGACTCTCATTGGTGAAAAGTCAGCTAATCACCTCCTTGGACTTAGCAGCAAAGTGCAATGCTGGGATTGTATACACGTAAAATCATCTTTCAGGAGCAATGTTAGTAAAGAGGATGCTATAAGCTGAGCCACCCAGAGAGTCCTGCAATAGGCAAGTGAGTTTGCTGTCCTAGGAATGGTATAGGAGAGAGGCCCTGTTTTAATACATCCATCACTTTGCCCAATACAAAGAAGAAGGTGTTGATGGCTCCACTCTGTTTGAGCCTAATGCTGTGGTTGCCTGTGTGACGGTTGTCCTTAGGACCAGCCAAATCAATAAGGTAGAGTTTTCCGTACCATTGGAGAAACAGTGCCAAACATTCATGCTAATCCACCATGACCAAGAGCACTGCATGACTACAGGAAGAGTGCAGTCTAAGCCAGATGGCTCCTACAATGTGACTTCTACAGGCTGGCAGAAAGTGCTGCTCGAAGTCAAAGAAGCTAGTGATGGGCTTCTGTGTGGGGCCTGGAATCAGGATGTTCCTTCAACAGTCTTCTCAAATCACTAGTTCTCCTGATGCAGGACCAAAGAGGTCTAAATACCTTTTCCTGGTAGGTCTCTAAACTGGACATTGTGCCAGAAAGGCCCCATGGCCGACCCTCAGCACTTTCTTCCCTTGTAAGCTGCAAGAAGTCCATGAGAGCCCTTGGAATCATTCCAGGTTGTTCTGTGCTGCCACTCATTGTGGGTGTCTTGCCTGCCCCAGCAGGTCCATAAACAGGCACACTTGCATGCTGCCCTACCAGCAAGTGCTTTAAGATGGACTATACTGAACCTACATAGAAGTCTACTGAGTGTCTTCTCCCCATTGAAGGCATCAAACTGATATATTTGAATGTCTCCTGCTATTTCCTCCAGTCTGCCACCTAAGGAAGAGCAGTTGTCTATGCCTCATACATAGGGGGGTTCTCTTGCTTTTTCATCCATAAGTGGCCAGTAGTACACCCATCCTTACTGGAGCTGGAGGTGGACACTGGCCAGTCCCTCCCTTGCTTTGACGGTGACCGACTCCAATCTGATGACTCCTGGGATGCTTGCGCTCCATCAGTCTGTCCTCAAGGCCCACTTCTCCTGGCAACATGTCCCTAGTCATCCCATCCAGTCTTATCTTAATTTTTTAAAGTAGAAGATACAACAGTATTAAACTCAGAAAAGGAATTTAAAAGGGCATAAGACTTAAAAATAAAAACAAAATATTTAACATACTCAGAAACAAGAGAACAAAGTAAGAAACCTAAAAGCTAGTGCTTTTCAGTTATCAAAATAATTCACAAAACTAGAGGTACAAGTAGTGAAGAGATTCCCTGAAAGCACAAGTGTCACTAATAGCATCATTATGAAAGACACTTTTTGGTAGATCCTACAAACAAAATGGCATTATAAACCACTTTGTGGTAATAAATGGAACAATTTAACAAAAACAGAAACATCTCCAAAAAATCAAAATTTATCAAAGATCATTAAAAATATTTGAAATCAAGAATTCTGCTACATGAGCTAAAGTAGTTGAATTTGGGCAGTTAGGGAGAAGTGCTATCAACCCCATTAAAATCTAATAAGAGAAAAAAAAATATTGTCTTTTGGCTGGTCTTGAACGTAAGAATCTTGTGTCTCAGCTTTCCCTAGTTCTGAGAGATGTAGTAACTTACTTCTGTCATAGCCTGAGATCACTTTTTGAAGACTTATTTACTTGTAGATATGTCTATGTATATACGGATACTCATGTGCAGGTGGCTGTGGTGACCATCAAAGGGCATTAGCTCCCCAACACTGGAGTTATAAGTAGTTCGCAAGTATCTAGTGTGGGTGCTGAGAATTCAGCTACAGCCCTCTTCAGGAGAGTTAAGTAGTGATCACAAGGAATGCCGGGACTCTAGCTATCCTAAGCATGGCAGTCATGGCTTTGGCAGACCTTGCTCCCTCTGCCTTGCTAAACACCATTAGATCACATTCCTAAAGCTGGACCCCTAAGTCTCTTCTCTTATTTGGTCATTTTCTCCTCCTGAAGCTAACTACCAAGGTTCAGCTCTCAAAGTTCAGCTCTCAAATCCAGCAATAAAAAGCCCCCTTTGGCTCACTTAATTAACATGCCCAAAAAGAATGAAACACCCCATTCTAACAAGGGTTTTTTCCCTTTTCCTTTTATAAACTGCAATTTTCTATGGTTAGCTCTGTCATGTCTTTGTCCAGTGGCAGTACTTTGTCTCTCCCTCCCCAGGGAAAAGTACCCCTCCCCCATCTTTCTTGTCTTCTTCCCCAATCTCTCTTGTCCTTTATCTACTGTCTTTGCCTCTAAATCTCCTTTGTGTCTTGAGAACTTGGTCTTGGGGGTCCTGAGCTAACACCAGCCTTACAATTAAGCCATTTATCCAATACCTTAAAAATCACTTTTTAATTATTTTTAGGTCAGCTTTATATTCATACCATAATGTATGAAACAAAAGAAAACATCAAATAAAAACAATTCATGAAAACCATTCTCCTTATTGATACTGGCAGCTAAATCTTTAGGAAAATCAAACCCAGCTGTTTAAAATAGTGATATAATTCATTACTAAAATATGATTGCCTTTTATTTGTTTTAATAGGGATTTCACAAAATCCTCAGTTTATGACTTTTTTTGGCAAATTATAGTATCAAAGAATATTTGCTATGTAAAATATACTATTATTAGGTGAATTGTATAATGACAGATAAAAACAAAATCATAAAAAAATGTTGACTTAAGAATACGTGTTGTTTTGACTAAGCTGATTTATTAATTTTGTCCAGAATCTATTTGTTAGAATTCCTGTTCAGAGAAATAAATTCCCGATTAAGAGGTGGATGGTTATGGACGAAGTTGTTTATTGATAGACTTTGCATGCTGAATAAATTGAGATTATGCTAGTATGTATACTTCTTACTAGGAGATTTGGACATAAGTATATATTTGCATATTTATGTAATTATATATTTGCATATAATGTTAGTAAGGTTCTAGAATGTAAAGAAGACAATGGAAGTCCAGGCTTCCTGGCTCCGTTAGCATGTAAAGAAGACAATGGAAGTCCAGGCTTCCTAGCTCCGTTAGCTGTCCTAATGCAAAAGTGAGCATGGGTTAGACTCTGAGTACAGTGGCTGTTAGAATCCATTTATTCTCCGTGAGCATGTCGCCACATGTTCTCGCCTGAAGAATGGCGTTGATGGTTTCTCCTGTTCCCTGCAGAGATTCTCTGGGCATGCACATGCAAAGCCACTTACATATATATGCTACAGCTCCTACAGCACAATGTTAAGGATTGAAAAGTCCTCTTCCTAGGTTGAAAATTCCACCCAGCACTAGAAACTTGGAGTGGGAATTGATCCAACATAAATTAAGGGCTAGAAAGATAGCACAACAGTTAATATTACTGTTTTCTCCTTCAGAAAAATAGATTTTGTTTCCCAGCATCCTTGTCAGGCAGCTCACAAATGTCCACAACTGGAGATCCAAGGAATCTGATTTCCTTCTCTGGTCTCCATGGGCATCTGTATCCACATATACACATACCTAGACACATGCACATCACATAAATTAAAATTAAAAGAAATCTTGAATGAAAGAGTCAATTGAACAAAAAAAAATACCAGCTGAGAAAAGTCTAACTGATTCCCTTATCAGGGCCTCTGAACTCTGAACCCTGTGCACTGCGAATTTGCATTGAGATTCTTCCTGGCTCTGACCTTGAAGAAATCAGGCAATGTCTAGACAGAACTGTCACCATGATTATTTTGTCTGAATGGATGGTTAGGTCAAGTAATTAACTGATTAATTAGACATTCAATCAATCTTTAAGTGATGTAATTAATCATCTTGATACTTAAAATGTGAGGCATAGATGCCTCGAAGCTTAGGCATGTTCAAAAAAAGAAACAGCTCTCCTTGTTCTCTTGTTACCAGATTGTTTTTCGTTTTTGCTCTGTCCCTCTTTTCCTTCCCCCCTCTCTCCCTTTCTACGTCCCTCCTTACTTTCCTTCTTTTTATACTTTCTATGAGGTTTAATCCAAGATGTGAGTTAGGCTTAGACAATGTCTTTTCTTCAGTCATTATAAAGTAACTCACGTTTTCATTCATCTACTTTAGACGCAGGGTCTATTCCTTTCAAAAGAACTCTTAGAGCGGTTTTGTTGTTTGTTTTGTTGTTGTTGCTGCTGTTGCTATTTGAGACAGTATCTCACTATGTAGTCCTAGCTATTCTGAAACTTATTGTGTAGACCAGTCTAGCCGTAAATCCAGAGAGATCTACCTGCCTCTACCTCTCCGGGGCTGAGATTAAGGTTGTTAGTCACTCTGCCCAGCTATTACAGTCTTTGTTATTTAAATATCAGAGGTAATTTTAAATATTCTTTAGGTTTCATATTCTCAGTAATGTAAACATTTTGACCATTTTGACTTTTTTTTTTTTAAGAAACATATGTAGAACATTTTGGAGTTCTGATTTTCCACCACTGTACTTTGGTTTCCTGCTGTCTATCCAAGAGGTCTCTGCTTAAAGTTTAATACAACTTGTGATACACACTGGATTCTATGTGTGTGAGAGGTTAAATCTCAGAAGATAAGCATTTACGTGAATGAGCTGGTCAGCTTGCTTTCAGCAGAGGCTTCAACTTTACTATTAAAGTTACTCTCGCAAGATAAAGATGGTGTTTCTCAGTTTGCACAGCCAAAAGAATATGTTAAAATCGCATCATCCATCCCCCATTCATGTTTATAAAAGAACATTCTTCCTCATCCTTCTCTTCTTCTTATCATCTTCCTTTTCCTTCTTTTTCTTCTCTCTCTCTTTTTTAAATCAGAGTTTTACCCTTGACTCAGGAATTCATTATCTTTCGGCCGCAGGCAAATGACAGCTGAATTTAAAGCCACAACTTTAGGTCCAGCCTATATAATATCCCACTGATTAAGTGAGTAAAGTTTCTGTGACAATGTTGTCTCTTTAGCAAATCAAATTTTCTAAAACTGAAGCCACTGATTCTATCATATCCCTTCATGATACTTCTGAATGCACTGCAGCTGAGGAGACAATGTTGATATAGAGCTTTCTCTGATTTCACAGCTGTGAGGAAGGCTAAAGGTGACATAAAGAAGCATGAGAATGGGTAGGTAAACATTCTAGCTGCCTTTGCCTCATACACAACACTGACATTACTGAAAGCTTCTTCAGAAAGGCCCAATAGGGGTAAGCACTAATTTTCCTTGGGGAAAATCTACTCATTAATACTTTATTTGTTGATTTTCTTTCCTCCTTACTCACTTCCTTGCTTTTGATTTTATGAATACATCCAAAATAAACTACCTTGCACTCCGTTCAATCTCCCACCTTAGGGTTGGAGAAATCTTGCATATGACAGCTCTTTTGCTGTAGAAACACACAACGATTTTCTTTGCCGATATGAATTACAGCACACCCTAACAGTAAAGAGATGAGTGAGTGACTGAGGAGAGGGCTCTAATTCTGCAATGAGTTATCTTCATATAGACAAGGCAGGTCTCAGGATTTTTTTCACTGAGTTTTTGCAATACTTCATGGAGGAAACATGTTAAACCTCTTTATGGGTAATGACATTGAGATTTAGATTAAAGGCTTCTGACATGTATTATAAAAGTATGTCAGGGGATATTGCTGGACAACACACAAGGGTGGAAAGTGTGACTTAGAAAATTGAAGATGCCAAAGAATATTTTCTTTTCATTAAATGACTATACCTACAATATCATAGAAGGAAAGAAAACATTTCCAAACTTAGTAGACTAGTGAATTTACAATATCCATTGTCCTCAATATTAAAGAACAGGAAAGAGGCTATGGAGTTCCTTATGGTAAACTGACTGTATGAATCTGGAATTGACAAGCACAACTTTCACTGAGAGATCCAACTCACTACATAAAGTAGGAACAGTGATCAAAAGAGACACACGGCATCAGCATGAAGCCTCCACATGTATGCCCACACATATATTTATATGTCTATTTACACGTGAACATACATACATATTCAAACATGAAATTGCAATTGGAAAGGATTTTAACTCAAGATACTTCATCATATTTTTATCCTTCATATCAGATCTTACCTATATTTCTTGGCCTTTCTGATTACCCTAAATATATTCCCTGGCATCTGCTAGGAAATAATTGTGCTTTCCTTTGGTCTCAGTTACAGTTTATTTTTCTGGAGTCAGACTGTCAAAATAGAGTCGTTTTTTTTGCCTAAGTCGATCCCACTTCCCACAATTCAGATCCTATCCACTTCACAGTCCCATGGCAGTTTCAAACCAACATCACTGGCAACATTCCTATCAACACTGAGCTCCATGTAAGAATGTAGCCCCACAGACTTACAATGGAACAGAAAAATTTTCATCACCTTGCCCTGTCACAGCTGTCATGATGTTTTATTGCAACACATAATTCATGTGTATGGTGGTGCTGAGGTAAACAATCCCAATATGCTACCAGTCATGTAAAACTGGGGCACATTTAATTATGCATGGTATATAATATTGGATAATGATAATAAATGACTTATGGTTTATGTATTTACTATACTATATTTTATCATTATAGAATATTCTCCTTAGAATAAAGAAAAATGTCCAGTAAAACAGGATGTTCTGTTATGATCACAGTAACCACATCACATCACATATTTACCATGTCTCTTGAAGACATAAAGGTTGCTTGTATTCCATTTAGGTTTGTATAGGAATACTTGTTGTTTGCAGAACAACAAAATCACTTAATGTAACACTTCTGAGACAGCATTCCTATTGCTCAGCAACTCTACATCGATCTGCTTTCAGAAGGCTTCTATGTGCTGTAAACTAAATTGTTGTGTGCCGGCTCCACATGAACATGTGCTGAAGAGTGTTGGTGGCAATAGAAGGAAGCCATGAGGGTGAGATTCTTATACTGGGATTGCTTCCTTGAAATGGATAGGCATGGTAGCTTGCTTTCACACTCTGACTTCTGCCATGGAGTTTATGAGAGAACATGGCCACATGCAAAACAGGAAACAGGCTTTCACCAAACACTATATCTATCTGCACCTTGGTCATAGTTTTAGGACTTTGAGACACAAAGTATTCTTATATAAGCTGCCAGACTATATATGTTTTGTTACAGCTTCCAAAATAATGTTAATATTGTTCTTCACTTAATTTTAAATATGGACACAGGTCATGGTGTTCTTAGGTTTCCTGGATCCTGTGCAGTATGCTAAATACAATGAATGGTTCAAAACACACCTCAGTTATTTGTAAGTAAATAAATGAAGAGAGACTTATTATTTACAGTTGGAAAAAAGGCCCACTTTTAGAACTAGAAATGTGGAGCATTAGATTTACATAAAGACACCTTTTTCTACCAATGAACTCACTTAAAACTGAGGGCAAGAGGCATTGTTTAATGACCACTCCATTAAGACAAAGGGGGACACCTTTATCCTCAGGCCAGGACAAAGCAGGGTGCTGCTTCCTCCTGCAGGAGATCAGGAGATCAGAAGCCAGCTCTGTTTATTGTGGAACCTAAGTGAAGGCAAGTGCTAGAGAAGTCCCAGAGGACTTCAATTTCAAGGATATTGCCTATTATTTTCCATAGAAGGAACACTTGAGAATTGACCTCCAAAGTACTAGAAGCTCATTGTTGGCCTACATTGTAAGACAGTCCTATGTTTTGTATTTTATTCAGGTTCCTATTTTTTACTGAAGTGTATTGTGTGAAAGATCTTTGAATTTTTATAAAAGAAAGAAAGAAGATTGAGTTGGCACTTTAGCTTAGCATTAGGGTGCTTGCCAAGCATGCATAAGGTCCTGGATTCATCTAACAACAACACACACACACACACACACACACACACACACACACACGTACAATACTTGCAATGGTCTTATAAGCACCTGACACTGGCAAAGGAGTGAGTGAGCAAGCACTGGTTGGCAAGTAAGTAGGGAAATTCGTTGGAGGTGTTTAGACCAAATCAGCTCCTGCTCTGCATCCTCTCCAGAGAGCTGATCTAGAGAGTATTCTTGAAATAGCTTGGAAAATGCCCTGGGCTTTTGAATCAGCTCTTCAGGGTGCACAGAGTAACAGTCCATGGGCTCAATGGGTTATCAGACTGGAAATCTCAACAAAGAAGCAGAGAATAAAGGTAAGACTGAAAGAGGGGTAGACTAATTTGAAACTAAAGAGGTCCCTTCTACCTGATTGCCAGATGAACGCTGGTTTCTGTCTTTACTTAGAAAAGTGTGTTGCCACTGGTATGTCCCACATTTCCAATGAAATTGCTTCTTATAGATTTAGAACAATTTCCAGATTGCCAGCTACATGGAAAGTTAAAAAAAAAAAAAAAAACATGTGGCTTAACAGATGAACACAAGAACTGTCAGATGAAGGAGAAACCTTAAAAACAGCAAGACAAAGACTGTCTACTATGTGAGGTTAACAACTGAAAGAGAATGATACAACTAATCAACACACTAGGTTTTCAACCTCTGTGTCTCAGACACTCTGTCAAGGAGTGGTGCTGATAATGTCATTAAGGTCCTCTGGGCTCTTCTATACTCTGTAGGCCATGAACTCTATTTGGAAAAAATTCAGATGAGAGATGCCCAGGACAATATAGAAGATAAGGAGAGTACATTCTAGAAAAACAGGAGTCATTGTTGAAGGTAAAAGCAGATGAGGACCAAAGAAATCATTGCAGAGAAAACTATTCTCAGAGGTAAGAGTGGATAGTGGCCATAGAGATCATAGGGTCAGCTTTCAGGTAGGGTTTGTACTGGTATTTAGGGTTTGTGTAACACAAAAATTCCTAGCAGGGATTTTCTTTTCTAGGTGATTGACAGTTCTATCTGGATTAACTACTAAGAGATGGAACAATAGTATGCTTTTGCTTTTTACCAAGGAAGCCTCTAGCTAGATGATATTCTTACAATATTCTGAACAGTTTAGAATACAAGACTTCGCTTTGGGCCAGGAAATCACACAGATCTGCTGACTTTAACCAGTGGTCAGAATCCTACAGTTTCTCTTCTTGGCTTTTCAAGCAACTGATTGTGAAGGAGAAGGCCCACCCTCAACGATCTTGAAGCCTGCTAATACCTGACTACCTATCTACCAACATGGCCAGGAGCTCACATGCTGCTCTGAAGGGATTCATATATGAAGAGCATATGAACAGTGAACGGCTTAGAGATTCTTTAGTTCAGAAGCAAAACCAGGAGGCTTCAAGAAGTATAGTGGTTCTAAAGGCTGAATTACAGTGCAAATTATTTTAGATTTTGTTATCTGAGCTCTCAACCCTTGTATTTTACAACTACTGGATCCCCTGAAAAGCTTGTGCATGCTTGCAAATCTGCGACATCTTCTTTTCACGGTAGAGGGCACAGAGTGTGGAGCCCAAGGCATTCCTGCTTTTCTTCACTGTGAAACAGGAGGAGGATCTCAGTTAAAGTGACTAGGAGGAGTGTCTTTACTTCTATCCCAACGCGTGTGTGCGTGTGCACACACACAGACTGGCACGTGCACATGTGGGGTAACTGACTCTTGAGTAACTCTCTTGCTTGGGTGTGAGAGTCAGTACAGTGATGGACTCCAGTTCATTCTCCAGGTCAGCGGGGTATCCCTAAACCCTTCTGCCTTTTTGTTCTTTTTCCTAGTTGAACAAGAGGTTGAGGTCACTTTGCATAGGCTACAGTTGTTTGACTCATTTAGACTGCTGCCTCCAAAATCTGATAAATACTTGAGTTCCACTGACTAGGGGCATGGGTGGTTCACCTGCTCAGATGTTCTGTCTCTTGATCTGTGTGCTAAATCCCTTGTCTGGCCAATCCCACCACAAACAATCATTTCCCACCTACTCTTTAGCCTTTGTGACTGCAAGTAACTCTAGCACAGAAAAGAGTTTTGGTCAGTCCCCATTTCCTCTCCCCCCCCCACTGTGGCTGTCAGCTTGTAATGATTTTTAGTTGCAACTGACCAGGATGTGAGTATTGTTTTAATTGCTATTGAATAACAGTAAATTAATCAGGACAACAGAGAAGACAGAAGGCAATGAGGAAGGGAATTGTGCTTTTGTTCAGAGGCATAAATTTAGGCCTACTGCCCTTGTAGTGTAAGTCTGAAAACTGAGAATTTATGATATATATATATATATATATATATATATATATATATATATATATAATGGGAAAGCTTCTAGAGCAGATTGCATTTTCTTTGTAAGAGGAATTTTAGTTTTTTTTTCTTCTATAGAAAAATGACATAGCAGTAAAAGAGGTCCTTGCTTTATGACACCAGAATATTTTAGATAAGGCTCAGAGCTGAGCCTTAATTGATTTTATGCTAGTAAAGAGCAACAGGAAAGCAGTGGGGGGAAGAAATGGAAAGAACATGTTCCTTCTAGCTTAGTCACACTGCCAAACAAGAAGGAGGAAAACTCACATTTTCTGTTAGGAAAATCAACAAAGCCTTTTATGCACTTTTTGTCATGTGCCTTTCTTCAAGCTAGACACTTGACAACATTAAATAAAAATGCAAGAAGTTCAAAGAGATGTTTCAGCTACTAAAGCTGCCTGCTGTCAAGACCCACCCACAGGACCACACAGTGGAAGGAGAGAACCAGCTGCGAAGATATCCTCTCTCTTTCACATGCACAGTGTGACACACATGCATAGACTTGTGCTTGTGAAAACACACACACATACATATACACACTGCATAGTTATATTGATTTTTTAACATTTTAATGGGAGAAAATTGAAAAGATAAACTGACATTTCATAAAGTTAGATGTAAAATGCACAGTTTTTCATGTTACTATTACCTATCAATTTCATAAACACTTCTACAAATTATTGTAAATGATAAAATTGCTTAATATTAAAGACTGAGTTATACCATTCACCCCAATGACGCAGTTGCATTGAGAGATAGATAGATGGATAGATAGATAGATAGATAGATAGATAGATAGATAGATAGATAGACAGACAGAGATAGAGAGCTAGCATGAGGAATCTAGTGATATTTCACTTACAAGTTGCTTATGGCAAAATTTATGTTAAATTAGAAAACTGGTGAGTAAAACCAAAGACCTAGCACAGTTGTCCGTGACTGCATGGCTGAAAATATTAACTTAAAAAAAACAAAACAAAAGAAAACATAGGAACTTCACCAACAAAGTTTCCAGTTTAATGGCAACCTTAGTTCTAGGAAAGGAATGCCTCAGCCTCCCCAATAATTTTGTCCCTCCTCAATAATTAATGTCCCTCCTTATTTCTAATTCAGCTTTCCCCAACCAGTATGAAGAAAATCTCATCCAGCATTCCTTCTCAGGGGTAAAAGTTATTTCTATTATTTGTTTCATTAATTAAAGCATGTGTGTGTGTCCACAAGCATGTCCACATGCATATGTGACAGCCAGGAAATAATTTCTAAGAGTTTCTTTTTTCACTCTCTCCTTCTACCTTGTTGGTCCTAGAGATCAAGCTCAGATTACCAGGCTTAGCAGCAAGCAAATCAACCATAGTGCCATCTTTCTGGTCCCAGTGGTATTGTTTCTAACTGACCTTAGAATTCACCTCCATTTCTTCTGGAGACTGTAGCTCAGTCTTCCTTAGAGAAAGCACCTACTCTCCTTTGATACTTTGAGTAAGCTGAATCTGATTCCTAGCCTTACAGCAGACATATCACCCAGGGCTAGGAACCAGAAGAGCCCACTCTTCTATCCGTCTTGTTTTCTCTCTTATTTTGGATTTTAATGTAAATTATGTTATTCTCATGAACATAATTTGAATGTCTTGTAAGTGATGCTCTTCAATTTATGATGGAGTTATGTCTGTTACACTTGTGGCAGATCATTGGTTGAAAATGCCTTGATATACCTCAATTACTTCGGTCAGCTTAGAAACTCATCAATAATGAGATGCACGGTTTTTCCCTATGATCTTCAATCTTGTGGGAGCTGTGCCAGCTATGACTACCCCGAGTCATGAGAGAGAAATTTATAATATGACACTCAAAGCTTAAAACTATGCTTTCTAGTGAATGCCTACCACCTTCACAATATTAGGGTAGAAGAAAATGCATTAAGTTGAACCATTAGAGTTTAGGCACTAGCTGTACTGAGAAAAACAATCTGCCTTTCTTCTGGCATTGCTGAGACTGGAAAGGTAAAGTTGAGAGGCAGGTGTTCTGTTGAGAAAGATCTTCTGGAATGAAGAAGCTAGAGGAAATCAGAGCAAAGTACTCCAGCAGAGTGTTGATGGAAATCACAGCAAAGGCTCCACTGTTCCAAAAGTGTCACATATTCTATGAAGAAGCCATCCTCATCGTTTTATGAAACAAGAAACTGAGTCACTCATCAACAGTTAAACAGCTGTCTAGAGGTTTTAAAGCAAGTAGTCACAGGGTCCTGGAATGTTATACTAGTCAGTTTGGATTCACTATACTTCAGCCAATAGGCAATGCTGTCTTTCACACATTGTTGTGAGGCACTGTCTTACACTGTACCCCAGGCTGGTCTTAAACTCACAGGAATCTTCCTGCATCAGGTTCAGCTTTCAAAAGGTGATGTAGGTTCAATGTCCCTGTTGTTTTCCATTTTATAAGTCAACATCTCTCTTGTTTGGGTTCTTTCATTTGAACTAAAATTCTGATACTGTCCCCCAAAAGAGTGTCAAATAATTCATTTGTACACCTTATATCCCACTGTTTTTCCCAACCCCAAGTATCAGCTCAGAGCTCCTCTAAACTTATGGAAAGAAGGGGTTGTCAACATCTGTATGTTTTTTGGGAAGGTACTCCACACTCCAGGTACAAACATGTCTTCAGATCTAGTCTGTTTCTGAAAAAACAACCCCACTTCATCTGGTAATTATCTCACCAAACCCACAACTAAGGCAATCAATTATTTTCTCTAATTACTTTGACACCTCTGATTCCATGTTCACACTATTGCTCTTAGAATCTAGAGTCATATTTAGTTGAAGAAGAAGGAGGAGGAGGAGGAGAAGGAGGAGGAGGAGGAGGAGGAGGAGGAGGAGGTGGAGGAGGAGGAGGAGGAGGAGAAGAAGAAGAAGAAGAAGAAGAAGAAGAAGAAGAAGAAGAAGAAGAAAGAAGAGGGAAATAAAACATATTCAACCAGTACAGGTTATGAGCATAAAGATAATTTCAAATTTAAAATAAATCACACCCTGGAATTCTGTCCCTACTCCCACCTTCCTAATCCTTTTGCAAAAAGAGTTAGTGAGTGGCTGCTTGTTGTCTGTCTAAAAGCCCCCACATTTAATATTACTGTCATGCAGGTCAGTGGGGGAATGACATGCTAATCAAGGTGAGCATGTCTCCTGGAAACAAGCCCCACTTGAAGAGCACATATTTCTTACCCCATTTTTCTCTAATTCTGTTGAACATACCAAGTGGAATGTACTCTGTGTGTGTGTGTGTGTGTGTGTGTGTGTGTGTGTGTGTGTGTGACACAGAGAGAGAAAGAGAGACAGAGAGGGAGATAAAGACAGAAAGAGAGACAGAGGGACGGAGACATAGAGAGACTCAGAGAGACACAAAGAGAGACACAAAATTAGAGAGGGTAGTATTTTGTATGTTCATAAGAACATACTATGTTTAACCTCAGCTTTCATTTTTTTTTCTGTCATTATCTCTGGGAACCTATGTGTCTATTAACACAAACAGCTGTACTCCCAGCTGCATGGTGTAACACATAGCACACAGAAGGGAAGAACAGTGAATAAACACAAATGCTCTGTCTTTGTTCGTGGTAGGAAATGGAAGCAGTTCCAAACTGTAATCTGCAGAACTAAGGATATTTCATGAGAATGTTCATAGTCCTTCTCCTCTTGACAGAATGGATTCTTTCCAGATTTTGCATTGACTGAAAAGTACTGGCAACAATTTGTCAAGAGTAGAGACATGAATTGCTTTTCACACCTTGTGTGCTCCAAATTGACCCCAGAGTTGCTGGAGTAGGCTAAGCCTTTCCTCCATTGTAGTAGTCATAGATACTGCCAATCCCAGGTTTACTCCCATCTTCTCTCCTGCTGAAACAGTTACTTAATTCCAATCAAACTAATCTGAAAAGTTTAAAATTCAACCTCAAACTACTTATAACCCCCAAAGAAAGAAAAGTGTGCAGGAATAACATGCAAATGCACAGACAACAACAAAGGTAACCCTGGAGATTTGTAACAATGATTTCTGCTTCCACCTTTGGAAGCTCTACACACTTATCCACCATAAAGGAGCATCTGTGTTTTTGGATTCTGGAGGAGGATTAGTTTATCATGTGTCAAGATAAAATTTCTACCCTGGTAAATTTTTTCATGCATATAGTTCTCTAACCAACCTACCAGGAAGGTACTCTTGTAAGCAAGGACAAGATGCGACTTCTGAAATAACCATTCCATGGGAATGGAGGATGTTTTTACTATAGATATGAGAGAGAATAGCCAGAGGTTTCTGGAAGAGTCCAGAGAAACCAAAGCTACTTCTGAGGGAAAGGCACAAAGGTGAGCAGACAGGCCACAACCAGGGTTACCTCTCAAGAACAAAATGAAAAGGTGAGGCATGGGAAAAGCTCATGAACTGTAATGAGCAGGTTGTTTCAGGATGAGGGGAAGGAATCTGGAAGAGCCTGGTAGCTAGTTTAAAGGTGAGGAGGTAAGAGGGTCAGAAAGCTGGTGTGGGGTCCTTGATATTAATAAGTGCATATTAGTGAGATGCTGAGGAGCCTAGAGGTTAGCCTAGGCTTCCATAGGTAAACACTAGTATATACCAAGGAACCTTTTCTGACAGGCCAAAACCTGTTTCACAGGTTCCTGAGAACCTGTAGGCCTTTATCTGTCTTCCAGAAATCCTTCAGAATTCAGAATTTACTTGAGCTGACCTGATTAGGACCTAACAGTTATTTTTTTTTTTCCTTTCCTTTCCTTTCCTTTCCTTTCCTTTCCTTTCCTTTCCTTTCCTTTCCTTTCCTTTCCTTTCCTTTCCTTTCCTTTCCTTTCCTTTCCTTTCCTTTCCTTTCCTTTCTCTCTCTCTCTCTCTCTCTTCCTCTCTCTCTCTCTCTCTCTCTCTCTCTCTCTCTCTCTCTCTCTCTCTTTCTTTCTTTGTAACACAGGGTTTCTCTTCTTGTAGCCTTGGCTGTCCTTGACTCACGTTGTAGACCAGGCTGGTATTGAACTCACAGAGTCTGCCTGTCTCTGCCTTCCTGAGTGCTGGGATTAACTGCATGCACTACCACACGTGGCTGACCTAACAGTTCTAAAGACACGTTTGTACCCTTTTAGTTGGCTACTAGATTATTGAAGCAGTTGACTCTCCAAAGGATGAAATCCCTCCAGGAATCTATGCTGGGAGAAAATAAAAGACTAAAACAGAAGTGAGGAACTTATCTCCACAAAAGAGACTTATACCTTGTCAGCCCACAGTGGGTCAAATGGTCTTTGTTTTTTTGGTTGTTTGTTTTGTTTTGTGTGTGTCTTTTTATTATTTTTCCTTATTATTTATTTTTTATTTATTACAGTTTATTCACTTTGTTTCCCAGCTGTAGCTCCCTTCCTCGTCCTCTCCCAATCCCACCCTTCCTCTTTTTTTCTCTTTTTTATTATTATTAATTATACTTTATTCATTTTGTATCCCCCCATAAGCCCCTCCCTCCTCCCCTCCCGATCCCACCTTCCTTCCCTTTCTGCATGCATGCCCTTCCCCAAGTCCACTGATAGGGGAGGTCTTCCTCTCCTTCCTCTCCTTCTTTCTGATCTTAGACAATCAGTTCTCATCAGAAGTGGCTGCATTGTCATCTTCTGTGGCCTGGTAAGGCTGCTCCCCCCTCAGGGGGAGGTGGTCAAAGAGCAGGCCAATCAGATTATGTCAGAGGCAGTCCCTCTTCCCACCACCCTTCCTCTTTATTCTCCTGCCATTCACCTCCAAAAGTCCACTGATAAGGAGGGTCCTCCTCCCCTTCAATCTGACCCTAGCCTATTAGGTCTCATCAGGACTGGCTGCATTGTCTTTCTCTGTGGCTTGGTAAGTCTGCACTCCCCTCACGGGGAGGTGATCAAAGCGCCAGCCACTGAGTTCATGTCAGAGACAGTCCCTGTTCCCATTACCAGGGTATCCACATGGACACTGAGCTGCCATGGGCTACATCTGTGCAGGGGTTCTAGTTTATCTCCAAGAATGTCCTTGCTTAGAGTATAAGTCTGAGAAAAGACCCCTAGCCCCAGATTTCTTGGTTCTGTTGCTCTTCTTGTGGAACTCCTGTTCCCTCCAGTTCTTTCTATTCCATCATCCTCCCCTAAGATTCCCTGCACTCTGCCCAAAGTTTGTCTTTGAGTCTCAGAATCTGCTTCAATACCCTGATGGGTAGAGTTTTTCAGAGGCCCTTTGTGGTAGGCTCCTGTTTTGTTCCCTATTTCCTCCCTTTTCTTGTCTCTCTAGTTTGCCTTTCTGAATGAGGATTGAGCATCTTACAGAGGGTCCTCTTTCTTGATTAGCTTCTTTAGGTGTCCAGATTTTGGCGTGTTTATCTTATATGTTTCATATAATATAAGTGTGTCTATACCATGTGTGTCTTTCTGCTTCTGGGACACCTCACTCAGGGTGATCTTTTCTAGTTCCATCCATTTGCCTGAAAATTTCATGATATCCTTGTTTTTAATTGCTGAGTATTTTCAATGGTATTGGACTGCTTAGCTACACATACCTCTGGCCTTCTACTTAAGCCCTTTGTCTGGGACCTAAGGATAAAATTGGGAGGGCTGGTTCACTGCAGCTCTCTCCTTTCTTTTCAACTTTTTATTGATTCTTTGTGAGTTTCACATCATTCGCCCCAGTCCCACTCATCTCCCTGTTCCCTTATATTTGTATTCCATTTGCATCCCCCCCGAAGAAAATACAAAACAATCAAAAGCATAGAAAACGTCTTGTTGTGGAAGCTGTAGTGTGTCTCAATGTGTCCCACAGTATATCCTCTGTCCATACAGCTTCACTTGCAAGTCTTCACAGCAATGGGTCATTGGTCTGGTTCAAGGCCTCTGGCTTCTGACACTCCATCAATATTGTATCCATACCAGGACTTTTCCTACTTATCCTGTTCTTGCTCTGTGTCATGGAGCTTTGCAAGGAGCCTTAAATCAGCAGGACTGGACCTTCCTCAGGCTCCAACAGTTTACAGATGATGTTAATTTTGGGGTGGGCCAATTCAAAGTCCTGAATCTTCGGGGCTGGGAGGATGGGAGACGGTAAGTCTGAGAGAGAGAATAGTAGCTGATGGGAGATTTCTGGGATTAACTGAAGACCTGCATCAGGGTAGGCTCCTTAGTGGATGTGGGGTGACTTTCACTGAGACTCCTACCAATGAGGGATATGAAGATTGAAGTGATCACCCCTATAACCAGGTAGGATTTCCAATGGAGGGAGGGGGACAGCAACCCACCCACAAAACTTCTGAACCAAAATTTACCTTGCCTACAAGATGGGAAGAGATAGATGAAGCAGAGTTTAAGGAAATGGCCAACCAATGGCTGTCCCAACTTGAGACCCACACCATGGGAGAAAGCCAACTAATCACTCATTCTATTAATGATTCTATCATTCTATTAATGATTTCATGCAGCAGTCATGAAACAAGTTAGCTGTTCTCTAAGAAATTCCACCCAGATGTGGACCGAAACAGATGCTGAGACCCTAGCCAAACATTAGATAGAGATCTGGGAATCTGGTGGAAGAGTTGAGAGAAGGAAAGAGGAACCTGAAGTGGACAAGGACTCTGCAAGAATACCAGCAGAGTCAACTAACCTAGGCCCATGGGGTCCCACAGAGACTAAATAACCAACCTAAGTACATCATAGACTGGAACTAGGCCCCCTATACTTATGCAACTGAGGGACAGCTCAGTCCTCATGTGGGTCCATTAGCAACTGGAGCAGAAACTGTTACAGACATGGATGCAGATGTTTGCAAATGGATCTCTTCACCCTAACTGGGCAACTTTATTTGGCCTCAATGGAAGAGGATGAGCTTGCTCTGGGTGTGAAAGGAAATGGTGGGGAGGGATGGCACCCGGGGGATGAGGTCCCTTTTCTGAGAAGGAAAGAGGAGAAAGGGGGAAGAGAGTGGGAAAGTGTTGACTGGGAGGAGAGGAAGGAAAAGGTTGCAATTAGTATATAAGTGAGTAAATAAATTAACTAATTAAAGAGAGAGAGGGAAAAAAAAGAAAAAATAATTCCTCTTTTCTAGCCCTTGAGTCAAAATGAACTTCAATAAGAGCCAGGTAAACCAGGAACTGCTTAACTCCAACTAAAGAGCCTATAAAGAACTTGATCTTGGGAATTTAGGGAATATTTGTTAGAGTTAATAGACTTGATGCTTTCCTACTGCACACTGTGGACATAACCAGTCTCTCAGTGGCTTTTCTGTACACAAGCGAATGTCTCAAACAACCATAATGACATTGTCTTGCGCTTGTTTTAGAGGAGGGGCCACAGAATGCTGTGTCTCAGATGTTTCACTTCTGTCTTCCTTAAGTCACAAGTCTTAAACAAGAAGTTCATATTTCTTTTTGAATTGCGAATGACTTTTGCAGCACTGGCCGATTACATTCTTTTGGTTGTGAGCCATTTAATCAGATTTCTAGCACACTGGTCCCATCATATATAAGAAAAGTAATTTTTGTTCTTTTCAGTCCACTGGGTGAGTAAATGCCCAGTTACCTTCTAGGTCCATCACTACTCATTGCTATTTTGGAAATTTTGGCTTCAAGTTCTTTTCCAGGTTCTTGGCTATTACCTTAGCCCATTTTCCAATTGCTTGAATAAGAGAAGAGTCCAGGACATGATGCCAGTCTCAGGATACAGGTTGACCACAGGATATTAGAGTTTCTGTTCACAGCATGAGAGTCACAAATACCCTCCTCTCTGTCATTATTTTGTTCACACAAATACCTCATTGCTTAGGTACATGTGACATTACACTAATTAGTCTTACATTCACAGTCTCAGTAATTTAATCACAGGTCACCCATTTTGTTCTTCAGGGAATGAAGATTATCAACTATCTATAGCTGGGGATTAGGTAATTAATTAAAGTAAAGTTGCTTACTCGGTCTTGTTTCTCTTCTACTATACAACTGAACTCCTTGCAAGAACATTAATGAGAAAGAAATATGCAGTGATTACCAGGCCATCTTAAATGTCAGTCTGCAAAGCAGCTGAGAACCAGAATGAATCATAGTATTTAGTCATGCAATTTCATCTGTATTAACCCAATTCACCCCATCAGATGATAGACAGGGAAGGAGATAAGAAGTGCGTCTGGGGAATTAAATGAAATTATATGTAATGTCATTGAATTAGTGACATTTCTTCTCTAGAAAAGAAGTAAATAATTGGAAATAATTCCTACTGACTTCTAGCGGGTGCTGCAAACATCAGGGTTAGATTTAACTAAGCAGAAAATTCATTTGAAAATGCAAGGTGTCATTGTTCTAATTATTATTCATGATATTTGATAAAGAAAATTAAAACTACTTATCATAAGTGAATTTAGCCTCACATCCCACTAGTTCATTGGTTCTCAACCTGCCTACTGCTGTGATCATTTAATACAGATACTCATATAGTGATGACCCCAAACATAAAATTATTTTAATTCTTCCTTCATAACTGTAATTTTGTTACTGTTATGAATCATTACATAAATTATTTTGGAGATAGAGGTTTGCCAGGGAGGTTAGGACCCACAGGTTAAGACTACTGCACAAGATGTTTTTCAGTATTAAGCTGTAACAGCACAACTTATTTACAGGAATCTTTGAACTGTAACAAATGCATTTATCTCATTTTTATTATATGAAAGTGACCCCTACATAACTTATAATAATTTGGAAGGGAGTTTTATGCATTCAGTGTTTTTATTAATGTACCAGGATTCTTAATAGGAAACTAAACATGCTCAAGTTGTCCTTAAGTAATTTTAGCATAACTCATTTTAAACGTATGCTTATGCAAAGTCATAGGGACTTAGGGATTTCTTTGACGTTTTAAATCATTACTTTCTGCTTTTTTTTGCCATTTATGTTTTAAATCATTTTTCCTATACCTTATCTTCTTCTTACTGATCCTCTCTTCAGCTATGTCTAATCTATTCATGCTATTCTTTTTAAATTTAATTTAATTTTTACTAATTACAGTTTATTCACTTTGTATCCCAGCTGTAGCCCCTTCCCCATCTCCTCCCAACACACCCTCCATTCCTTTTCTTCTCCTATGCCCCTCTATTCATGCTGTACTTACAGTTCTTAATTTAAATGATCCCTTTTCATCCAGTGAGATGGCTCATTGAGTAAAATCACTTGTTGCCAAGCC
Organism: Meriones unguiculatus; assembly: GCF_030254825.1. Classification (NCBI taxonomy): domain Eukaryota; kingdom Metazoa; phylum Chordata; class Mammalia; order Rodentia; family Muridae; genus Meriones; species Meriones unguiculatus. The sequence goes on from NC_083353.1 coordinate 8,614,672, forward strand.
TGAGTTAGATTCTCAAGTCCTATGTGGCGCAAGGAGAGAACTGAATCCTGCCAGCTGTCCTTTGACAACCTCACCTAATGCACCCAGCAAAATAACAAATATAAAAAAAATTTAAAAGTCAACACATGCTGAAGAAGATGTGGAGAAACGGGAACCCTCCTCCATTCCTGGTGGGAGTGTAAACTTGTATAACCACTTTGGAAGGCAATCTTGTGCTTTCTCAGAAAATTAGGAATAGTGCTACCTCAAGATCCAGCTATAACCTCTTGTAGGCATATTTCAAAATATACTCAATTATACAACAAGGACATTTGCTCAACCATGTTTGTAGCAGCTCTATTCATAATAGCCAGAAGTTGAAAAAAACTAGATGTCCCTTGGAGGAGGAATGGACACAGAAATTGTGGTACATTTACACGATGGAATATGACTCAACTATTAAAAAAAAAAAAAAAGGAAATCATGAAATTTGCAGGCAAATGGTGGGAACTAGAAAAGATCATCTTGATTGAGATAACCTAGTAGCAGAAAGACACACATGGTATATACTCACTTATAAGTGGATATTAGCCACATAATGTAGGATAAAATACTGAAAGCTATACTCCTAAAGAAGCTAAACAACAAAGAAGACCCTAGAGAAGATACTCAATCCTCATTCAGGGGGACAAATGCAATAGACATAGGAAGTAGGAGAAGACAGGGACTAGGACAGGATCCTACCACAGAGGGCCTCTGAAAGACTCTACCGATCAAAGTATCAAGGCTGAGGTTGAGACTCATAGCCAAACTCTGGGCAGAGTGCAGGGAATCTTATGAAAGAAGGAGGAGAAAGAAAGACCTTGAGGGGACAAGAACTCCAAAAGTAGACCAACAGAGACATAAAAGCTGATCCCTGGGGGCCTGAAGAGAATGTTAACCCAATCAAAGACAATGCATGGAGAGGACCTAGTACCCTGGCTCAGATGTAGCCCATAGACACAGTCTCCAAGTGGGGTCCCTAGTAGGAGGAGCAGGGACTTTCTCTGGCGTGAACTCTGCGACAGGCTCTCTGAATCACCTTCCTCTGGGGGGTGCAGCCTTGCTAGTCCACAAAAGAAGACAACCCACGAGTCCTGATGAGACAAGACAGGCTAGGGTCAGAAAGAAGGGGAGGAGGACTCCTCCATTGGTGGACTAAGGGAGGGGCAAAAGAGGAGAAGAGGGAGAGAAGGTAGGATTGGGAGGAGACAAGGGAGGGGGCCACAGCTGGAACAAGAATTGAATGAATTGTAATAAATGATAATAATAAAATAAAAAGTAATCATTTTTTTATTTAATGGTAAATAATTGGGTTTTTTTTTTAGCTTCCTTTTTGCTGTTTTTCTTCTTTTGTAGATGAATGTGCTTAATGCATTCTTTTCTTTAACTAATCAACCACTGTTAACCTCTGAGTTTGGTAATGATTATGTCCAAATCACCTAGTGCTTTCCTTCTGTATCCATTTGTTAAGTTTTCTCCTTGTGGTTCTAATATCCTGATTTGTTTTTTACAGGGTGTTCCATCTGAATATTAAATGGTGTGATATGTGGAAAGGTATGGTGCCTCTACGTGATGTTTTCCTCCAGAGAGGATTCAGTCTCAATAATGTAGCAATGGGAAAATCTCATAGAACTAGTTATGGTCTGGAGGCTACTCTTCAATGTCCCTAAGCATCATTTTAATTCCAGTTCAGCAGCGTTTGTCAGGGGCAGCCCTGGAGAGATACAAGTAATTAGCCTGCATTGCTATTGAGTATTCCCTTATGTTTTGGAGCCTGGTTTTCATATTTGGTATAGCATTATGGTTGTTGTTCTTATTGCTTCGTAAGGACTAAGATGACTCTTTTCCTACCAATCAGTTATTTTCTTCTTGGTTTTGTAACCTCTTGCTTTGTATTACAGTATAAGGAAATGACTTGATCTTGATCAACCATATTGATCCTGTCAGTCTTTCTTGTTGTCTAGGGTGTCTTTCCTGCCTACCTGGTACAGCAAACTTAAATCCCAGGGTTTTTTTTTTTTCTGGAGAAATGTCTCAGCATTTAAGAGCACATATTGCTCTCACAGAAGACCTGAGATTTATTCACAGCACCCAAGTCTGTTAGGGCACAACAGCCTGCAACTCCGGGACCAAGGGGTTCTAACATATCTGACTTCTGCAGGCATCCAAACGCTCACCTGCCCAGACACACAGAGACACATAATTATAAATTAATCTTTATAAAAAGTTTCCAATCTCGTTCCTGAGAGTATTCCTAAAATTTTGATGGTTTCTCCAACCAAGGACCATTCATCGAGTGTTGTATTAGGTCATTAATATTTACTGTTGATATATCTTTTAGTAAAGCAGGGGTTAATCCTAAACAGCTGTATAACCAAATCACCACACAGACTAGGATTTATTTAGTTAATTTAGAACACAATACTGGGCAATAGTTACTCCATACTAAATCTCAGGCTTGCTTAGTTTCCTACCATTCAGATTCACCCATTATACTTGCTTTTAGTGATATCTTGGGTCTGGTTCATTTCCCCACATCATTCCAAGACCTCTCCTCCAGCTTCTCTTCTCTCAGCTTCTGCTCCTCTCTCCCTCCTGCTCCTTCCTCTCCTCTGGCTCCTCCTTCTCTCCCTCCTACTACTTCCTTTCCTCCCACACTGAACCAGGATGCCCCATTCCTACGCTCTCCATTGCTCAACAATTGTGGCTGATCATTTAAACTGACAATTTAGAGAACAAATGGTGGCATGTTTACACAAACTTGAGACAGGTGATACTTAGAATAAGTATCAATATGCAATGTCGGGATTGAAATCAGATAGTGGGGGAGAGAAATCATCATTTGAATGAACAAGGGTAAGGTGAATACATTCCAAAAGAACATTATACCATCAATGAAGATAACCTAGAACCCCTGCACAGATGTAGCCCATGACAGCTCAGTGTCCAAGTGGGTTCCCTAGTAAGGGCAACAGGGGCTGTCTCTGACATGAACTCAGTGGCTGGCTCTTTGATCACCTCCCCCTGAGGGGGGAGCAGCCTTACTAGGCCACAGAGGAAGACAATGCAGCCAGTCCTGATGAGACGTGTTAGGCTAGGGTCTGTTGGAAGGGGAGAAGGACCTCCTCTATCAGTAGACTAGGGCAGGGACATAGGAGGAGAAGAGGGAGGGAGGGAAGGGCTACAGCTGGCATACAAAGTGAATAAATTGTAATAAAAAAGAGATGCTTTCAGCCTATTTTCTCACCCTCTTGCCTCCTGATAAAAATTAAACAGAGGTCTGGATAAGAGCAACACCCAAAACATCAGGTACGCTTAGACCATATTTCACTCTACTTGAGTTATTATGACTCAAGCCCCATCTGCCTAAGAAAATCTCAGCTTTCTATTTAAAGGTAATCAGTCTGATCTGGTTGAATTTGGCTGCATAAACTGGCCTCCTGCAAACATTATCATTCTAGTCAGAACAGAGAAAAAAAAATCTCTTCATGCAACCCAGAAATGCAGTTTTGAAAGGTGTGAAGGAACAAGGACTCAATTCCCAGTGGTTCAATTATTTTGACCAAGGCAGTGTCTTTCAATTACAGGCTAAAATGCACTGGCCTCTTTATCATATTCACAGAGACAGTTTGCATATTTTTATACCTTAAAACAGGAATTTCTCTTGTGCCATTTCTCCTGGGCAATGAGTGACATTTTCTGTCTCCTAGAGTCTCTTAGCCTCATGTGCCCTTGAATGTACGGCAATAACTTCGAAGAATACCTGTAAGAAGCAGGTAAACTAGTTACATTTCTATTTGCTGTGACAGAATATCTGAGAGAAGCAACTCAAGGAAGGTTTATTTTGGCTCATAGATTGAGAGGACAATATATCCTGAGAGGGAAGGCATAGTGAAAGGAGAGTGGGGCAACTTCACCTATTTCTCCCATATTCATGGAATACATGGAGATTAGAGCTGGCACTTGGCAGGCTTTCTCTTTTTCATTCTGTCAAGGATTCCAGCCCGTGGAATAATGCCACTCAAATTTAGGGTGGTTCCTCACAGCCTAGGTAAGTCTAGAAACATCCTCATATACATTTTCAAAAGTTAGTTTTCTAGGTAATTCTAGATCCTGTCATAATAATAATCAGATATCATGACTGGCATAAATAAATTGTGATTCTCAGAACCCTAAAATGTTATCAATGATTATATATAATATTTCCTTAATTCACCAGGAAATTTATTGTCTGAATTTTTATCTTCTACATACTACTCTGGCAAGAATTCTCAAAATTTTAGTATAGAATATGTCTTGGAACTTCACCCATTCTGCACTTCATGATTCATTCAGATATTGATTAAAATATTTTTAAAACCATTTTTCACTAAACTTGAACAGATCATTCCTCCTTACTATAATCCTCTAAGTAACAGAGTATATCAGGGATTTACATTGTATTAAGGATCTAATACTTAGTTGTTTAAGGTAAAAATACTACAGCATTTTGTACCAGTGATGTAAGAATCCTAGGTTTCACATCTATGAAATATTTGAGACAAGCCTTTGCAACTAACAAAGAATGACTATACTATTTGCAACTCAAAAGTAAAGAAATAGGGTTGGTGTGATATGCTGGTTTGTCAACTCAACACAACTGCAAATTACATAGCCCGAGAGTCTCAATGAGGAATTTTCTAGATTGTATTGAGCCAGGTCATGTCTTCTAAAAAAATTCTTAATGAGATTAGTTGAGGTAGGAAAGCCCTCCCTAAATGTGGGTGGCAGCATTTCTTGAATTGGATCCCTAATTTCATAAGAGCTGGGTAATTCAGCTGAGGCCAAGCAAGCAAGCATGTATATATCCAATTCTTCCTGCTCCTGATTGTGGATGCAGTGTAGCAAGCTGATTGAAGTTTCTGCCTTGACTCTCCACGGTGATGGACGGGAACCAGGAACTGTAAGATAAATAATAACGACTACCACCAGCACCATAACAACCTCCTACTTCTTTTGTTTGATTGATTTTTGTCAGGGTGTCTTATCACAACAACAGAACTGAAGCTAGAACATTTAGAGATAGAGCAGTAAGTCAAATCAGGTGCCTTAGAAGTAAGAGGACGTGAGTTCAAATCCCCAGGATCCACATAAACCCAGCTGTGGGAATACATGTCTGATTATTAATGCTTCTATGAAGAAATAATAGGTAGAGACAGGAGAAGTTCCAGAAGTGTACTAGTTAGCTACCCTGGTTTACACAGCAGTGGCCAACCAAAAAGAGTGTGCCTATTAAATGAGGTGAGAGAGGAGAGGTGAGAAGCACTGCTTGAAGTTACCCGGGGACTTCCACATGTGCACCTTGGCATGCACCCGTACTCACACAGGAACACACACGCACACAAGGTTTTCAAATGTACAGACAGTGCACAATATTTCTTAAACTCAGGAAACCTGAAAATTCTGCACAAAGGTTTTAAGGGTGAACCACTATAGGAAAGACTTAGAAAACATCATCTTTATTTTTTGAGGTTTATTTATTTATTTGATGTATCTGTATTTGCCTGCACATGAGTTTATGTGTGCTATGTGTATGTGACAGACCAGGAAAGCAAGAAGAGGGCACGGCCTGGGTTATCGTTGCAGATGGTGGAGAGCTGCCTTGCAGAGGCTGAGCTCAGAACCCCCGGTTGAGCAGTAAGTGCTTTCGGTCACTGTGGCACCAATTCAACTCCTGGAAACATACTAAATACCATTCATAGAGTAAATATATGAGCCAAATTAACCACAAAACTGTCAAAGGGTGAGACATACCTTCAGTAAATAAACTGAGACTTTAGTGAGTAAAACTTACGAAGAAAGAAACATTTACTTAACAGCTAGTGAATTTTTGTAGCTCATTTTGTTTAGGTTGAATAACATTTATGAACACATTTTATGCTGATATCCTAGCAGTAATTATTCAAGATTGCTAGTTCCTTTTAGTTTATAATGTCACTTAAACTATGAAATAGCCTCTATAAAGTAAATGGTATGCATATTTCAAAAATGGGAAAATTTGAACTTAAAGCATTATGTGATTCTTGTCAAGGTTCTAGAAGTATTAAATGAATATGTTGCAATGTGATTTAAAACAAATATGAGAATAATGTGAAATTTTCCAATTACAGATTAAGAAGATAGAAAAAGAAAGTAAAATTGGAAAATATAATTTAGAAAAATAATCATAGAACATGCTAACACAGAGGCTGGAGAGATGGCTCATTGGTTGAGAGTGCTTGCTGCTCTTTTAGAAGATCAGAATATGACTCTCTCGAGCCACACAGCCATATCATGGGGCTCACAAGTGCCTCCATTCCACTCCAGGGGATCTGAAACCCTCTTTTGGCCAACATGAGTTACGCATTTCCCACCACATGTACACACACACACACACACACACACAAATATATATATATATATATATATATATATTCTTAAAAAAAATCTCACACTTTGCATCTTATATATTAGTGTAACTGGTGACAGAAAATACCAAGAAAGCCTTCTGACATCTTTTCACACCATCATCATGGTGTGTATGAATTTCCTGATGATCTCAAGAGTATCAACCATGCTGAGAAAGAGGCAAACACCTAACCCCATTAGGCCAGGCTCCAAAGTGTTCTGGTCTAAAGTGTGATGATGAAGTGTGGTTACCTTGGTGAATTTGAGATCATTAATGATCACAGAGCTGGGAAAACCATGAACCTCACAGGATGGTTAAACAAGTATGTAGTAATCAGCCCTGTATTTGATGTGCAGCTCAGAGACCTAGAAAATGGCAGAAAAATATACTCATAAGATGTCAGTTTGACTTCACTGTGCTGGCAACCTCAACTAGCATCCTGAACCACAAAGAAGAACGAAACGAACACACAGGGTGAAAAAAATCATATTATTTTTTGAAGGTATAAAACACAAGCCTATGTGGGCTACAGAAAAAGAAAAGAAAAAAAAATCAAGAAAAAGGGCAGAGATACTGGTGGTAGTAGAGCATAGTAATATATTATAGACAAACTTTAACATAGTATTAATGAATTAATTATTACTTGATAATATATTAATATAGACAAAACCATCTCTCATTTTATGTCTAACCATCATACATGATTTATTTTTATGTACTGGACTCATTTAAACTTATACGTATTATTACAATGGTCTTAGGAGACACTGTTTGTTCCTAGATTTTATTCTGTGACAGGCCAGGTTTTGGACATTTACTGTTCTTTTGTACATGCAAAGAATGAATGAGTAAAATACAAGCAATTTTGGTATGTTGCTATTGAGGCACAGAGTTAAAGAGATGTACAATATTCGCTGATTAGTGATTCTGCCCAGCATGCAGGAGGCAGAGCTAGCATTTTAATAAGCACACCACATTTAAGTTTAGTCTTGAGGGTTGTGGAAATGAGAACAAACTGAAACATGACTTAAATTCTATGCCTCTCTATGCTTTTTCATTTTAGGTCCCATAAAAGATTGATGGCCAGCACCTAAGCAATTATATTGTTTGTGTTATTGTTATGGTTAAATAATAAATGTTATGAGATAAAGATAGAATTAATCATCATAGTAAAACCATATCTCAAGAGCAGATTTTGTGATGTTTTATTGTGACAAAATTGCAACTAAGGTCCCCAAAGGTAATAAACATAATTAATTTCTAACATCACTTCGTATAAGATTCACTTGAGAATGGAGAATCTAAAGTGGAAAAATAAGCTTATTGCTATAAAAGTACTGTTCTGTCTGTGTTCATTCTGATAATTTTCAAGTGAATTCAGTCAACTGTCTCTTCACATGAAACTACTCTACCAATAGATAGGTTGAGACTGAAGATGTTTTGATTTAGAATTCAAGTCTGTGCTCTGGATTTAGTTCAGGCAGTATTTGCCTAACAAGCACAGAGCCCTGGGTTTCATCTTTACAGTACCCAAACTAAACATGGTAGTTCATGTCTGTAATTCCAGTACTCAGAAAATGGAGGAAGGAGGAACTGGAGTTCAAGATCATCTTCGGCTACTAAGAAAGTTGGAGACCATACCGGTCTAAAGAGCCAGTTCCAAAATAATTTAAAGAAGCATAAGAAGGAGGAATATGGGGAAGAGAAGGAATGAGGGAAGAGGAGGGGGAGGAGGAGAGGAGAATGTAATACCTTCAGTGACTTTACAATCAAATCGGGGCTGCAGAGGGAGGAAGTAGACTATAGAGTTCAAGTAGGTGAATAATGCTAATTGAGGAGGAAGATCAACAAAAGCAAAGTTTGTGGGAAGATGCTATAAGGAAACCTATTATTTTATACTTGAATTAAAATAAAACACCAATTAATTAGCTGCAAAAGAAAACAAATTTAATCAGTAAGAGTTCTAATAATTTATTAACTTTCTGTAGCTGAAATCAGGTCTTGAGGCAACAAGAGGGCATAGCAAGTAAAAGCTTTGGCTGGCAGCCTGACAATCTGACTTTGATCCATGGGACCCACACAGAAGAATGAGAAAAGTTGTCCTCCAGCCTTAACACAAAATAAAATTAATTTTTTAAAGCGGCTAAAACTTAAAAATATAAAGTAGGTAGAATAGTAAATGTTCAGATGTAATATAAAATTATTTTAAATTATAATTCTTCTAAAATCACTTCCCAGGAAAGTATAGCCAGGATCTGTCTTGACCCAAATTAGCTGATGCTTGCTTTGTGATAATATTATATATCTCTTTATTTTTATTTATTTTTTTTCAATCACAGATCATTCACTTGTATCTCCACCATACTCCCCTCCCTTTTTCCCTCCTAATTCCACCCTTCCTCCCTCATCTCCTCCCTGCCTCATCTCCTCCCTGCCCCCTTCCAAGTCTACTGATAGGGGAGTTTCTACTCCCCTTCCATCTGACCCTAGCTTATCAGGTATCTTCAGGACTGGCTGCAATGTTCTTATTTGTGGCCTAGCAAGGCTGCTCTTCCCTCGGGGGAAAAAGGGGAGATCAACGAGCCAGTCATTGAGTTCATGTCAGAAATAATCCTTGTCCCCCTTACTAGGAAACCCAATTGGATACTGAGCTACCAAGGGCTACATCCAAGCAGGAGTTTTGGGTTATATCCATGCATGGTCCTTTGTTGGAGAATGAAGTTGCTATGATGCCATGTTTTGCTATTAGATGATTATAAGTCAACTTCTTAGTGATGTTCAGCATGGATCTTTGACTTATATTCATCAGTGTGTGTGGTAGGCATGATTGTGACATTAAACACAAATTTTAATGTTATTGAACAATTTGCCTATAGGGGTGATGGCATTGATAGGACCTGTTTGTCCCATCTGAACCTCAAAATAAATAAGTTATATAGACAACATTAAATGGACTTATAATGAAAATAACAAATAATATCTGTTGGGTAAGTCATTGTAATTGTTATGTTGTTACTACTTCATACCCTAACAGAAGCAGACAGATTAAAAATTATTTTTTCTTTTGGGTTGATGTCTATTAGTTGAATATACTGCTTGTTTTCGTAGAGACAATTTCTTTTAAGTAACTATGTGTTTTGACCATTTTGATCATGCTTACTAAAATAGTATAGAGTTTTGAATGGAGCCCTATCCTGTTGAGGTCATTAATCCTGGACATTTTTCAGAGGTGAAAAATGTAATTCAACAAATAGCAGAAATAATCACCACATTGCTCACCTCAGAAATCTGGGAATCATACTTGGTTGCTTCATACCTCATTTCTACTGACCTTAGTGTTCTACAAGACTTGGAGCCTAAGTATTATGGAAAATTCTATCTATCTATCTATCTATCTATCTATCTATCTATCTATCTATCTATCTATCATATATCTATATATTTATCATATATCTATCTAACTCTGTCATTTAACTCTCTAGCCATCTATCTATCTATTTATCTATATATCTTTCTAGAATAATGAACAAATGAAACTTGGAACTATATTTCAGCAAGACAGACATATTTTCACCAATTTGGAAATATTTTATGTTTCTGAGATAAAAATCAGACAAATGACATTTTGACGGATGTAGGACATCTTTAGCCTGAAATTTCACTGTTACCTATGTTAGTGTGAAAGAGGTCTTCTACAATTTCAATGTTCTTAAATAAGTGTCAGATCAAAGTCTGAAATTTCATCTTGTAGTCTGTGAGACTACACAGTATATGACAGGAGCCATTAGCTCAAATAGTTTTTCTAGAAATGAATATGAAACAAGATACAACAAAGATAACAATGGACTTTTGGATGTGGTTTGCTGTGCAAGAACAAAAAATCTAACAAGATTTTGTTTATATATTGAAGCATAGCTGAAGTCACACCACACCAAATTAGTTATGTATGACTTCTCATGGGCTACCTCTTAAAAAAATAATCCCTGCAAAGTATTTTATAGCTCTACAAATAAAATTTAAGTAGTGTAGAAAGTGAAATATAAATATATTATATTTGTAAATAAAAAGAAATATAAATATAAATGTTAAAGGTATGAAGAAATACTGAAAACTGGGATTTCTAAATTTTGTGAAGATGCATCATTGTAGGAACACCAAGGAGACTCATACATTTCCCATAGTGACAAGGATTAAACAAGTGGCAAAGAACTATACAGGAAATTGGTCCCTACTTCTTATTTCTTTAACACATTGGACTTAAATATTGGACAAAAGTATATCTTAAAGGGAAGAATAGATCTGAGCATAATTCTAGTCCATACTCATGTATATATAGAAGAGTGTTACTCCTTATGTCCTGGTTGGCTTTTTGCCAACTAGACACAAGCTAGAACCATCATCTGAGGAAAAGGAACCTCAGTTGAGGAAAGGCTCCCAATAGACTGTCCTGTAGACAAGGCTGTGGAGCATATTCTTGACTGATGATTGGTATGAAAGGTCTTAAGTCAGTGTAGATGATGTTTCTTTCGGACAAGTTGTTCTGTAATGTATAAAAAAGAAAGCCAAGCAAGCCACAAGGAGCAATAAAGTAAAAGCTGTTCCCTCACCATCTCTGCTTTAGTCCTGCCTCTATATTCCTGCTTTGAATTCCTGCATTGACTTCTCTTCACAATGGACTGAAATAAACCCTTTCCTCCCATGTGGCATTTGGTCATGGTCTTTCCTATAGACCATGACCAAATAGAAACCTGACTAGGACATACTCCCCTTCCCATAGTGGAAAATATGTTACCCTAATATCTGGAAGATTTCCAATAAGATTCCATCTCTCTCTCTCTCTCTTTGTTTTTCTAGATTTATTTCTTGATTATAATGTTCTACCTGCATGCCAGAAGAGAACACTAGGTCACATTATAGATGGTTGTGAGCCATGATGTGGTTGCTGGGAATTGAAATCAGGACCTCTACAAGAGCAGCCACTGCTCTTAAACACTGAGCCATCTCTTCAGCCCCTCCATATCTCTTCTTAAATATTATTTAGGCTAAAGATTATAATCTGTAACTAAAGGACACAAATAACACTTGTAGGCTGTTTTTTTTCCATCTCATTAAGTAAAACCTACAAAATTGAAGTTAGTTTCATAGGATTACAGGGACATGTATAATTAGAATGACCAGTTGTTAGCACACCACCTAAACACACAAAAATGTATAGTTTGTTGTGAATAATTATTTGACTCTCCACCAGTATCCTGAATGATTTCTGAAAATGTAGTACTAAATTTTGCGGGGCTATCATCTAATGTTGGATTCATTCTCTGTGTGTGTGGTGCATGTCTGACAACACATCATAGCAAGGAGTGATGTCTTATTTAGGGTTACTATGGCTGTGGTGAAACATTGCATAACTAAAGCAACTTGAGGAATAAATTATTTATTAGCTTATACTTTCATATCACTGTTAGTCATTAAAGGGGGTCAGTACAGGAATTTAAACAGGGAAGAAACCTGGAGGAAGAAACTAATTCAGAGGTCATGGAAGAGTTTTGTTTACTGGCTTGCTCAGCCTGACTTCTTATAGAACCCAGGACCAGAGCCCAAGAATAGAATGACACATAATAGGCTGGGAGCTCCCCCTTCTATCACGAATTAAGAAAATGTCCTACAGCGAAGTCATTTTATCAAACGAGGTGCCACTTTTCCCAAATAACTCTAGATTATATCAGGCTGACATAAAACTAGCCAGCAAAGGTGAGATCAAGTGTGATTGTTAGCTTAAATAGATAGGTTGTTTGGACTATTGAAAAATTGTAAAAATACCAAATAATAGTATATTCTGTGAATAAGGGAATAGCAAATGTGCTTTGAAACAAAGGATTTATCTGGCCCACTACACATGTAAAAAGATGTTATGTGGGTATTTGGCAGAATTCAGGTGTTACATAATGAGAAGGGTTGTCATGATTGCAAACCTGAATATCCCATCACTAGTAAATAGATGAAAGGGAAGAATGAATGAGATAAGATGAATTGCAACATGGCATTTCTTCTTATCATTTGTGTGTAGTTTTTTTTCTAGACATTAACTTCAGATAGGTGTTGTTCCTTACCTTCCACTGTATTTGAGACAGGGTCTCTCTTGTTCACTGCTGTTTATGACAAGTTAGCTGTACCATGAATTTTGGAAGCTCACTGTATCTTCTCTTCCCATCACTCAGTAGGGGCACACTGTGACACAGGTGCTTATATTACTGTGTTTGTTTTTTGTTTTTGTTTTTAACATGGTTTCTAGGGATTCAAACTCAGCTCACAAAGACTGTACAGCAACTGCCTTATCAACTGAGCCATTTTTAACTTTAGAATAATATTTCTTTTTTTAATTTTATTTTTTTCTTCTCAGTTACATTTTATTAACTCTGTACCCCAGCTGTATCTCGCTCCCTCATTCCCTCCCAATCCCACCCTCCCTCCCTCATCTCCACCCTGCCCCTTTCCAAGTCCACTGATGCGGGGGCATCCTCCCCATTCATCTGATCCTGTTTTATCAGGTATCTTCAGGACTGGCTGCAAAGTCCTCCTCTGTGGCCTAACAGGAGTGCTCCTCCCTTGGGGGGTGGGGAGGTCAAAGAGCCAGCCATTGAGTTCCTGTTAGAAATAGTCCTTGTTCCCCTTACTATGGGAAACCAATTGGTTACTGAGCTACCACGGGCTACATCCGAGCAGAGGTTCTAGGTTATATCCATGCATGGTGCTTGGTTGAATGTCAGTCTCAAAAAAGACCCTGTGCCCAGATATATTTGATCCTTGTGAAGCTCCTATCCTTTCCCCATCATACTAACTCCCCTTCTTTCATATGATTCCCTGTACTCTGCCGAAGGTTTGGTCATGAGTGTTTGTATCTGCTTTGAAAACACTGCTAGTTAGAGTCTTTCAGATGCCTTCAGTAGACTCCTGTCATATGTTCAATGCACATCCAATTTGTTTTTCTAAATGAGGATTGATCATCTTACCCCATGTCCGCTCTCTTGATTATCTTTTTTAGGTGTATAGATTTCATCATGTTTATCATATCTTATAGGTCTATATAAGTGAGTATATACCGTGTTTATCTTTCTCCTTCTGGGATACTTCACTCAGAATGATCTTTTCTAGATCCCAGGATTTGCCTGCAAATTTCATGATTTCCTCATTTTTGATTGCTGAGTAGTATTCTGTTGTGTAAAATACCACAATTTCTATATCCATTCCTCCGTTGATGGACATCTGGGTTGTTTCCAGGTTCTGGCTATTACAAATAACGCTGCTATATATATGGTTGAGCAAATATCCTTTTGTGTACTTGAGCAAAGTTTGGGTATATACCTAGCAGTGGTATAGCTGGGTCTTGAGGAAGCACTATTCCTAGTTGTCTGAGAAAGCGCCAGATAGATTTCCAAAGTGGTTGTACCAGTTTACATTCCTACCAGCAATGGAGGAGGGTTCCCCTTTCTCCACAACCTCTCCAACATGTGTTGTCACTTGAGTTTTTCATCTTGGCCATTCTGATGGGTGTGAGGTGAAATCTCAGGGTCATTTTGATTTGTATTTCCCTGATGGCTAATGAGGTTGAGCATTTCTTTAAGTATTTCTCTGCCATTCAATATTCCTCTGTTGAGAGTTCTCTGTTTAGCTCTGTTCCCCATTTTTTAAGTGGATTACTTGGCTTGCTGCTTTTCAGCGTTTTTAGTTGTTTGTATATACTGGATATTAGTCCTCTGTCAGATAAAGGGTTAGTGAAGATTCTTTCCCAATCTGTAGGCAGTCGTTTTGTTTTGATGACGGTGTCCTTTGCTTTACAGAAGGTTTTCGGTTTCATGAGGTCCCATTTATTGATTGTTGCTCTTAGAGCCTGTGCTGTTGGTGTTCTGTTCAGGAAGTTTTCTCCTGTGCCAATGAGTTCAAGGGTATTCCCCTTGAACTTTTTCTCCTAACCGATTTAGTGTGTCCAGTTTTATGTTGAGGTCTTTGATCCACTTGGACTTTAGTTTTGTGCAGGGTGATAAATATGGATCTATTTTCATTTTTCTGCATGTAGACATCCAGTTGAACAAGCACCATTTGTTGAAGATGCTGTCTTTTTTTCCATTGAATGGTTTGGCTTCTTTGTCAAAAATCGAGTATTCATAGGTGTATGGGTTTATTTCTGGGTCTTCTATTCAGTTCCATTCATCCTCCTTTCTGTTTTTATGCCAATACCATGCAGTTTTTATTACTATTGCTCTGTAGTACAATTTGAGAACGAGGATGGAGATACCTCCAGATGATCTCTTGTTATACAGGATTGTTTTGGAGATTCTGGGTTTTTTGTTTCTCCATATGAAGCTGAGAATCTTTTTTTCAAGGTCTGTAAAGAATTGAGTTGCTATTTTGATGGGAATTGCATTGAATATGTAGATTGCTCTTGGCAGGATGGCCAGTTTCACAATGTTAATCCTACCAATCCATGAGCACGGGAGATCTTTCCATCTTCTGATATCTTTTTCAATTTCTTTCTTCAGAGACTTGAAGTTTTTCTCAAACAGGTCTTTAACTTGCTTGGTTAGTTACTTTATGTTATTAGTGACTATTGTGAAGGGTGTTGTTTCCCTAATTTATTTCTCAGCCCTTTTGTCTTTGGCATACAGGAAGGCTTCTGATTTTTTTTGAGTTGATTTTGTATCCTGCCATTTTGCTGAAGGTGTTTATCAGCTGGAGGAGTTCTCTGGTTGAATTTTTGGGGTCACTCATACATACTATTATATCATCTGCGAATAGTGACACTTTGACGTCTTCCTTTCCAATTTATATCCCCTTGATCTCCTTTAGTTGTCTTATTGCTCTGGCTAGGACTTCAAGTACTATGTTGCAGAGGTATGGAGAGAGTGGGCAGCCTTGTCTTGTCCCTGATTTCAGTGGGATTGATTTAAGTTTCTGTCCATTGAGTTTGATGTTGGCTATAGGCTTGCTGTATATTGCCTTTACTATGTTTAGATATGTGCCTTGTATCCCTGATTTCTCCAAGACTTTAAACCTGAATGGGAGTTGGATTTTGTCAAATGCTTTTTCAGCATCTAAGGAGATGATCATGTGGTTTTTCTCCTTCAGTTTGTTTATGTGGTGGATTACATTGATGAATTTCTGTATGTTGAACCACCCTTGCATGCCTGGGATGAAGCCTACTTGGTCATGGTGGATGATATCTTTGATGTGTTCTTGGATTCGGTTTGCAAGTATTTTGTTGAGTATTTTTGAGTCAATGTTCATAAGAGAGATGGGTCTGAAGTTCTGTTTTTTTGTTGGGTCTTTGTGTGGTTTAGGTATCAGGGTGAATGTCGCTTTATAGAATGAGTTTGGTAATGTACCTTCTGTTTCTATTTTGTGGAATAGTTTGAGGAGAATTGGTGTTAGCAGTTCTTTGAAGGTCTGGTAGAATTCTGCACTGAAACCATCTGGCCCAGAGCTTTTTGTGGAGGGGAGACTGTTAATGACTGCTTCAATTTCCTTGGGGGATATAGGGCTATTCAGTCTTTCTACCTGCCATTGACTTAATGTTGGAAGATGGAATCTATCAAGTAAATTGTCCATTTCATTTAGGTTTTCAAATTTTGTGGCATATAGGCTTTTGTAGTATGACCTAATGATTGTTTTAATTTCCTCAGTGTCTGTAGTTATGTCACTCTTTTCATTTCTGATTTTGCTGATTTGGATAGATTCTCTCTGCTTTTTAGTTAGTTTGGCTAAGGGTTTGTCTATCTTGTTGATTTTCTCAAAGAACCAGCTTTTTGTTTCATTGATTCTTTAAATATTTTTATTTGTTTCTAATTGATTGATTTCAGCCCTGAGTTTGATTATTTCCAGCCATCTGCTCCTCTTGGGTGTATCTGCTTCTTTTTTTTCTAGGGTTTTCAGTTGGGCCATTAAGTTGCTTGTATGTGATGTTACAAATTTCTCTTGAAGGCACTTAGTGCTATAAATTTTCCTCCGAGCACTGCTTTTAATGTGTCCCATAAATTTGGGTATGTTGTGCCTTCATTTTCATTGAATTCTAGGAAGTCTTTAATTTCTTTCTTTATTTCTTCCTTAACCCAGCTGTCATTGAGTAACACATTGTTCAGTTTCCATGTGCGTGTCAGCTTTTTGTTATTTCTGTTGTTGTTGAGGTCCAGCTTTAGTCCATGGTGGTCAGATAGAATACAAGGGATTATTTCAATCTTTTTATATCTGTTGAGGCTTGCTTTGTGAGCAACTATATGGTCTATTTTGGAGAAGGTTCCATGTGGTGCTGAAAAGAAGGTACACTCTTTTGAGTTTGGATGAAAAGATCTGTAGACGTCTATTAGGTCCATTTGATTTAGGGACTCTGTAGTTTTGTTTTTATTTCCCTATTTGTTTTCTGTCTAGTTGATCTGTCCCTTGGTGAGAGTAGAGTGTTGAAGTCTCCCACTATTAAGGTATTAGGATCAATGTGTGATTTAAGCTTTAATACTGTTTCATTTATGAATGTAGGTGCTCTTGTATTTGGGGCATAGTTATTCAAGATTGTGATGTCCTCCTGGTGGAATTTTCCTTTATTGAGGATATAGTGGCCCTCCTTATCTTTTTTGATTAACTTGGGTTGAAAGTCTATTTTATTAGATATTAGGATGGTTACTACAGCTTGTTTTCTGGAACCATTTGCTTGAAAAAAAGTTTTCCAGCCCTTTACTCTGAGGTAATGTTTATCTTTGTTGCATAGGTGTGTTTCTTGGATGCAACAGAATGTTGGATCCTGTTTCAGCAACCATTTCTCTGAAGAAGGAGTAGGGTTTTGGGTGCCAGGAAGTGCCTCGGGATCACCTCTCAGGGTGTCTCCTCCCGGAGTAGTCTGCTGTGACCTGATTCTAGATGGACTCAGATCATGGTTAGTCTCTTTCTTCTTGGAAGTCTACATAACTCTGTTCTGGGTTGATCAGCCCCTTCATTCACCAATTTCCGCGTTGCGGGTCCTCTCTCCTTCAGCTAATCTGCACACTAGCTGCTGCCATCTTGGAAGTTCCGATATATTCAGAATAATATTTCTAACAGCATCAGTGAGACTTAGTGGAAATGGAAAGCTGAGAAAGTGGATTCCAGGTGCCTGGATCTACTAAGGAAGAAAATCATGGTTAGTGGTTAGAGAGGGATTCATGGTAATATCAAATATTCAGGAAGTTTATAAATTGAAAACCTATTCTATTATTTTGTTATAATTGTCATGTTAATTTTGACCCCTCTCTGAGATCATAAGAGTAAATTTGGGGTTTTATATTATACATGAAATAACAAAAAGATCATTTGAACAACCTTCTACAATACAGCGTGAGACAACTGCTCT
This sequence comes from Meriones unguiculatus, assembly GCF_030254825.1. Lineage (NCBI taxonomy): Eukaryota > Metazoa > Chordata > Mammalia > Rodentia > Muridae > Meriones > Meriones unguiculatus. The sequence goes on from NC_083353.1 coordinate 8,632,491, forward strand.
CTTTAATACTTATGAAGGTGATTAAGGAGCTTGGTTCTATCTTATTCTTCTGCCTTGAGATCTGGTTGCAATTGCTCTATATCTATCACAAACAATTTTCTTTTTTGGCAATTTACCCGGTCTCAGAAATCAAATATATATAGACATTAAAAATTTCATTTTATTTTTATTTGTAATGCGTGTGTGTGTACATGCAAATGGACTGGGAGAACAAAAGAGGACATCAGGCACTAGAGCTAGAGTAGGCAATTGTGTGTTATCAAATGTAGGTACTAGAAGCCTAACTCATGCTTTGTACAAGTGTAGCAGGTATTCTAATCTGCTGAGCCATCTCTCCAACCCTTTTATTTTTTTAATAAAAAATTTTACATTGTCAGTTTCCTTTTTAAAATGTAAGTTCAGAATCTTGTTCTTAATTTGTGTAGTTTGTTTATTTGGGTTTTCAGAAACTACATTTGTCATCTCTAACTCAAAATTATCAGTACATCAGTACATATATGGTACCAATATATTAAAAGAAAGAAGGGTTAATTTTAGGCTTAATAGTTGCTCTAGGACTTTAGCTTCATTCAGTGAAAAAGCACGAAAAAACATTTTTTTTAATTAGAAAATCCCAATTAAATGAGAATAGGCAAATGCTTCTGTCTATTCATCTTTGCACATGTGTCTGCACTTTGATCCTCTTGTATGCACCAAGTCAAGTCTTCGTATAAAATCACAAAGCTAAAGGAAATCCATATATGTTTGTGTGTGCATAAAAATCATTCAATATAATTGTTTTTAGAGTTACTCATTGATTCATGATGTAGAAAGTGATTTGATTTATTGAAGCATATATTTTTAGTTTTCATTTCTGTAAGTGGTTATGTGCACCATAAGCATGCATGTATCCATGGAAGACAGAGGAGATTATGAGAATCACTGAACCTGGAATCTTGAGTGGTTATGAGCTGCCTGATGTGGGTGCTGAAAAATGAACTGGGGTCCTCTGTATGAGCAGCAAATATTCCCAACATCTGAGCTGTCCCTCAGCCAAAGAAACTCTACTTACAAAAATTCCTTTCAGTGCATTGCTTCCCTTAGAGATTTATAATAATAAAGCTTCACTCTCTTACAATATATTATACTGATTATGAGTCTCTTTTCTTTTGTAAATATATTGGTCACACGTTTTATATCTTGGTTGCAGTCATTTCATATAAAATTATTTTGTAGTATAGTTTATGGCATGCTTATCAAATTAGCATTAAATATTTGTTATAGTTTTACAATACAAAATTGGACCCCTGGTGATTTATTATACTATAATCCCATGAAACAGTTCAACTTTTTCTGGCTGTGTTAAAATGTTCCCAGGAGGATATGACTGCACTATAATAAAAGTCATCAAACATGGATAGAGAAGGGAACATTTTAGCAAATTCTCATGGATACTAATGTTGAATCAAATTATTCATGATGATTTTATTTAAATTTGTAATCCCATAGAGTCTTAAAAGTGCATGTCCATGACCATAAAATGAAAGCAAAAGATAAGATGTAAGACAATGTTAAAATTTAAATAAATCACAGTAACTACATAGTGATATTGTTTTTCTAAACTTTAAATTACAACAGAAATATATGTGCATATTTTTTTTATTTCATTTGGGGCTTACTTAACTATTTTAGCTTTTTAACATGGTGGACCAGCAATTAAAACATCTTTACTACTTTTCAAAATATCATTTATTTAATCTTTTTAAAATGTTGTTTTTCTTCATGTGAAGGCATGTCTGTGTATGAGTGAATGTATGTGCGAGTGTGTGTGCCACCTGTGTGAACATGCCTATGGGGGCCAGGGAATGCTATCAGCCTCTCTGGAGCTGGAGTTACAGGCAGTCGTGAGCTGACTGCCCTGAGTGCCAGGAACCAAAATCGTTTCAAGAGCAGCCAGGACATTTAATAATGTGCCATCTCTTCACTTATTTCATTTTAACCAAACTCATCATTCTGTTAGCTCAGCTTACTGGTGCACACTAATGCATATTATTGTAATAAGAGCAAATTTTAAGAATCAGTTATTCATTGATTAATTACTATTGAACTTTCAGAAAAACAAATTTATCTGTGTTATCATTTTAGCATTTTCAGATGATATCATAATTAGAAAACTTATGAGTGAGTGGGTGAGTGGAAGGACTTCTGAAGCCAGGGAAATGACAGAGAGGTTTTCTAAACTACAGGGAACATTGCACGAGGTGAGAACTTTGGTCTCAGGTCACCCAGGGACTTGTTTGGGGAAGGAGAGAAACAATCCTTTGATCTCCCAGCACTCCTCTTTCACAGACCTCCCTCCTCCTCTGCACAGCTGGCTCACTGAGATTCTTAGCTCAGAGCTAACCGCCAGGGGTCTGCAACAGCTAAGACAGAGCCCCTAGCCCCTTACTGGCAACTGCCAGCGGTACTGGTCTGGGACTCTGGTCTTGGAGTTCCAGACCCGCTGGATCATCCTCCCAGGGTCCCAGGTCTGCTAGCCACCATACTGGCACGACAGGGTCTCTCAGCCACTGACTGCATGGCCTGCACAAACCCTCAGTGACAGATGTTATGCTATAAACTCACCAAAGCCCAGCAGACTCTACATATAAGCTAGGAACTCCAAGTGCCAGGCCTCCTAGGCTTGGAGAGCATAGTGGAGGGCCCCCAGGACTTCCCAGAAGTCATCTGGACTGGCATCCCAGTCTCCACCTGCAGCAGGACTTTCTAACCTGACAGCTGCAGCAGCACTGAGCTGGCGGAGCTCGTCAGTCCTCCTGCATAAGACCAAGCAGGGCCAAAACAGAGAGCAGAGTGCCCGGATACCCTGATCCCTGCAGATGTGACCTGTGTGAGGGTGAGTGTCCTTGAGTGTCTGCAGAGCCCCAGATCCAGGGTCCTTCTAAAACAAAAGCTAGGCATCGGACCCCTTTCACCCACATATTCACTGTGGGAAACAAAGGGTCACTTGGGACATTGAAGCCCCTGCTCTGAGGGTCCAACTGAGGAGTTAAGGCAGTTAATGCCAGAAATTGCAGGCAACCATCACTAGCTCCTGCTAAATATACAGTGCATGCACAAATAACCACCTAGAAGCCTGCAAGGCAGTGCCCCTCCAACACACTCAAGGGTTCAACATTCTCTATCACTCTGTCCCTTGAGACACACTTTCACGCACACTTACACACACACACACACACACACACACACACACACACACGTGCGCGCACACCTGCATTTGCCCTTTTGCTCCTGGGTACTTTCCTCCCACAGGTACAGATAGTGCACCAATGCACACACTGAGGCCACGGGATCTCTCTCAACTTCCTGAAGAACTCTCCAGACGCCAGAGAGAGAAATTACTAGTCTGAACTGCAGAATCCAGAAACAAACAGGGAAGGTTTCAGATAAGCCAATGGCCATTGGTAGGCAAAAGAATACATCCAACATAAATCAGGACATCATGACTTCACCAGCAACCCCCAAAATTGATGGATACTCTAATGCATCAGAAGCACAAGAAAATGACTTTCGAGCTATGTTTGCCCAATTATTTGAGGCTCATAAAGAGGAAACAAACAATTCTCTCAGAGCAATAGCCAGCAAATTTAGACAGTTAAAGAGGATATGAACAAATCTATCAAAGATTTGGCCAGTCAATTGGAGGCCAAAGAAAGAGGAAATGGACAAAATTCTTAAAGAAACACAAGCAAGGGGGAGCCAAGATGGCGGCGCCGGGAGAGCACTGTCTGAGAAGCAGGACAGCACTCTCCGTGCAGCGACCAGGAGACTGAACTCTGGGCCTTGAAACCACAGCGGTCGTGTTTCCCAGATGAGGGGAGGTTCCCACTGTGTGGGAATCTGTCGGGTCCACTCTTGGCTGCCCAGCCAGAACCTGGAAGAGATCCTGGGTGGCACGGGCTTTGGGCCTCCGGGCTGGTGCCTTAAGCCTGCGTGTCCCCATCACTTTCCCAGGCTGATCCGTGGGCACAAGGGTGCCTGAGGCTGGGAGTCCCAGTCCCGGGGGGACCCCAAAGGGAAGCAAGGTTGCGGGTCTGATCTCGGGTCACCCAGTCTTTCCCCGGAAGGTCTCTGGGACGGCGGTTGCATGCCATCATCACAGCTGAGCTCCTGCCGCGTGCGGGGAGCTGCTCCCTCAGCTCAGCGGTACAGACAAGCTGCGTGCCCCAGTACAACAGGGACTGGGAACCCCTGTCCGGAGAAGACCCCACAGAGAAGGAAGAAACCGTGCTGCTGGGGTCACCTAGGGAAAGTCTAGCAGACTGCAGAGCGCAAACAGGTGAGTACGGCCAGCCATCACAGATCTGGGCCCAAAGAGGGAGCACAGAGTGATTCGTAACTCAGCTCCCACAGACTAGCAGGTGGGCGCAAGCTCCACCAGCCCAGAGGCCTGCTTTGTACCAACTACTCCTTACAGACAGAACTGTGTGCCCCAAGACACCAGAGCAGTACTCACCCGCCACAGTTTACCTCTTGGGTTCTGGGGCACAGAGCCCCAACCTCAGACCTACAAAAGACCGGGAACCCTGAGATCAACCCCCAGATACTGCTCCAAGGGGCAACCAGTTATCCCTAACAAAACTGACCAAAGCACGGGACACACAAGTTATAGCAGCTGATCACTAAATTTACAGCAAGAAACCCAGAAGGAGGGCAGCTGTCTCCAGGACTTCTCCCAGTGAGAGGAAAGCCCTCTTGACTAATCAGGACCACAGTTACCACCCAGGTCTCTATGCCTGAGGTGAACTGTAGCAACTCCTGAAAAACACCAGATATCCAGGGACTATACCCAAAAAGCTGGGAAGGCTTCCTTCAGGAAAAGCCATCTTCCTGCCAAAGGGATTCTCTCCACTACAACAGTCCAGGAACAACCAGAAACTAAATTCAAACAACTAAGATAGCCCAATGAGTAGAGGACAGCATAAAAGTTCAACCAACAAAAGCCAGAGCATTATGGCATCTTCAGAACCCAGTTATCCAGGGGCAAATAGCCCTAGACACCCCAGCATAAATGAAATTCAAGGAGACGACCTAACATCTATGCTCACGAAGATGATAACAGAGGAAACAAATAAAATACGAAAAGAAATAGAAGAAGCTGCAGCCAAACAGTTTGTGGCCTTTAGAGAGGAAATGCTTAAATCACTGAATGAAATAAAACAGTGGATTGTTCAAACAAACAGCTGAAGAAATTGATGGAAAAACATGAAAATACAGTCAGACAGGGGAAGGAAACAAACAAAATAGCTCAAGACCTGAAGATAGAATTGGAAAAATTAAAAAAAAAAAAACACAAATAGAAGAAATTGTGGAGAGAAAGAACTTAGGAAAGAAAGCAGGAACTACAGAGGTTAGCATAACCAATAGGCTACAAGAAATGGAAGAAAGAATCTCGGGTGTGGAAGATACAATGGAAGAAATAGATGTATCTGTCAAAGAAAAAGTTAAATCTAAAAAATTCCTGACACAGACCGTCCAAGAAATTCAAGACAACATAAAAAGACAAAACCTAAGAATAATAGGAATAGAGGAAAAAGAAGATTCCCTGCACAAAGGCCCAGAAAATATTTTCAACAAAATCATTGAAGAAAATTTCCCCAACTTAAAGGAAAGGCCAATAAGAATACAAGAGGCCTATAGAACACCCAATAAATTATACCAGAAAAGAAAATCCTCCTGCCACATAATAATCAACAAAATAGCTCAAGACCTGAAGATAGAATTGGAAAAATTAAAAAAAAAAAAAAAACACAAATGGAAGAAATTGTGGAGAGAAAGAACTTAGGATAGAAAGCAGGAACGACAGATGTTCCTGTAAGTATACAGAACAAAGAAACCTTTGTTCCTGTAAGTAACCCATAAGTATACAGAACAAAGAAAAAATACTAACAGCTGCAAGAGAAAAAGGCCAAGTAACATATAATGGCAAACCCATTAGAATCACACCTGACTTTTCAACAGAGACTATGAAAGCCACAAGGGCCTGGACGGATATCATGCAGACCCTAAGAGAACACAGATGTCAGCCCAGGCTACTATACCCTGCAAAACTCTCAGTCCTCATAGACAGAGAAAACAAGATATTCAATGACAAAAACAAATTTCAACAATACCTACATACAAATCCAGCATTACAGAAGACACTGGAAGGGAAAATACAACCCAAGAAAACTAGCTACATTCAAGAAAACACAGGAAATAAATAACCCCACTACAGTAAAACAAAAAGCAACCAAGCACACAACCGTATGACCACAGCCAACATCAAATTCAAAGGATCTAACAGCCATTGGTCATTAATCTCTCTCAATATCAATGGACTCAACTCTCCAATAAAAAGACACAGATTAACAGAATGGATACGTAAACAAAACCCAGCAATCTGTTGCATACAAGAAACACACCTAAGACACAAAGATAGACATTACCTGAGGGTAAAGGGATGGAAGACAGCTTTTCAAGCAAATGGATGCAAGAAGCAAGCAGGAGTAGCCATTCTAATATCTGATAAAATAAACTTTCAACCAAAATTAATCAAAAGAGATGGGGAAGGACACTTCATACTCATCAAGGGAAAATTCCACCAAGAAGACATCACAGTTCTGAACATCTATGCCCCAAATACAAGGGCACCCACATTTATGAAATAAACATTGATAAAACTTAAACCACACATAGATCCCCACACACTAATAGTGGGAAATTTCAACACCCCACTCTCAACAAAGGACAGATCAACAAAACAGAAATTAAACAAAGAAACAATATCTCTAACAGAGGTCATGAATCAAATGGACCTAACAGACATTTACAGAACCTTACATCCAAACACAAAAGAATTTACCTTCTTCTCAGCACCTCATAGAACCTTCTCCAAAATAGACCACATAGTTGGTCACAAAGCAAGCCTCAACAGATACAAGAAGATTGAAATAATCCCTTGTATCTTGTCTGATCACCATGGAATAAAGTCAGACTTCAACAAGAACAGAAATAGCAAAAAGCCTACACGCACATGGAAACTGAACAACTTGCTACTAAATAACAGCTGGGTCAGGGAAGAAATAAAGAAAGAAATTAAAATCTTCCTAGAAAACTCAATGAAAATGAAGACACAACATACCCAAACTTGTGGGACACAATGAAGGCAGTGCTAAGAGGAAAGATGATAGCACTAAGTGTCTTCAAGAAGAAATTTGAGACAGCACATTCAAGCAACTTAATGGCTCACTTAAAAACCCTAGAAAAAGAAGAAGCAGACACACCAAGAAGGAGCAGACAGCTGGAAATAATCAAACTCAGGGCTGAAATCAATCAATTAGAAACAAATAAAACAATTCAAAGAATCAATGAAACCAAGAGCTGGTTCGTTGAGAAAATCAACAAGATAGACAAACCCTTAGCCAAGCTAACTAAAAGGCAGTGAGACACCATCCAAAACAACAAAATCAGAAATGAAAAGGGGGACATAACTACAGACACTGAGGAAATCCAAGCAATCATTAGGACTTACTTCAAAAGTCTATACGCAACAAAATTTGAAAATTAAATGAAATGGACAATTTTCTTGATCGATTCCACTTACCAGAGCTAAATCAGTACCTGGTAAATCAATTAAATAGTCCTATATTTTCCAAGGAAACAGAAGCAGTCATTGAAAGTCTCCCATCCAAAAAAAGCCCAGGACCTGATGGTTTCAGCGCAGAATTCTACCAGACATTCAAAAAAGAGCTAACTCCAATTCTCTTCAAACTATTCCACAAAATCGAAACAGAAGCAACAATACCAAATTCATTCTATGAAGCCACAGTCACCTTGGTATCTAAATCCCACAAAGACCCAACAAAAAAACAGAACTTCAGGCCAATCTCTCTTATGAACACTGATGCAAAATTACTCAACAAAATACTCGCAAACCGAATGCAAGAAAACATCAAAGATATCAACTACCATGACCAAGTAGGCTTCATCCCAGGTATGCAGGGGTGGTTCAATATACGGAAATCCATCAATGTGATCCACCATATTAACAAACTGAAAGAAAAAAAACACATGATAATCTCCCTAGATGCTGAAAAAACCTTTGACAAAATCCAACATCCATTCATGTTCAAAGTATTGGAGAGATCAGGGATACAAGGCACATATCTAAACATAGTAAAGGCGATATACAGCAAGCCTATAGCCAACATCAAACTGAACGGAGAGAAACTTAAAGCAATCCCACTGAAATCAGGGACAAGACAAGGCTGCCCACTCTCTCCATATCTCTTCAACATAGTTCTGGAAGTCCTTCCTAGGGCAATAAGACAGTTGAAGGAGCTCAAGGGGATACAAATTGGAAAGGAAGAAGTCAAATTATCACTATTTGCAGATGATATGATAGTATACGTGAGTGACCCCAAAAACTCTACCAGGGAACTCCTACAGCTGATAAACACCTTCAGCAAAGTGGCCGGATACAAAATTAACTCAAAAAAATCAGTAGCCCTCCTGTATACAAAAGACAAAAGGGCTGAGAAAGACATTAGGGAAACAACACCCTTCACAATAGCCACAAATGACATAAGGTACCTCGGAGTAACCCTAACCAAGGAAGTCAAAGACTTGTATGAAAAAAAATTCAAATCTCTGAAGAAAGAATTAGAAGAAGATATGAGAAGATGGAAAGATCTCCCATGCTCATGGCTTGGCAAGATTAACATAGTAAAAATGGCCATCTTACCAAAAGCAGTCTACAGATTCAATGCAATGCCCATCAAATTACCAACACAATTCTTTTCAGACCTGGAAAGAAAAATTCTCAACTTCACATGGAATAACAAGAAACCCAGAGTTGCTAAAACAATCCTCTACAATAAAAGATCTTCTGGAGGTATCTCCATCCCTGATCTTAAGTTGTACTATAGAGCAACAGTTTTAAAAACTGCATGGTACTGGCATAGAAACAGAATGGTGGATCAATGGAACTGAAAAGAGGACTCAGAAATAAACCCATACACTTATGGACACCTGATCTTTGACAAAGACGCCAAAACCATTCAATGGAAAAAAGATAGCATCTTCAACAAATGGTGCTGGTCCAACTGGAGGTCTACATGTAGAAAAATGAAAATAGATCCATACTCATCACCCTGCATAAAACTGAAGTCCAAGTGGATCAAAGACCTCAACATAGAACCAGACACATTATATCGGCTTGAAAAAAATGTGGGGAATACCCTAGAACTCATTGGTACAGGAGAAAACTTCCTGAACAGAACACCAACAGCACAGGCTCTAAGAGCAATAATCAATAAATGGGACCTCATGAAACTGAAAAGCTTCTACAAAGCAAAGGACACCGTCATCAAAACAAAACGACTGCCTACAGATTGGGAAAGAATCTTCACCAACCCTTTATCTGACAGAGGACTCATATTCAGTATATATAAAGAACTAAAGAAGCTGAAAAGCAGCAAACCAAGTAATCCACTTAAAAAATGGGGAACAGAGCTAAATAAATAATTCTCGACAGAGGCATATCGAATGGCAGAGAAGCACTTAAAGAAATGTTCAACCTCATTAGCCATTAGAGAAATGCAAATCAAAACAACCCTGAGATTTCACCTTACACCCATCAGAATGGCCAAGATGAAAAACTCAAGTGACAACACATGCTGGAGAGGTTGTGGAGAAAGGGGAACCCTTCTCCACTGCTGGTGGGAATGTAAACTTGTACAACCACTCTGGAAATCAATCTGGCACTTTCACAGACAACTAGGAATAGCGCTTCCTCAAGATCCAGCTATACCACTCCTGGGCATATATCCAAAAGAGGCTCAAGTACACAAAAAGGACATTTGCTCAACCATGTTTGTAGCAGCTTTATTTGTAATAGCCAGAAGCTGGAAACAACCCAGATGCCCCTCAACTGAAGAATGGATGCAGAAATTGTGGTACATCTATACAATGGAATATTACTCAGCAATGAAAAATAAGGAAATCATGAAATTTGCAGATAAATGGTGGGATCTGGAAAGGATCATCCTGAGTGAGTTGTCCCAGAAGCAAAAAGACACACAAGGTATATACTCACTCATATAGACATATAACATAGGACAAACCCACTAAAACCTGTGCATCTAAAGAAACTAAGCAAGAGAGAGGACCCTACCTAAAACGGTCAATCCCCATCCTGAAAGGCAAAGAGGATGGACATTAGAAAATGAAGAAAACAGGAAACAACCTAGAAACCTCCCACAGAGGGCCTCTGAAAGCCTCTGCCCTACAGACTATCAAAGCAGATGCTGAGCCTGATGGGCAACTGATGGGCAGAGTGAATGGAATTTTATGTAAGAACTGGGAAATAATAAGAGCTGGAGAGGACAGTGTCTCCACAAGGAGAGCAACAGAACAAGAAAATTTGAACACAGGGAAGGAACTTCCCAGAGACTCATACTCCAACCAAGGACTATTCATGGAGATAACCCAGAACCCCTGCACAGATGTAGCCCATGGAAGCTCAGTCTCCAAGTGGGTTACATAGTAATGTGAAGAGGGACTGCCTCTGACATAATCTGACTGGCCTGCTCTTTGATCACCTCCTCCTGTGGGGGAGCAGCCTTACCAGGCCATAGTAGAGGACAATGCAGCCACTTTTGATGTGAACTGATGGACTAAGATCAGAAAGGAGAGGAGAACCTCCCCTATCAGTGGACTTGGGGAGTGGCATGCACGCAGAGGAAGGAGGGAGGGTGGGATTGGGAGGGGAGGAGGGAGGGACTCATGGGGGGTTGCAGAATGAATAAAGTGTAATTGATGAAAAATTTAAAAAAGAAGAAAAAAAGAAAAGATAATTTAAGAACCTTAAATGACTTTCAAAAGTGGAGGAAAACATGGAGTTAGTCAATTTACATGGAGCACATCTCGCCCCTGGGGGCAATGGTCTCCTGAACCTACTCAGACCTCGGACACCACCACTGCTACTTCTAGAACTGATGCAGGATGTTCCAACGAGGGGGTTAAGTCTTCTCCTAATATTTCCTATAAGTCCACACCTGTTTGTTTATATCCCCTATTTTTATTCATTGTTACCCAGATAGAGCCAAGTAATTGTGGTAATGATACTTGCTTTTTGCCCAATGCTGGAATGCTAGTGAATTTAGGTATGCCCTGGTTACTCGCATGCCTCGCTGGGTGCCTGTGCCCATTGATGCCCCTCACGCTATGATTCTTTTCAGACAGAAAAGAGATCTTGGCATTACAGCCGCCATTGTTACTGCCATCTCATTGGTGGCTGTTGGAGCTACCACTGCAGCATTAGCCATGAGTCATACTATGCAGACTGCTCAGACCCTAAATAATCTTATAGCCAATGTAGCTCATGCTTTAGATGTACAAAAAGGAATTAATGATCAACTAAATGGAGACTTGATGGTGTTCAATCAGAGGATTGACCTCGTGCAGGAGCAAATTGATACCCTATGGCAAATTGCTCAACTTGGCTGTCAATGGAAGTATGCTGGACTTTGTGTCACTAGCATACAATATGAGAATTTTTCCCGTGCTGCAAATCTGATTAAACAATTGTCTAGCTATATTTTAGGTAATTGGACTGAAGAATTCGATACTATGATGGAGCAGCTGAGAGTGGCCATTGTTACAGCAAATTCTACCAGCGTGGACACAGGATTAGCCACAGGATTATCATCATGGATTGCTGCAGCCATGAATCATCTGAAGGAATGGGCTGGCATGGGAGTGTTAGCAGGCCTTCTGGTGTTGGTCTCCTTAGTTTGCCTGTGGTGTATATGCAAGATTAGAGTCTCACAACAGCGTAATGCAGCCATGACCATTCAGGCCTTTACAGCCATTGAAGCAGGACAGTCTCCCCAAGCATGGTTGGCTACCATAAAAAGCTAAAATGTTATGCTCAGGATGCGAGGCTAAGCACTGCACTCTGGGTCAGCCACTTTCGACCCAGAGAAGAGCATGTCTGATTGCATGCGGGTTGGTGCCCCAGGTCCCGCCTCTGAGAAAAAGGTATCAGACGGGTCTGATGCTCTTTGGGTGGATGACACCTAAATGAACATTGGTACAAAGTCCCAATTTATTTCTAATATCAGAGATCAGACCTCTACTCTTGCCTGATGCGTCTAAAACAAAAATGGGGAACTGTAGAGAGCTTCGTAATGCCGCACCTTAAAGATGGAGCTGGTTTCCTGCCTTCCACCTTCCCGATGGTGAGTGCTCTCTGTCACGAACAATTCCACATTTGGCTAAGGCTGAGGATCTGGCTTGCTCCCATGTATGTGGACCTATCTGCATTGCCCACATGGCACGCTGGGGTTGGCAACCCAGAGGCTATTTAAGCTGTGGGCTGGCTTTCCCCAGGGTCAGAAGACTGTTCAAGGTTCCTGAATAAACTGTATTGGGAAGAAAAAAAAAAAAAAAGAAACACAGGCAAATATGGCCAAACAAATATTGACACAAGTACACAAGTAGAGATACAATTAGTGGCATATAGAGAAGACATGAACAAAAAAAAAAAAAAAAAAAAGAAAAGAAAAATAAAATTAGAGACTATCGTAGAGAGACAGGAATCCACATTCAAACAGATGAAGGAAATGGTGCAAGGCATGAAAACAGAATTAGAATCAATAAAGAAAACACAAACTGAGAAAACCCTGGAACTAGAGAACTTGGAGAAATGATCAGGAACCACAAAGGTAAGCATCACCAACAGAATACAAGAGATGGAAGAGAGGATCTCTGGTGCTGAAGATATACTCGCAGAATTTGATATTTCTCTCAAAGAAAAAGTAAAATCAGAAAAGTCCCAAACACAAAATATCCAAGAAATCTAGGATGCCATGAAAAGACAAAATCTAAGAAAAATAGGAATTGATGAAAAAGAAGACTCCAGGCTCCAAGGTCCAGGAAATATTTTCAAGAAAATCATAGAAGAAAATTTTCCCAACTTAAAGAAAAAGATGTCCATAAATATACAAGAGGCCTACAGAACACCAAATGGACTAGACTAGAAAAGAAACACATCATGTCACAACATAGTCAAAACACTAATCTACAGAACAAAGAAAAGATACTAAAGCAGCAAGGGAAAAAGGCCAAGTAACATATGAAGGTAGACCTATCAGAATCACACCGGACTTCTCATCAGAAACTATGAAAGGCAGAAGGGCCTGGGCAGGTGTCATGCAGACTTTAAGAGACCATAGATGCCAACCCAGACTACCATACCCAGCAAAGCTTTCAATCAACATACATAGAGAAAACAAAATATTCCATGACAAAGCTAAATTTATGCAATATCTACAGAACAAATCAGCCTTACAGAAGATACTAGAAGGAAAACTCCAATCCAATGAAAACAACTTCACCCAAACACCATAACATAGAGATAATATCTCTAAACACAACAAAACAAAACAAAAAAAACAAGAAATGGAACACAGTATGACCTCAGACTTCAATAAAAAAGGAACTAATGTTCATTGGTCACTATTATCTATCAACATCAATGGGCTCAACTCCCCAATAAAAAGACACAGACTAACAGAATGGGTGAGGAAACAGGATTCAACATTCTGCTGCATCCAAGAAACGCACCTCTGCAACAAAGACAAACACTGCCTTAGAGTAAAGGGCTGGAAAAACGTCTTTCAAGCAAATGGACACAAAACACAAGCTGGGGTAGCTATCCTAATATCTAATAAAGTAGACTTTCAACCACAATTAATCAAAAAAGATGTGGAGGAGCACGACATTGTCATCAAAGGAAAAATCCACCAAGATGATATCACAATTCTGAACGTCTATGCCCCAATTACAAGAACACCTACATTCATAAAGGAAACATTATTAAAACTCAAATCACACATCGATCCAAACACCTTAATAGTGGGAGACTTCAACACCCTACTTTCACCATAGGACAGATCATCTACACAGAAGTCTAATAAAGAAATAAAGGCACTTACAGAGGTCCTAAATCAAATGGAACTAATAGATGTCTACAGAACTTTCCACCCAAACTCAAAAGAGTATACCTTCTTTTCAGCACTTCATGGAACCTTCTCCAAAATAGACCATATAGTTGGTTACAAAGCAAGCCTCAACAGATACAAGAGGATTGAAATAATCCCCTGTATTCTATCTGATCACCATGGACTCAAGCTGCACCTCAAGAACGATGGAATTAGAAAAAAAAAAGGCTACAAGCACATGGAAACTAAACAACTTGCTGCTCAATGACAGCTGGGTTAAGAAAGAAATAAAGAAAGAAATTAAAGACTTCCTATAATTCAATGAAAGTGAAGGTACAAGATACCTTAATTTATGGCACACAATGAAAGCAGTGCTCAGAGGAAAATTCATAGCACTAAATGCCTTCAAGAAGAAATTTGTGACATCTCATACAAGCAACTTAATGGACCAACTGAAAACCCTAGAAAAAAAAGAAGCAGATACACCCAAGAGGAGCAGACGGCTGGAAATAATCAAATTCAGGGCAGAAATCAATCAATTAGAAACAAATAAAAGTATTCAAAGAATCAATGAAACCAAGAGCTGGTTCTTTGAGAAAATCAACAATATAGACAAACCCTTAGCCAAACTAACTAAAAGGCAGAGAGAAACTATCCAAATCAGCAAAATCAGAAATGAAAAGGGGGATATAATTACAGACAGTGAGGAAATCCAAGCAATCATTAGGACTTACTTCAAAAGTCTATATGCCACAAAATTCAAAAATCTAAAATAAATGGACAATTTTCTAGATAAATTCCGTCTACCAAAATTAAGTCAAGATCAGGTGATCAGGTAGAAAGATTGAATAGTTCTATATCCCCCAAGGTAATAGAAGCAGTCATCAACAGTCTCCCTTCCAAAAAAAAAAAAAAAAAAAGCCCTGGGTCAGATGGATTCAGTGCAGAATTCTACCAGACATTCAAAGAAGAGCTAACTCCAATTCTTTCAAACTATTCCACAAAATAGAAACAGAAGGAACATTACCAAACTCTTTCTATGAAGCCACAGTCACCTTGATACCTAAACCACAAAAAAAAAAACAACAAAAAAAAGAGAACTTCAGACCTATCTCTCTTATGAACTTTGCTGCAAAAATACTCAATAACATCCTTGCTAACTGAATCCAAGAACACATCAAAGATATCATCCATCATGATCAAGTAGGCTTCATCCCAGATATGCAAGTGTGGTTCAACATACAGAAATCCATCAATGTAATCTACCACATAAACAAACTGAAAGAGAAAAACCACATGATCATCTCCATAGATGCTGAAAAAGCATTTGACAAAGTCCAACACCCATTCAAGTTTAAAGTCTTGGAGAGATCATGAATACAAGGCACATACCTAAATATAGTAAAAACAATATAGAGCAAGCCTATAGCCAACATCAAAAATCAATGTAGAGAAACTTAAATCAATCCCACTGAAATCAGGAACAAGACAAGGCTGCCCACTCTCTTCATATCTATTCAACACAGTACTTGAAGTCCTAGCTAAAACAATAAGACAACTAAAGGAGATCAAGGAATTGGAAAAGAAAAAGTCAAAGTGTTACTACTCATGGACTATATGATAGTATACATGAGCAACCCCAAAAATTCAACCAGAGAACTCCTTCAGCTGATAAATACCTTCAGCAAAGTGGCAGGATACAAAATCAACTCAAAAAAATCAGAAGCCCTCCTGTATACCAAAGACAAAAAGGCTGAGAAAGAAATCAAGGAAACAACCCTTCACAATAGCCACTAATAACATAAAGTACCTTGGGGTGACTTTAACCAAGCAAATGAAAGACCTGTTTGAAAATAACTTTGAGTCCCTGAAGAAAGAAATTGAAGAAGATATCAGAAGATGGAAAGATCTCCCATGCTGGATTAGCATAGTGAAACAAAAGCAATCTACAGATTCAATGCAATTCCCATCAAAATACCAACTCAATTCTTTACAAACCTTGAAAAAAAAGATTCTCAGCTTCATGTGGAGAAACAAAAAATCCAGAATCTCCAAAACGATCCCGTACAACAATAGATCATCTGGAGGTATCTCCATCCCTGATCTCAAGCTGTACTACAGAGCAATAGTAATAAAAACTACATGGTATTGCATAGAAACAGAAAGGAGGATCAATGGAACCGAATAGAAGACCCAGAAATAAATCCACACACCTATGAATACTCGATATTTGACAAAGAAGCCAATTCCATTCAATGGAAAAAAAAGACAGCATCTTCAACAAATGGTGTTGATACAACTGGATGTCTACATGCAGAAAAGTAAAAATAGGTCCATATTTATCACCCTGCACAAAACTAAAGTCCAAGTGGATCAAAGACCTCAACATAAAACCAGATACTCTAAATCAGTTAGAAGAAAAAGTGGGGAAGAACCTAGACCTCATCAGCACAAGGGACAATTTCCTGAACAGAACACCAACAGCACAGGTTCTAAGAGCAACAATCAATAAATGAGACCTCATGAAAATGAAAAGCTTTTGTAAAGCAAAAGACACTGTCTTCAGAACAAAAGGACAGCCTACAGACTGGAAAAAATCTTCACCAACCGTATATGTGACAGAGGGCTGATATCTAGCATATATAAAGAACTAAAGAAGTTAAAAAGCAATAAATCACATAATCCAATTAAAAAATAGGGTATGGAGCTAAACAGAGCATTCTCTGTAGAGGAATATAGAATGGCAGAGAAATACTTAAAGAGATGCTCAACATCCTTAGCCATCAGGTACTTACAAATCAAAACAAGCCTGAGAGTTCACCTTATACCCATCAGAATGGCCAAGATCAAAAACTCAAGTGACAACACATGCTGGAAAGTTTGTGGAGAAAAGGGAACCCTCCTCTATTGCTGGTGGGAATGTAAACTGGTACAACCACTTTGGAAGTCAATCTGGTGCTTTCTCTGACAATTAGGAATAGTGCTTCCTCAAGACCCAGCTATACCACTCCTAGGGATATACCCAAAATTTGCTCAAGTACATGACAAGGACATTTGCTCAATCATGTTTGTATCAGCTTTATATGTAATAGCCAGAACCTGGAAACAACCCAGATGTCCATCAACGGAGGAATGAATACAGATATTGTGGTAGTTTTACACAATGGAATACTACTCAGCAATCAAAAATGGGGAAATCATGAAATTTGCAGGCAAATCCTGGGATCTAGAAAAGATCATTCTGAGTGAGGTATTCCTGAAGGAGAAAGACACACATGGTATATACTCACTCATATAGATCTATAAGATATGATAAACATGATGAAATATGTACACCTAAAGAAGATAAACAAGAAAGAGGACCCGGGGTAAGATGATCAATCCTCACTTAGAAAGACAAATGCGATGCACATTGGATGAAGGAGAAAGCAAGTAACAGGACAGGAGCCTACCACAGAAGGCCTCTGAAAGACTCTACCTAACAGTGTATCAAAGCATATACTATGACTTATAACCAAACCTTCTGCAGAGTGCAGGTGATCATATGAAAGAAGGGGAGTTAGTATGAAGTGGAGAGGATAGGTGTTCCACAAGGACCAAATATATCTGAGCCCAGGAGTCTTATATGAGATTGTTTCTCCAACCAAGGACCATGTATGGATATAACATAGAACCTCTGTTTGGATGTAGCCTGTGGTAGCTCAGTATCCAAGTGGTTTTTGGTAGTAAGGGGAACAGGGACTATTTCTGACAGAAACTCAATGGCAGGCTCTTTGATCTCCCCATCCCCAAGGGAGGAACAGTCCTGCTAGGCCACAGAGGAGGACTTTGCAGCCAGTCCTGAAGATTCCTAATAAAACCGGGTCAGATGAAGGGGTCGGAGGTCCTCCCTAAGCAGTGGACTTGGAAAGAGGCAGGGAGGAGATGAGGGAGGGAGGAAAGGAAGGACGGAGGGTTTGGGAGGGAATGAAGGAGTGGGATACAGCTGGGATACAGAGTTAATAAAATGTAACTAATAATAAAAAATAAAAAATAATTATCATACAATAAAATAAAAGATGGCAACAACAACAACAACAAAAAATAATACCAGATACACTAAAACAGTTAGAAGAAAAAGTCAGGAAGAACCTAGAACTCACTGGCAACTCCCTAAACAGAACACCAACAGCACAGGTTCTAAGAGCAACAATCAATAAATGGGACCTCATGAAAATTAAAAGCTTCTGTAAAGCAAGACATTGGCGTCAGAACAAAAGGACAGCCTACAGACTGGGAAAGGATCTTCACCAACCCTATATCTGACAGAGGGCTGATTTCCAGGATATATAAAGAACTAAAGAAGTTAAAAAGCAATAAATCACGTAATTCAATTAAAAAAATGGGATACCGAGCTAAACAGAGAATTCTCTGTAGAGGAATATAGAATGGCAGAAAAATACTTAAAGAGATGGTCAATGTCCTTAGTCATCAGAGAGATGCAAGTTAAAATGACCTTGAGATTTCACCTTACACCCATCAGAATGGCTAAGATGAAAACTCAAATGACAACACATGCTGGAGAGGTTGTGGAGAAAGGGGAACCCTCCTCTATTGCTGGTGGGAATGTAAACTGGTACAAACACTTTGAAAATCAATCTGGCGCTTTCTCTGACAATCAGGAATAGTGCTTCCTCAAGACCCAGCTATATCACTCCTAGGCATATATCCAAAATTTGCTCAAGTACACAACAAGGACATTTGCTCAACCATGTTTGTAACAGCCTTATTTGTAATAGCCAGAAGCTGGAAACAGCCCAGATGCCTCTCAGCGGAGGAATGGATACAGAAATTGTGGTATTTTTTACACAATGGAATACTACTCAGCAATTAAAAACAAGGAAATCATGAAATTTGCAGGCAAATGGTGGGATCTAGAAAAGATCATCCTTAGTGAGGTGTCCCAGAAGCAGAAAATTATATAAGTGGGTACTAGACCAATAAGATAAGATAAACATACTAAAATATGTACACCTAAAGAAGATAAAAAAGAAGGAGGACCCAGGGTAAGATGATCAATCCTCACTTAGAAAGACAAATACAATGGACATTGGAAGTAGGAGAAAACAAATAACAGGACAGTAGCTTACCACAGAAGGCCTCTGAAAGACTTTACCTAGCAATGTATCAAAGCAGATGCTGAGACTCATAACCAAACCTTCAGCAGAGTGCAGTGAATCATATAAAAGAAGGGGGAGTTAGTATGACCTGGAGAGTATAGATGCTCCACAAAGACCTAATATATCTAGGCACAGGGATCTTTTCTGAGACCATATTTCCAACCAAAGACCATGTATGGATATAACCGAGAACCCCTGCTCTGATGTAGCCCATGCTACCTTAATATCCAAGTGGGTACCCTAAGAGGGAACAGAGATTATTTCTGACATGAACTCAATGGCAGGCTCTTTGACCTCCCCCCGCCCCACCAAAAGGAGGAGCAGCCTTGCTAGGCCACAGAGGTGGACATTGCAGCCAGTCCTGAAGAAACCTGATAAGCTAGGGTCAGATGGAAGGAAAGGAAGACCTCCCCTATCAGTGGACATGGAAAGTGGCAGGGAGGTGATGAGGCAAGGAGGGTGGGATTGAAAGGGAATGAGGGAGGGGCCTACAGCTGGGATACAAAGTTCATAAACTGTAACTGCTTTTTAAAAAATAAAATAAAATAAAAAACAAAAAAGTTTCTTTATCTTGAAGCATCCCCTTAACATTTAGATGCATCCATCATCCCTTAATATTTCTAGTTTTTCTAATAATACAGAATTATCTGGAATTACATGTGTCCAAACATGCATGCCGCTTCCAGGTACCCAGGGGCCATCTGGTCAATTACCGAAATGTACTATCATCTGAAAATGCTAAAATGATAACACATGAAAATTCAATAGAAAGCATTCATTTGTGAAAGTTCAATAGTAATTAGTCAAAGAATTATTTCTTAAAATCTATGTATATTGTGTATGATTTTAAAACGATCTGCACCATCCTATAGAAAAAGTAACATTTTAACATATTTTATTTACTTTTATAATGTCTTATATGTACGTAATATATTCTGATCATGTCTTCCCAGACTCCCACCTCTCTCAGCTTTGATGTTCTGCCTTTTTAATCCACTGAGTCCACTTAGTGTTGAGCTCACACTTACATACAGGTGTGAGACCACATATTGAAATACAAACAACATATCAGAGACCACATTCATGAAGAAAATTGTTCTTTCTTCTCCAGTGGGCATTAGCTCATAATCTAGGTGTTGGATTTAGTGAGCCACTCTCCAGTTCAAACTAGAATATCAATGGGTTTGATTTTGTGCACATTTTTCCACAAGACTTACCTGTGGTGTCAGCTCCTGAAGGCGATGGTCTTCTCCCATCCAAAAGGTGCTCATTTTCAGAGTTCTCAGACAACCTGTAACTCTTACCATCTTTCTGCACCTCTTCCATGTTATTTTCCAGGATCTGTAGAGGGAATGACATAGATACTATGATTAGGACTGATGGGTCCACAGTCTCTTATTCTCTACATTCTGATACGTTGTGGGTTTCTGAATTCACTGACATACAGTGCAAAAGGGGATTAGTTGATGAGAGCTATGAGCTGTACTAACTTATGAATATTAAAGATAAGTTTTTAGAAAGGAGTTTGAGTCTATGTCCATTTAACAAAATAATGCACACAATATTTTAAGGATTTTTTTTTCTTTTAGTAAAATGTCACTGAGTTCAGTTCAAGCACTCGCAAATAGTGTATCTTATGTTTAGTGGAAGCATTCCACCATATAGGTTGGCCAGTTTATATAAATATTCTCCCACAGATAGCCCTTGGATTATTTCCAAGTTTTGAGGCTCTTATACATAAAGCTCTGTAAACATTTTACAATGTTTGTAGGCTTCAGTGTGGACTTAAATTTCCATTGCTTAACCCACTAGTTATATTGCTGAGTTACATGATAAGTGCATGTTTTATTTTATAAGACATTTCCATAGTATTTTCTAGAACAGCTCTGTTGTCTTGAATTTCTAAAAAAAATGTATAAACAAGTTATACTTTCTACATCCTTATCAGCATTTCATATTGTTACTACTTCATATTTTACAATGATTACTAGAGTTATAGGTAGATGTTAGCTGCCGTACATGGGTAACTTAAGTTGGGTCAGCAAGTGCTTGAAACTGCTGAATCATATCTCTAGTTATTTATAGATTTTTATTTACCATCTTGATTTTCACAATAATCATGGTGTATCTTTTCTAGACTAGGCTGAAGATTTTTGCTTTGTCCCCATTGGGATCTCAGTTTTTGTCATAAACAATGCAACCCCTTATCAGAAATATGCACAGAGCTAGTTTTCAGGGGTGAGACAAGATCTTCTTGGCTATCATTATTAATTGAGTCCTTTTGTAGGTACTGACTCACCCATAAGGAGCATGTTGGCCCAGTGAGGAGTAAGGAAGCAAACACAAAGTCTTCATTTTCTTTTAGCTTTAGACAAATCTGTAGTAAATTTCAGCCCTGAGGTAAATTCCTCCAATTGCTTTTGCTTCAGTATTTGACTTCCTGTTCTGGTCATCATTTTAGGACTAGCTTTCGGGTTCATCATTCCTGGGAGCATGTTCCAGTAAAGCTCTAGCTACAGGACTCCCTCTGACTATGTTTTCTGGCTTTTCTACTGTTCTGCTTTCACTTATGTTGCCATGATGAGCATGTCCTGACACAGAGCATCTTAGGGGAGAGAAGGCTTAAGTTAGCTCATAGTTAGAGGATACATCCCACTCTTATGGAAAAATCAAGGTGGCAGAAATTTGAAGCAGCCAGTCATATGGCATACCAGCCCAAGGCAGAGATAGGATTACACACATGCCTAACAGTCAGCTTGCTCTCTATACAGTCTGGGGCACAAAAGCAGGGAATGGTGCTGCCCTCTTTTTGCCCATAAAGATCAAGACTATCCTTGGCAGACATATTGACAGGCCAACCTGATCTCAACCAACCCTCAAGCACACTCTCATCCCAGGGCATTCTAATGTTGTGTCGAATTGACAATACCAACCATAATACCCATTTAAAATAGTAAAACTGATGCAATATTAATGCTTACTTCTAAAAGCACTTTTGTGTACAAAATATAATTTTGGAGACATCATAATTACATATTATAATATAAATTTTAGGACCATGTCTCAGACTGATAGCTTATGCCATGAAACTCAGAAAAATAACTGAGATATTTTCCATATATTTTAAAGATAAGTGCTAGACATATCCATGCAGAACTTTAAAGGTCTATCAGACAATTCCTGATTCAATTCCATCACCATCACCTACCTCCAAATCCTGACAAAGACTAAGAATTTTAAAGGAAATTGCAATGAGCTTTTACAAATATAGATCCTGTTGGCTTCCTTCTCTGTCTCCCACCCTAAGTAAATCCATAAGACTGTGAAGCGTGGTGAAGTAGAGTTGGGAAAACTTACAGGAAACATAGGATGTTTTTGGATATATCTGAACAAAGAAACCTGTACCTGCTTCTCTCTCAGGGGAAGCAAGCAGGCTGGATCGGCTTGTCATGGTAGGGATAGGGAACAAGCAGAGAGTGGTATGCAACATCAAGTCTGCCAGTAAAAAAAGGCATTTGTTTCCAGTGTAAAACTAAACACTGCAGAGCACAACTGTTCCCACCCATCACAGTGACTTTGAACATGGCAGACATGTAGAGTAAGAGGGTGTGGGTGATAGCACTAATGCAGCAAGTACTGGGACAAGAAAGTACTGAGAAGTTAGATGAACATTGCATCTCTTGTTCAGATCAGTGTAGAAGGTTTCTTCAGAATAAATTTCCAAAGATAGAACAGAAGCTCTTATGAGAGGGGTTTGTTTCCTAAAGGGTGGCCAACTGCCAAATTAACAGCTAAATTGTAATGACTACTTTTAAAATTCATTTTTCTCTCATATTTAATCCAGTTAGAAGCAACAACAGGAATATAAGAAAGTAGTGGCAGTTTTACAAAATACCTCCAAATTTTTTGACATTTCTCTTATCAAAAGTCGCGTTTAGTAGCTGGAGTAATGGTCAGGCTTCTTTAAGACCCCTTGTCTAGGCTGGTGCTATTATTGAGAAAAATTTATTTACGTGGTGACTCACATATTACGTTGTATGTTCTCAAGCTAGATGGAATGACATGACTGATCTGTAGATCTCGAGTGCTGAGTACTCGGGGGCCAGGAAGAGAATGAACTGTAGAGTGTTTAGGTTCTGCAAAGTCTAGATCCACTCTTTTCAGATGGCGTCTATCCTCATAGACACAACAGTTCCCCAGAGAGACAGAGAGGAAGTGATCCAGTGGAAAGCAGGGTGTTTGAGCAAAGATTCAGTGTTGGTGTGGTGGATAAGCATTCTTATTTCAGAACCTCATTGGAAATCTGTGCCCTGTTCCTCTACAACTTTGCTACACTTCTGATGGTAGAATGCACAGAAACCATTTAGGAAGGGTTTTCACAGGTACTGAGGGATATTCACAATGGTAAATCATCTCAAGTCTTTATGGGTCTGCTTGTATGTAGAGCACAGGATGTTAACTATTTCAAGTTCCTTTTTAGAAAAGAATTTATTTATACAGTATTCTTCCTACAGGCCAGAAGAGGGCATCAGATCTCACTATTGACAGTTATAAGCCATCATGTGGTTGCTGGGAATTGAACTCAGGACCTTAGGAAGAACAGCCAGTGCTCATAACCTCTGAGCCACTTCTCTTGCCCCTGTTTCAAGTTTGTATTTTGATGTTCAGTCAGCAGTGGCACTATCTCCAAGCAGATTTGGGGAAGCATACAAGGTTCTTATGAATTACTATGGGTGAGTCATGATAACATGATAAGATCTCTAGTGTTATTTGAAGAAGAAAAATAAAGTATTTTCACCTATTAGAAAAGTAAGTAAGAAAGAAAAAACCTGGGAGGTCTGTCCAATGCCCTCAAATACCATTTCCAAGGCCACAGCTCTACCTGAAATCTCAGAGACTGGTAGCCATCAGGGACTATAAATGAAGTCTGCAGTCATCAGCGATCACTAGAGGCCTCCAGTCATCAGAGCCTACCAGCTCTACCTGAAATCACAGAAGCCTACTGCCATCAGGGATGACCAGGTCTGCCAGAAACAGAAACAATCAGATGGCTAAAGGCCAACATAAAAAACACATTCAACAAAACCCAAAACAATATTGCAACACCAGAACTCAGCTATGCTACTACATCAAGCCTTGGGTATCATAACACACCTGAAGAGCAACAAAGAGACCTTAAATCTAGTCTTATGAAGATGATAGAGGCCTTTAAAGAGGAAATGAATAAATCTCTCAGAGAAATACAGGAAAATACAATCAGACAGGTGGAAGAAAAGACTAGATCCCTTAAAGAAATACAGAAAATTCCAAGCAAACAGAAGAAGGAAATGAACAAAACAGTTCAAGAGCTGAAGCAATAAAGAAAACAAACTGCCAGGCATGGTGGAGCATGCCTGTAATCCTAGTACTTGGGGAAGCAGAAGCAGGCAGATATCTGTGAGTTTAGTGAGTCCAGAAGAACCAAGGCTACACAGAGAAACCCTGTCTTGAAAAATCAAAAAACAAACAAAACACAAAAAGCAAACAAACAAAAGCAACAACAACAAACTCCCACAAACTGGGGGAATTCTGGAGATAGAAAATGTACGAAAGAGAACAGGAAGTACAGACGCAAGCATTACCAACAGAACACAAGAGATGAAAGAGAGAATCTCAGGCTTAGGAGATACAATAGAAGATAGTGATACATCAAAGAAAATGCTAAATCTAAAAAGTTTCAAACAGAAAACATCCAGGAAATTTGGAACACTATGAAAAGACCAAACCTAAGAATAATAGGAATTGAACAAAAATATTCCCAGGTCAAAGGCCCAGAAAATATCTTCAACAAAATCAGAGAAGAAAATTTCCCTAACCTAGTGAAAGTGATGCTTATAATTGTACAAGAAGATTACAGGATGCCAAAAAAATTAGACGAAAAAGAAAATCATCCATCCACATAACATCCATCCATCAAACATAAAAGTATAGAACAAAGAAAGATTCAAGTGAATCAAAAATCTCAACATAAACCCGGATACACTAAATCTAAGAGAAGAAAAAGTGGAAAATTGCTTTGAAATCATTGGTGCAGGAGACAACTTCCTGAACAGAACATCAACAGCTCAGACTCTAAGATCAACAGTTAATAAATGGGACCTTCTCAACTGAGGGACATTTCCAGATTCTGACTATTAAAAAAAAAAGCTGCTATGAACATGGTTGAGCTAATGTCCCTGTTGTATACTTGAGCATATTTTAGAAATTGTAGTACATTTACACAATGGAATACTATTAAGCAATTAAAAACAAGGAAACCATGAAATTTGCAGGCAAATGGTAGAAACTAGAAAAGATCATCCCGAGTGAGATATTCCAGAAAGACACACATGGTATATACTCAGTTTTAAGTAGATAATAGACATATAATATAGGATAAACATACTAAAATCTGTACACCTAAAGAAGCTAAACAAGAAGTAGGACCCTATGTAAGATACTCAATCCTCATTCAGAAAGGCAAATGGGATAGATAAAAGAAGAGGGAGAAAAAAGGGAACAAGACAGGAACCTACCATAGAGGGCCTCTGAAAGACTCTACACAGCAGGGTATCAAAGCAGATTCTGAGACTCATAGCCAAACTTTGTGCTGAGTGCAGGGAATCTTATGAAAGAAGGGGGAGGTAGAAAGATCCAGAGAGAACAGGAGCTCCATAATGAGAGCAACACCAAGGAACCTGGGGCCAAGGGTTTTTCCTAAGACTGATACTCCAACCAAGGACCATACATGGAGATAACCTAGAACCCCTGCACAGTTGTAGCCCATGGCAGCTCAGTGTCTAAGTGGGCATCTTAGTAAGGGGAACAGGGTCTGTCTCTGACATGAACTCAGTCACTTTCCCCTGAGGGGAGCAGCCTTACCAGGCCACAGAGGAAGACAATGCAGCCAGTCCTAATGAGACCTGATATCCTAGGACCAGAGGGAAGGAGAGGATGACCTCACCTATCAGTGGACTTGTGGAAGGGCATAGGAGGAGATGAGGGAAAGAGGGTGGGGTTGAGGGAGGAGGCTACAGCTGGGATACAAAGTGAATGAACTGTAATTTATAAAAATAAATAAATAAATAAATAAATAAATAAATAAATAAAAAGAAATTATCAAAGTCCTTTGTCATTAGGGAAATGCAAATCAAAACACTCTGAGATTCTGTCTTACACACCCCAGAATGGCTAAGCTCAAACACTCAAGTGACAGCGCATGGTGGAGAGGATGTAAAACAAGAGGAGCACTCCTCCACTGCTGTACAACCATTGTGAAAATCAATGTGGTGGTTTCTCAGAAATCTGGGAATAGTGCTATCTCAAGACCCAGGTACACAACTCCTGGGCATATACCCAAAATACGCTCCAGTATACCCAAAGGAGACTTTTCAACTGTGTTCATAGCAGGTTTTTCGTAATAGCTATAAACCAGAAACAACATACTTGTTCCTCAACTAAAAGATGGATGATGAAAATGTGGTACATTTACACAGTAGAATACTGCTCAGCTGGTAAAACAAGGAAATCATGCAACATTCAGGCAAACAGATGGAAGTGGAAAAGATTATCCCGAGTTAACCCAATCTCAGAAACACACACCTGGTTTGAAGTTATTTATAAGTGGATATTAACCATACAAGTATATGGATAACCAAATAAGCTAACTAGCAAGGTCGGCCCTAGGGAAGATGCCTGAATCAACCTCAGAGAGGGAAATAAAATACATTTGGAAGTGGATGAAGAGAGAGAACTGTGTGGGAGAAAGGGTGGGAAGAGGAACACTGGTGAGAATCAGGTGGAGGTGGCAGGTTAAGGTACTGGGAGGGAAGTCAAACCGATGGGGGTCATCCCTGGGACAAGCTGGTGACTCAGAGAGAATTGCCTCCTTGGAGGATATGGGGGTAACTCTGGCTAAGACTCCTAGCAGCAGGGGATATAGAGACTGAAGTTGCCACTTCCTACAGGCAGGCAGACTTCCAGTGGAGGTAGGGGGACCCGAACCCATCCACAAAACCTTCAACTCAAATTTACCCTATGTACAAGGTGTGCAATGATAAAGATACAGCAGAGATTGACTGGCCCAACTTGAGAGCCACACCATGGATAAAAGCTGACCCCTGACTATACTCTGAGAGGCTCCACTCAGCAGCAGACGGAAAGGGATGCAGAGACCCACAGCCAAACTTTAGGCGGAGTTCAGGGAGTCTTCTGGGAGAGTTGGGAGAACGCTAGTGGGACGAGGACGAGACAAGAACTGTGCAAGAAGACCAACAGAGTCAACTAACCGAGGACCATGGCGCTCACGGAGAAAAATACCACCAGCCCCAAAGCAAAAGCCTGGACTGAACCCACGTACTCTACACTTAATTAGCTGATGGTCAGCTTCGTCTTCGTGAGAGTTCCTTAGCAATTGGAGTGGGGGTTGTCTCTGATGTGGACTGTTTCCTGCTTTTGGATCACTTTCCCCTAGCTAGGCTGCCTTGTCGGACCTCAGTGGATGCCTTAGTGCTAATGAGATTTGATTTGTTGGTGCTCTCTTTTTCTGAGAAGAGGAGGGGGGAAAAGGGGAAGATGGTGGGAGGGTGAAACTGGGAGGAGAGGACGGAGGAGCTGTCATTGTTAAATAAAGTGAATTAAAAAATTTAAAGAAGAGTCATGCTTAACTTCATAGTTTTGAAATGGGTAGAGCTTAGTAAATTGGCTAAAATTTCTGCGTCCAAGTTTTAGTGGTGATTGATCGAATCATTGCATATATGACTTTCACTTTTAAGTTCAATTGAAAGCAGGTTTTTGAAAAGAAAAAAAAAAAGGAAAAAGAAAAGTAACCCCATCAAACTTATCATTACCCTAGATTGACATTTTACTTGTCCTATTTTGTTTTCCAATTTATTTTGTTCTTTTCACTCTATGTGCTGTCTACAGCATTAATATTTTTTTTCTGGAATAAAATTTTATCTATAGATGGCTTTTCATTGTTCTTACAGGTACATTCAAAACATTATATTTAAAATATTAATACTATAGTATTACAATATTTTTTACAATCTTCGTTTATAAACATTGATAAAATTATTATATGATTCCATGGATAGAATGAAAATATTGGACATCCTTTTCTTTTATTTCAATTGTCACACATAAAACTGCCTATTATATTATTATTAATATATTTATACTATCATATTTTCTAAAATATTCATTCTCTTTTTGTCAAGCATGGCATTCCTTAACATTTTCCCATAGCTTTTCCCCTTTATATAGCTCATGATTTCATAGAATACTCTTGTTTCTCCTATTTTTACAATGTTTATACTACCTTTAAGTAACTTAATATTTAAAATGGAATTTGATATGTGAATTAAATATTTCTCAGGGACTAGCAGTACCTATATATCTTGTGTGTTTTGCACATATTCTTGTCTTATTTCATAATCAGTCCTTAAGTTTTAATTGTTATTACTGTCATAGAAAATTGGCTGAAACTTTCTACTTGGATTTTGATCACCACTAACTCTTCACAGCTTCAGCAAATATAAAGAAATTAAAATGTTCCTGTAAGGATTTCTAGGTTCGTGTTCTTAGTGCTGGTATCACATTTCACAGATGACTTCTAAGGTGATGCCACAGCATCAGGCTGCCTTGTTGTAGTCAAGTGCCCTTGAATTTCGGTGAAAACTATTCTTTTCCATCAGTAGACTATAGCTGGCACACGTAATGACACTTCAGCCACTGTGTAGCTCTTTGCTAACCGATTGTCACTGACGTTGAAGTATGAGTAGGTATGATTCCATTTATTAGACGCCATCACAGCCAAATTCAGAGAGAAATTTTTGCTAGCCTTTTTAAAAATATTATAATTTTTTAATTTATTTTAGCTTTATTTTGTATGCACTGGTGTTTTGCCTGCACTTATGTCTATATGAGCATGTCAGATCTTGGAGTTACAGTTGTGAGCTACCATACAGGTGCTGGGATTTGAACCCAGGTCCTCTGAAAGAGCAACCAGTGCCCTTAACCGTTGAGCCATCTTTCCAACCCAAATATTATTATTGTTGCTTATTAAAATTTATTCATTTTGTATCCAGGCTGTAGGCCCTCCCTCATTTCTTCCCCAGCCTTCCCCTCCACCCAATATCCCTTCTCTATTCCACTGAGAGGGGAAGCCCCCTCCCCTACAATATGACCCTAGCCTATCAGGTCTCTTGAGGACTATCTGGATCCTCTTGCTCTGTGGGCTAGTAAGGGGGTGGGGTCGACAAAGAACAGGTAGCCAAACCTTCGGCAGAGTGCAGGGAATCATATGAAAGAAGGGAGAGTTAGTGTGACATGTAGAGGATAGAAGCTCCACAAGGACCAAATATATCTGAGCACAGGGGTCTTACACGAGATTGTTTCTCCAACCAAGGACCATGTATGGATATAACATAGAACCTCTGCTTGGATGTAGCATGTGGTAGTTCAGTAACTAACTGGTTTCCCTAATAAGGGGGACAGGGATATTTTTGACATGAACTCAATGGCAAGATCTTTGATCTCCCCACCCCCCAAGGGAGGAGCAGTCCTGCCAGGCCACAGAGGAGGACTTTTCAGCCAGTCCTGAAGATACCTGATAAAACAGGGTCAGATGAAAGGGGTGGAGGTCCTCCACTATCAGTGGACTTGGAAAGGGGCAGGGAGGAGATGACCGAGGGAGGGTGGGATTGGGAGCAAATGAGGGAGCAGGATACACTGGGATACAGAGTTAATAAAATGTAACTAATAATAATAATAATAATAATAATAATAATTAAAAAGAAACAGGTAACTGAGTTCATGAAAGAGACTGTCCCGGCTCCTCTTGCTAGGAAACCTCCATGGAGACTGCTGCCCATAGGCTACATCTGAACAAGGGGTCTAGTTCCTCTTCATGCATGGTCCTTGGTTGATTCTTCAGTCACTGCAGTTTTCCCTGGGCCCAGATATATATATCTGGCTCTGTTGATCTCCTTGTGGAGCTCCTGTCTCCTCCAGGTCTTTCTGTCTCCCTCTTCTTCCATAAGATTCCCTGCACTCTGCCCAAAGTTTGTTTATGAGTCTCAGCATCTGCTTTGATACCCTGCTGGGTAGAGTCTTTCAGAGGCCCTCTGTGGTAGGCTCCTGTATGCTATGATGTTCTGTTCCCTGTCTAACCCATTTGCCTTTCTGAATGAGGATTGAACATATTACACAGGGTCCTCCTAATTGCTTAGCTTCTTTAGGTTTACAGATTTTAGAATGATTAAAAAGAACTGCTGCATTAAAAAATATGTATGAGAGTGGTTATATGACTATAACTCTAGGTGATTCCAGGAGTCTCAAGGCCATCTCCAACCTATACTGGATACGAAGTTGGGGTCTTAATTGGCTGTAGGAAATGAGCTTTATCAGCTGTCTTGGATATGGAAATAAATGATTTTCTTATTGAGCCAGTAGACTTAAACACAATGTAATCAGCAAGACATTATGGACACCTACTAGGACAATTCTAGGTAATCACCCACAGGAGACCAGGAGAATAAAATCACAGTGTTTCAGGGTTTTGTGATACTCCTGTTCACCCAGGTTAGTGAGATCTTTGCATTCTCTCCTTGAAGAACATTTTTACTTTTGAAACAAAACGATAGTATAGACTTTGAGATGCTGTATTTTCTGTAGAGGGTTCTAAAATTTTTAAGTAGTTTTGTTCTTTCTGACTATATGTCTGTTAGTTTGCTCTATTCTCAAAGCATAATGTGTTGGTAATTCTAATCTTCTTTCTAAAACTCTGTTTACCAACACTAGAGTTGGTACACAGGACTTGGATGGACACCATGCAGTTCCATCCAAATTCTTAGAGAGATGGCTTCAGTCCAAGCATCAATGATCCTATGTTTGCACTGACTAAAAATTATAAAACTAGATCCATTACCATTTCTCCAAACTCTGAATATCACCCTAAACACTGGTCCTTTCAAATTAGAAACTTTTCTTATATGTGTCACAATATTCCCCTAGGATAAAGAACATTTTAATTATTTTTAACTTGTAATTAAAATACTGTTCTACTTAGAAGGAGATTGTTCAGAAAACCTCTGATCCTACTTTGCTTGTTTTCATGGGTTCTATTTTACTTTTAAAACTATCTTCGCCTAAAATCACAAATTATGTATTCATCCTATTGAGAAGTTAGTTCAAGAACCACACTAACTGTCTTTATGTTGTTTTTGTTTTATCACACAGCATAGCCCCCAACTGCTAGCCCTCCTTCTTATGACTTCGCTGATTCTGTTTCAGAATTCTTTTGAAGGAACTAGAATGATGGCTCAGTAGTTAAAGGATCTATGTTCAGTTACAGGTATACTTATCAGGAGGCTCAGCACTTCCCATAATTCCAGTTCCAAGACAGACAATGCACTTTGTGGGTGCCCGCTAGAGTAATACACACAAACATGCACATAAGCAAAATAATAATAAGATCAACCATAAGGTAATTGTCTTGATTCTTGATAGAGGGAAAGAATAAAATTGACCTCCGCTCCAGTATTACATATGATTGTTTTAAAGATCATGCCCTTTGTAAGTTTTTAAACTGTTGCTGTTTTTAAAAAAATATATTGTGAGTGTTTGTGTGTGTGTGAGTGTACTTTCACATACTAAAGTGTGTATTAGGAGTTAGACAAAAAATTTGGAAGTCACTTCTCTCCAGAGACTATAACTCAGTTTTGTTGACAAAAGCCCTTGCCTTGTGAGTGGTGTCTCCATCCCATTTCCTGTCACTTTAATTTCTACAGTTACGTGCTATGATATTCTGGTTTTAAGGAAAGGGTTACAGGATATTCTAAGGATAGTTACTTCTCCCTCAGTTTGTGCTATTTGTTCTAGAGCTGGTCAACCTCCCTTTAAAAGCACTGCATTTAATCTGCAGTTTGACAGTGTATACATCAGGTATATATTGCATTCTTATTATTCTTGCTTATATCTTCTCTTATCTTCCGTTTCCCATTACCCTCTCCTCCCTACCTTTATCTCACATCCATTTCTTTCTGTGTTCTTTTGAGCAATTTGTGTGACAAGGATTTGTGACTATTTGTTTGAAACTGGTGACCTCATTGATGAGTACACAGGAGAAAATAGTAATTGTTCCTTCTACAGAATCCATCAGTAGGGATATATCAGCAGGGAAGGATAGAGCCCTGTGAGTCCCCATGACTTATGACTGATTGTCAACAGGCTTTCTTGTACAGCAGCAGCTGCTAAGCTATGGATTGCATTATTTGGATTATGTATTTTCCAAAAGATAGCATTCACTGTCCCATCTTCAGTGATGTTCCTTGAGGCTCAGGGAGTCTTATTATTTCTTTCTTATAATATATAATTCATTATGGTATTGCTTGATAACTCAGGAAGGTTTGACTTTTCTACACATGGTTTTAGTCAAGAGGATTTAGAATTATGCTCCACAAAATTATGAGTATGAAAATTGAAATTCTAAAGAATAAAATTTATAATATATGCTGAACATATGATCTTGAACTTGCTATGGAAGATTATTTTTGCATAGCATACAGGAAAAATTCCACTTACATGCTATAGCAACCTTCCATACACATGTAATTTATTAAGACCTAATATCAGTTTTTGGGGTTTTTTGGGTTATCAAGTTCACATTCTATATTAGTTCAAATTAGAAAATAATTTGGCTACAGTATTATGATGGTTAATTCTGTCACTTGATTAGTTGGGAACTGCCTACGTGATTAGTAAAGCAGGCCGCTGGTACGCCTGACATGTTCAGTGAGGATTAACTACCATAGGAAAGTCTGCCTTAAACATGTACAGTGTCCTCTTATTGCTGGAGGCCCAGGTGGAGTAAAAGGGGAAAGAGAAAAGGCCAGCAGCATGATTATTCTCTCTCTACTTCCTGATAGGTGTGGCTGGTGCTGTCCTGCTCTGCCATACAATTATCCTCCCTGTCATAGTGACTTGAAATCTCTGAAACCATGAGCAAACAATTTTCTCCTTTGTTTCTTCTGGGTATTTTGTAATAGCAATGGAGCATACAACTACCACGGATGATTCTACAATATTTTAGCTTCGAGTGACTCTGTATCATTCAAGAAAACAGAACTTTAGAGAAAAAAATGTTAATTCACTTTTTAACCTGTGGGGACGTCACCCACAGAGACCAGAAAAGGGTGTTGGATCCCCTGCAGCTGAGGTTATGGATTGTATACTATCTAATGTGAGTTATATGAACCAAACCTAGGTCCTCTATAAATGCAGTATGTACAATCAACCACCAAGCCACCGCTCTTGGATCGAAAGTAAAACTTAAAGGTTCTGAGACTTAGGAATAGAGATGTCTGCAAAAAGGCAACACAAGGGATGTGTGGGAACGTGAACGCATACAGAGTTCTGTTTATATATGAACAAGAACAATGGACGCTCTCTAGGTCACTTGTATGGTATTAGATCTTTTTCATTTGCTCTCTACCTTTCTCTTTTTCTCAGTCCTCTGATTGTTTTAAGTAGAAAAGGAGAATTAATTTCCCATTCTTTTTCAGAGGAGATCACTAGTTAGCAAGTTCAGCAGTTGCTAAAGTATGAGAAGCAGTGACCCTCTGGAAGCCTGACAGTACAGAAGAAAGTAGGGAGGCTTTGTGGTATAATATCAGTGGGCCTTGGAAATCAAAGAATCCTTGTTTTATTAAAGTTCTCACCTTCCTAAGCATCTCCAGTCTATGAAAGTGCTTCTGGATAAAGTAAAGAGTGTGTGGAGGGGGTGGGCTTGGTAGATCTTAATTTGTTGCCCCGTCTCCTAGTGCACACCACTTGTCATATTTTCTACTAGTAAATACAGAATTTCAAATCTCCTTTTATGATTCTGAAGTGCTGCCTTTCTTCCAGAGTAAATGGAGGATATAAATGAAAAGAAGATGATTTTTTTATTCCTTCTGATTTTACCCTCTAGGCTCTACAGAATTTTGGTTTTCTATATAATAGTACAGAATTAATGGGCTGCAGATATAATGAGTGTAATTGATTGTAGCTTCTAATTCATTTGTGACTTCTAATGGAATTTGAAGATTCTCTAATTCAGTGGCTCATGAAGCTACACATAAGAATAGCAGTTTCAGAGACCCTAAGATTTTATTTCACAAACTTCTTCTGTGCTTTTGACCAGATCATTTGGACACTGTGAAGTTGGTCTTACATTAAAGACACTTGAATGGCCTAGTTGGCAGGAAGTCAGTCTTTATTTACAGCCTCATTCATAGTAGAGAAAAATACGTAAAGGTTGGCTTTGGACTTTATCTGGCGGAATTGTTCTCCCTCCTGCAGCCCTTGCTTGAAACTTATATTTATGAAGTAATGACGGCCTGAAGTTTCTGTATTAATTTCAAGTCCTCCTCATCTCTGGCTGCAGACTCCATGGCTGAGAGTCAATTTGTTTTTCTTCTCTTAGGTGTCACTGAGCTTAAATTGTTTTCTGCCCATCCAGAAGATTTCTCTCCCTTAATGTTATGGAGGAAGATGAACTACTCATTGAACTGACAGGAGTAAGAGGAGCAGGATTAGTTTGGTTTCAGAAGTGATATATGGCTGCAGGGCATAAAAATCTACAGAGATTCATATCCTAGAAGAGTAGTTAGTCTATCACAGATGCTGCCATTATTTTTCAGTGCACAAATCTGCAGGCAAAGTGTCAAGGTCAGCTACAACTGTTTTCAAATTCTCTGGTTTTGTTATCAGCAAAATCGATTATCCACGTCTCCTGATGTGTGTAGGTAGCACTTATGCTGCATGTGTATATGGGTGTTTGTGTGCATGTGTGTGTACACAGGTGTGGAAAAAATGTGTGGACCAGTATTTGATGTCAGGTATCTACCTCAATTGTTCTTCAACTCAGTTTCTAAGATTTATCTTATTTTATTTATGTATGTGTGTATGTGTCTGTGTGGGTCTATGCACATGACTGCAGGTGTCCAAAAAGGCCAGAAAGGTATATGAAATCCACTGCAGCAGGAGTTACAGGCAGTATGAGCTACCTGACATGTGTGCTGGGAACTGAACTTGGGTCCTCTAGAGATATAAACACTCTTAACTACTGCATCATCTGTCCAGCACATCGAATTTATTTCCTGAGACAGGATTTCGCAGTGAACCCACAGCTTGCCAACTCACCAGACTGGATGACAGACTGTCCCTAGGGATGGTCCTATCCAAACCTCCCCAATGCTAGGACTGCAGGTGCCTGGCACTATATCCAGGTTTCTTTAAACAGGAGCTAGGAAATCCTCAAGTTTGCCCATTATTGATTGAGCTATCTTACTGTACACTGTATGGAAGTTTAAAAGGAAGTAGAAACAATCAGTTAGCTGTAAGTGTTTGGAGACTCAAACTAATTTAAAGAAAGCCAATGACTATTAAAATTATAATATTTCTTTAACTCAGTCTCTGAGGCACACTGATGCATGCAAAAATATAGAACTGGATTTTTTTTTTCTCAATGCAGTTTATTCAGGAACCTTGAACAATCATCTGACCCTGGGGAAAGCCAGCCCACAGCTTAAATAGCCTCTGGGTAGCCAACCCCAGCATGCCTCGTGGGCAATGCAGATAGGTCCACATACATGGAAGCAAGCCAGATCCTCAGCCTTAGCAAAATGTGGAGTTGTTTGTGACAGAGAGCACTCACCATCGGGAAGGTGGAAGGTGGAAACCAGCTCCATCTTTAGGGCTCAGCATTACGCAGCTCTCTACAGTTCCCCCTTTTTGTTTTAGACGCATCAGGCAAGAGTAGAGGTCTGATCTCTGATATTAGAAATAAATTGGGACTTTGTACCGATGTTCATTTAGGTGTCATCCACCCAAAGAGCATCAGACCCGTCTGATACCTTTTTCTCAGAGGCGGGACCTGGGGCATCAACCCGCATGCAATCAGACTTGCTCTTCTCTGGGTCGAAAGTGGCTGACCCTGAGTGCAGTGCTTAGCCTCACAGCCTGAGCATAACATTTTAGCTTTTTATGGTAGCCAACCATGCTTTGGGGAGACTGTCCTGCTTCAATGGCTGTAAAGGCCTGAATGATCATGGCTGCATTACGCTGTTGTGAGACTCTAATCTTGCACATACACCACAGGCAAACTAAGGAGACCAACACCAGAAGGCCTGCTAACGCTCCCATGCCCGCCCATTCCTTCAGATGATTCATGTCTGCAGCAATCCATGGTGATAATCCTGTGGCTAGTCCTGCATCCACTCTGGTAGAATTTACTGTGATAATGGCCACGTTCAGCTGCTCCATCGTAGTACCGAATTCTCCAGTCCAATTACCTAAAATATAGCTAGACAATTGTTTAGACATATTTGCAGCACAGGAAAAAGTCTCATGCTGTATGCTAGTGACACAAAGTCCAGCATACTTCCATTGACAGCCAGGTTGAGCGATTTGCCATAGGGTATCAATTTGCTCCTGCAGGAGGTCAATCCTCTGATTGAACACCATCAAGCCTCCTTTTAGTTGAGCATTAATTCCTTTTTGTACATCTAAGGCATGAGCTACATTGGCTAAAAGATTATTCAGGGTCTGAGCAGTCTGCACAGTATAACTCATGGCTAATGCCACAGTGGTAGCTCCAACAGCCGCCAATGAGATGGCAGTATCAATGGCGGCTGTAATTCCAAGATCCCTTTTCTGTCTGAAGAGAGTCATAGCGTGAGGGGCATCAATGGGCACAGGCACCCAGCGAGGCATGCGAGTAACCAGGGCATACCTAAATTCACTAGCATTCCAGCATTGGGCAGAAAAGCAAGTATCATCACCACAATTACTTCGCTCTACTGGCTAATAATGAATAAAAATGGGGGATATAAACAAACAGGTGTGGGCTTATAGGAAATATTATGAGAAGCCTTAACCCCTCGTTGGAACATTCTGCATCAGTTCTAGAACTAGCAGTGGTGGTTGCCGAGGTCTGAGTAAGTTCAGGAGACCATTGCCCCCAGGGGCGAGATGTGCTCCATGTAAATTGACTAACTCCATGTTTTCCTCCACTTTTGAAAGTCATTTAAGGTTCTTAAATTATTTTTCCCCTTTTTTTTAAAATTTTTCATCAATTACACTTTATTCATTCTGCATCCCCCCATAAGCCCCTCCCTCCTCCCTTCCCAATCCCACCCTCCCTCCTTCCTCTGCATGCGTGCCACTCCTCAAGTCCACTGATAGGGGAGGTTCTCCTCTCCTTTCTGATCTTAGTCCATCAGTTCACATCAAAAGTGGCTGCATTGTCCTCTACTATGGCCTGGTAAGGCTGCTCCCCCACAGGGGGAGGTGATCAAAGAGCAGGCCAATCAGATTATGTCAGAGGGAGTCCCTCTTCAGATTATTATGTAATCCAATTGGAGTCTGAACTGCCCTGGGCTACATCTGTGCAGGGGTTCTGGGTTATCTCCAAGAATAGTCCTTGGTTGGAGTATGAGGCTCTGGGAAGTTCCCTGTGTTCAAATTTTCTTGTTCTGTTGTTCTCCTTGTGGAAACCCTGTCCTCTCCAGCTCTTACTATTTCCCAGTTCTTACATAAAATTCCATTCACTCTGCCCAACAGTTGCCCATCAGGCTCAGCATCTGCTTTGATAGTCTGTAGGGCAGAGGCTTTCAGAGGCCCTCTGTGGTAGGTTCCTAGGTTGTTTCCTGTTTTCTTCTTCTCCTGATGTCCATCCTCTTTGCCTTTCTGGATGGGGATTGGACATTTTAGTTAGGGTCCTGTCTCTTGCTTAGTTTCTTTAGATGCACAGGTTTTAGTGGGTTTGCCCTATGTTGTATGTCTATATGAGTGAGTATATACCATGTGTGTCTTTTTGCTTCTGGGACAACTCACTCAGGATGATCCTTTCCAGATCCCACCATTTACCTGCAAATTTCATGATTTCCTTATTTT
The DNA here is from genome assembly GCF_030254825.1 of Meriones unguiculatus. Taxonomy (NCBI): domain Eukaryota; kingdom Metazoa; phylum Chordata; class Mammalia; order Rodentia; family Muridae; genus Meriones; species Meriones unguiculatus. The sequence goes on from NC_083353.1 coordinate 8,670,634, forward strand.
TCATTGCTGAATAATATTCCTTTGTGTAGATGTACCACAATTTCTGCATCCATTCTTCAGTTGAGGGGTATCTGGGTTGTTTCCAGCTTCTGGCTATTACAAATAAAGCTGCTACCAACATGGTTGAGCAGATGTCCTTTTTGTGTGCTTGAGCCTCTTTTGGATATATGCCTAGGAGTGGTATGGCTGGATCTTGGGGAAGCACTCTTCCTAGTTGTCTGAGAAAGCGCCAGATTGATTTCCAGAGTGGTTGTACAAGTTTACATTCCCACCAGCACTGGAGAAAGGTTCCCCTTTCTCCACAACCTCTCCAGCATGTGTTGTCACTTGAGTTTTTGATCTTGGACATTCTCATGGGTGTAAGGTGAAATCTCAGTGTTGTTTTGATTTGCATTTCTCTAATGGCTAGTGAGGTTGAGCATTTCTTTAAGTGCTTCTCTGCCATTCGGTATTCCTCTACAGAGAATTCTCTGTTTAGCTCTGTTCCCCATTTTTTAAGTGGATTACTTGGTTTGCTGCTTTTCAGCTTCTTTAGTTCTTTATATATACTGGATATGAATCCTCTGTCAGATAAAGGGTTAGTGAAGATTCTTTCCCAATCTGTAGGCAGTTGCTTTGTTTTGGTGATGGTCTCCTTTGCTTTGCAGAAGCTTTTCAGTTTCATGAGGTCCCATTTTTTTATTGTTGCTCTTAGAGCCTGTGCTGTTGGTGTTCTGTTCAGGAAGTTTTCTCCTGTGCCAATGAGTTCTAGGGTATTCCCCACTTTTTTTTCTAGCGGATTTAATGTGTCAGGTTTTATGTTGAGGTCTTTGATCCACTTGGACTTCAGTTTTGTGCAGGGTGATAAGTATGGATCTATTTTCATTTTTCTACATGTAGACATCCAGTTGGACCAGCACCATTTGTTGAAGATGCTATCTTTTCTCCATTGTATGGTTTTGGCGTCTTTGTCAAAGATCAGGTGTCCATAAGTGTGTGGGTTCATTTCTGGGTCCTCTGTTCGGTTCCATTGATCCACTATTCTGTTATTATGCCAGTACCATGCAGTTTTTAAAACTGTTGCTCTATAATACAACTTAAGATCAGGGATGGAGATACCTCCGGAAGATCTTTTATTGTAGAGGATTGTTTTAGCAATTCTGGGTTTCTTGTTATTCCATATGAAGTTGAGAATTTTTCTTTCCAAGTCTGTAAAGAATTGTGTTGGTAATTTGATGGGCATTGCATTGAATCTGTAGAATGCTTTTGGTAAAATGGCCATTTTTACTATGTTAATCCTGCCAAGCCATGAACATGGGAGATCTTTCCATCTTCTCATATCTTCTTCTAATTCTTTCTTCAGAGACTTGAAATTTTTTTCATACAAGTCTTTGACTTCCTTGGTTAGGGTTACTCCGAGGTACTTTATGTCATTTGTGGCTATTGTGAAGGGTGTTGTTTCCCTAATGTCTTTCTCAGCCCTTTTGTCTTTTGTATACAGGAGGGCCACTAATTTTTTTGAGTTAATTTTGTATCTGGCCACTTTGCTGAAGGTGTTTATCAGCTGTAGGAGTAGAACTGGATTTTTAAAAAGAATGCTCCTTATTATTTTGAGTTAGCATAAATGCACTACTTGGAAAGTTAATCTCAAGTGTAAATAGGACATTGTTATATAATTCCCTTTTCTGGATCAGATTCTACTATTTCAGGAGGATTATTCATCAGTCTGTATATTGTTCTTCATAGCTTACATTGAGCTTTAGGTCATCATAATTGCATATATTGAAAATGAAAACCTATCATCTTTACTGTGTACAGAGCACTTGCACTCAGAGCTGAGGGTATCCTTATCCCAGTTGTCAGTCAGTTCACTGATTCCAACATCCTTCAGTGACAATCTCTAAAACTTTCCATAATTACAGGTGTTTATGGACTTGAAACATATATTGATACACACAAAAATCACTAGATAACAAACGAAAAACAAGGCTCAAGTCTATTTTGATCTTACCTTTTGTTAATTGTTTAAGCTGGAAAAATTACCTAAAGTTTATTGAAATTTACTTATCTTATCTGTAAAATAGGTCTTGAAGATTTCTGGTGGGTATCAGTTTCAGATATGAAATATCTCAAATTAAAAAAAAATAGAAACATTATTTCTTATGATTTTGGAATCCATGGTAAAGTTAGAGCAGAGTTCTGCAGGGATTTTTTTTCTCCTCCTCCACTACCTCCTCCTTCTTCTTCCTCTTCTTTCTGTCTGTTATTGCCTGTCTGAAGTAAGCAACTTGGCTGCTTTTCTATAGACACTGGACTAGGCTAGAAGGTTCAAAACAGTTCACCTAATCTTTAAGTGCCTCTAAGCATTCTAAGTTTCTTAGTGTCTTGTTATTAAATAGTTATCCTTTGCCATCATCTCAAAATATGGCTGGCTTCCAAGAGAAAGGGTGATGAGATTTGAGATCACCTAAAGACTACACTGAATGCTACAACTCAGCCTTCTACTGGGAAAACCACATTTAAAAGTTAGCCCAGGTATAAGAAATTATGTGTGTATCTGTGTGTGTGTGTGTGTGTGTGTGTGTGTAGAAGTTCTCTCTGTCTGTCTCTCTCCGTATGTCTTTCTCTTTGTGTGTATCTGTGTCCCTGTGTATGTAGTATGTGTCCTTTGTCTGTCTGTCTGTCTCTGTGTGTATGTGGTATGTGTATGTTGTGTATACAGAAACCAGAAGAGGTTACTGAGTGTCCTGTTCTATGCTCTCTTTTCTTTCTTTCTTTCTTTCTTTCTTTCTTTCTTTCTTTCTTTCTTTCTCTCTCTCTCTCTCTCTCTCTTTCTCTCTCTCTCTCTCTCTCTCTCTCTCTCTCTCTCTCTCTCTCTCTCTCTCTCTCTCTCTCTCTCTCTCTCTTTCTTTTGATGTACAACTTGTACTTGTAGACAGAGTTAGGCTGCTGCTAGCTTGTCTTAGCAATCCTCCTGTCTCGGCACCAGAGTTATAGTATGCATGTAGCCATACCTAACTATTTACATTAGTGCTGGAATCCTAACTCAGGGCTTCATGCTTGTTCAGCAAAGTGCTCTTTCCCAGTGAGCCATCTCTCCCACCCCAGACTCCATCCTTACTAGGTACAGAGGTAAGTACATGCAGACAATAAAAAGTTACCTTTGGAAGCTACATGGAAGAAGTAAGAGATGGTAGATTATATTTTTCAAACCAAATAATGATTGGTGCCTGCTGTATTAGAAAATTGTTTTATGTTATGGGAGTATTGTTCTGACCAATACAGATATTGTTTTCTGTTGCACTACAACATGGAAAGCAGATATCATTTCAACAATTACAAGTATAAACATTTTATTAAAACATGAATTATGAGAGTTATGAAGGAAAACAGTGAAGTTATAGCACAATGCTTAGATTAAATTAATAGGTCAGGGGCAACAGCAGAACAAGTGGTGTTTGTGTTCAGAACTATAATCTGAATTGAAGGTATCCATGTTGAAAAATGGGTGGAGTCATAAGTGAATATATGACATGACCTGAGACATTTCCCAAACATAGATGATCGCTGTGGCTACAGGTATTTAACAGTGTTTGGGCATTGACAATCTGCAGATGCTGATTGGAGCCAAAAGGTTATGAAAGGGTGAACTTTCTTCATTCTAGTGAGACGCATAAAGCCAGTTCCAACAAGTGTTAGACAGCAGTAATATTCGATTGTGTCTGGTAGCATATAAAAACCCAAAGAAAATCTTTGGTTTGTTTTTGCTTTATTAAGTTGTGTTCTTACATTCAAGACCAATGTGGTGGGAACAAAGAAGAAGGAGAGGAAAAAGGGATTAAAAAATAAAGATTGAAACGTACATGCTTTTGAATTAAGCCTGTCTCATTTTCTGTTGCCAAACTTCTATAATTTCTAATGTTATTACATCTCTGGCTAAACATCACTAAGTGAATCTATGACTCTACCTGAAAATTAAGTCAGCACTACATCTACAAACGCAGAATAAGGCAAAGCAATATTTAAATTGAGTTGACAAAGCCTTCATGAGAATGACTATGCCATAAAACTTTAATTATTCATGTAGAACAAAGGATATATTCCAAGTGTGATTTTTCTCTTTTTTTCCTCATCAAAATAAGCAGAAACTGAAAGCAAATGATAAATTCAAAGCCAGACATTTGGAACAGGCTCTAAATCACTGCAGATATTGCTGCTTGGTACAAAAAGAATAAGATGAGAAAGATACACCACCTCCTGATGAATGGAAATGATCTGCTTGATAGTAATTGATACCAATTTCCACATAGTTGTTGTGGACTCAGCCCCATGCAATGTTTTAAGTGAGCACACTAAGGCGAGTCTGATGCTGTGGAGTGCACAGTCCTGCTGATTGGCCAGACACACTCCAGAGGAAGAGAAAATGCCAAAATAAGATACAAGTGAGGAATATATAATCCACTTGTATTGACAAAAAGGCCCATGAAACTGAGAAGAATATCTTCCATGTACAGATATGAATAAGAATGTTCAGATGTTATTTAAACCTAAAACGTAATTAACTTTTATGTTTTAAAGATTTATGTCGTGTGTGTGTGTGTATGTGTGTGTGTGTGTGTGTGTGTGTGTGTGTGTGCATGTTTGTGTAAACATGTCTGCCATGTGTGGGTGGGTACCCACAGAGGTCTGGCATCCACAGATCCTCAGAGCTGGAGTTGCAAGTGGTTGTGAGCCTGTGGAAACCAAATTCCAGCTGTACGGAAAGGTAAGCACTCTTAACAGCTGAGTGGCCTCTTCAGCCCCTGAAGGTGCTGCTACAGCCAGACACTATTCTATCATAATCTGGTCCTCTCCACATCAATGTTTCTCTTCCTCCCTCTACTGCAGGCACTGGATGGATAGAGAATATCGGTTTCTGTGGTGTTTCTCCTGGCTCACCTGGATCACAGTCAGGTGTGCCAAGCCCCGAGCAGCCACGCTGACTAGAATTTACCCTGCCTACTTGTGGAGATTATGCTGTATGTTGCCGAGGGTGACTGTTTTGCAAGCAACAGTTGTTTTTTTTTTTTTTTGTTTTTTTTTTCATTACAGATGCAGACACAAGATGATTCTGTCTTGTTTTGCATTTACACACTTTCACCTGTCTTGTACCACACTTGAGGCTCAGAATGAGAAACAATGTGTTCATAAAGTAAAAAAAAAAAAAAAAAAAAGACCCACTCTAGACACCTACCAGTGTAGAGTGTGCCCTGTGGACAGGAGGAGGCATTAAGTCATATTTTACGAAGTAGACCTCCTCAAACATATGGAACAAACTGCATCACAGGAACATTCAATTTCACCTAGGTCCCACAAGGAGGACGTTAGCACTCTGATGGCAGTGGCTCCAACCAACCTATCATCTGACTACCCAGGGATGTAAAGGGACTGACAAGTTAAAAAAATAAATAAATAAAGGAAAAGAAAAGAAAGAAAAACACTGCACTGACTCTTTTTGCATCTTGAGCTCTCTCTCTCCCATGAGTTCCCTTGGAACACAGTAAACTCTGCTGTAGCCTCTAATCCCTTTTGTAGCCGATTTGTACCATATATGGTTATGTATACACACATATTTAAGTGCATATACATATCAGTAGATGTGACTAGGTGTTACTTTTCAGCTGTTATGATAGAATAACACAACAAAATTCACTTTGAGGGGAATGGTTTATTCTATCTTACAATTCTAGAGTGACAAAGTCTATTCTTGTGGGCAAGAATGAGAAGTAAAATGAAGTTAACAAGAAGAGTGAACACATTTCTTCTACATACAGGAAGTATGGATAGAAATAAAAGATGGAGACAGTTTACAAAACCCTAATGCTTTTCCCTGATGACATTTTTTTTTCCACAACAAGGCTCTACCTCCTAAAGGGTTTGTAACCTCCATAAGCAGAAAACAGCACCGCCCACTGCCTATGGGGGACATTTTAAATATATATGTATGTATACATGTATGCATGTATGTATGTGTGTATATAACACTGTGTGATGGATATATATATATATATATATATATAGCCTAAGAGATAATAATTATATTGAGATTAGACTAAAAGAGCCCTTCTTTGCCAAAGGCTAACTATCATGGGAAATTGAGATTATTTAGCAAATTACAGCCAGTGAAACCCACAGAGTTTGAGAATGTATTGTTATTTAATATGTTCTGATGTTGTAGATGATACTAACATATCTGTTTATATTTCTGGCACAGTGTGGTTGGAACAACACTTTTTATGAGCAAGGATGGATACAAGTTAAGCTTTGCTTGTAATCTCCAGGGAAACAAAGATAACATCAGACTGACAATGGCAAAAACAGACTTAAGCCACAATGAAGGGCTGCCTGAAGCGACTGTTGTCCCTCTATAATTCTGTTGTGTCTTATGTTGCCTTTTGCAGCCAAAAGAAATTGAGCTAATAAGATTCTCACTTAATTTTCCTGTTTTTGTATGCCTCTTGGACAAATCACAATTTTTAATCAATACAACTTTTAATTGTACAGCCAAATAACAATTACAATCTTTTTTCATGGTGAAATCATATGGCTCCAAATTCTTACTAATATTACCTTTTGCATCAAAACTAGCCGTTGTACTCAAGTTAGAAGCAGTGATTCTTATTCAGTTAGCCCATATGGAGAATTGTGTGTGATGGGAAGCAAAAATAAATAAATAAAATTTTAAGAGTAAGTAAAATATTTAAACTCAGATTTGTAGTAAGGATACTGATACTCAAGTTTTTCCTTTACTGTTAGTTACAAAGACCTAAGAAACTAGCTTATGACTATAAGTAATCCATAACTGTTCGTATTCTGGAGAAACATGTAATAGTTGAGAGGCACAACAGTACTACAAATAGAGATACAAACATATGGAAAAGGAATATAAGCTTGGTTTAGAAAAAAAATTTCAGGAATCAAGGCTCAGAATATTACTTGTTCTGACATTTGTCTTCTAAATTCTCTGAGTATAACTAGACTGCCATCATTAATGGGACTCAATGTGATTAATTGTTAACAAGAGTCAGCCTAATCCTAAGAAGATAGGCCACAGTGTAACTTCTTTGCTCTTATTGTTCAGAAATATATTTGAAATGAGATAAAGTTTCAATGATTTCTTTAACTTCTCATATATTCTCTAGTTTTAGATAATTGGTACCAACACACAGTCACATGGGATGAACACATTGTAGTATTCTATAGCACAGTAGGGAGATCAAAGTATACAGCAATTTATATTTAAAGAGAACTAAAAAAGAGGAGTTTGATAGTTTTCAGCACAGTAGGGAGGCCAAAGCATACAACAACTTATATTAAAAAAAAACTAGAAAAGAGAAGTTTGATAAATTTCAAGCCAAAGAAATGATTGTTGAAATGTATTATAAAATGTTTGATAAAATATGTCAGTATTCACAATTCATAATTAACCCTTGGTACATATATGTGGGACATGAGAAATTTCTCTACAAGAACAATCCTCTGATGTGGTGTTGATTTCTGAGATTATGCATGAATTCATTTGCATTACTGTAAACCTAGTATTAAATATCTACACTAAATTTTAAATAATTCTTTCACAACCAAGCCATCAGTCCACACTAGAAAATTAATAACTTTCATATTATGCTATGTTTATTAAGTGTTATCCAGGTGAATGATTCTATTTCAGGTACTGGTCATACAGAAGTCAATGAGGCATACTTTGCTTAAAGAATTTCATAAAATAAGTGAATATTTATGAAGAGTATGCAATAAATGACTTTACAGTAATGGTCATTCACAGATAATTACCTTGTGCCTTGTGGTTTAAAATGATGCTACCAGAAACATGCAATCCCAGTACTCTGGAGGCTGATCCTGAAAGTTTGAAGACATAATGAGCTTTATAATGAGATCTGTTCCTCAAACAAAACTTTATCTGCAAGGAGCAACAAAGGAGGGTATGGAGGAAGAAATGTGAATGGGAGCAAAATCTAACACACATATAATATAAAAATGTCATGGTGAAACCCATTGCCATATAAAACAAAGTGTAAATGTCTGTTAATTAAATAAAGAAAATGAAATAAGTAAATATTATCACGAAAAGGAATGATCATCCCTGAATCTGTGTTTCTATTGGGAAAGCATGACTGGTCGCTGGGTTTCTGATTAAAAAGAGTCCAAGATTCCTCAAAATTTCAAGAATAAGAATGATTGGATGCTAATACTATGTTTTAGCATCAATTAGGAGGACACACATTAGATGAACCAAAAGAAGAAAAGAAACGAGTGATTCTAAACAATGTAAAATTGCATGTATGCATATGTGTACACACATGCACTGACACACATACAGTCACATGCTTTTGCAGTGGCGTATATGCACAGGAGATAATGTATGAGGCCTAAGATTAGGGAACTATGTTCATCCTCTCATGAGAAATCATACCACTGGTATTTGATTAATTTCTGCTGGTATTTTTCTGTTTTCCTTAATTAGTCATTCTTTTGTACTTTCCTAGGGGAAAAGTTCATAATATGTCAGTTGTGTAATCTGTATAAACTAACAGGACAAAAGGATTCCAGAAGTTATTCAGTCCTAAGAATCTCACATTGAATTCCCATTTAAAAACAAACTTTTAAAATAATTCAAGAGAAGGTCTTATCATTTAAAACATAGGTTAGTGATATGGTACTTCATAGATTAAAACATTGTGTTCATTACTAAAGCTCCCTGTAGTAAAACACTTCTGTTTATCATCTCTTTCTCTCTGAGTATGTGTGTATGTGTGTGTGTGTGTGTGTGTGTGTGTGTGTGTGTGTGTTGTGCAGTGTTCAAATGTTCCACAGCACACGTTTGGGAGGTCAGAAAACAATATCAGGTGTTAGTGTTCACCTTGTACCTTGTTTGAGTCAGGATCTCTTATTTCCTGCTGTCTATATCACAAGTTTCTAAGGATTTTCTTTCCTTAGATGCTTTAAACTTTTCTTTCTTTAGATGCTTCAAACTTTAGTTTAAAGTCATAAACTGCTGTGCCTGGCTTTCCATTGGATTTTGGGATCCAGATTCAAGTCCAAACTTTGTGCTACTCATGCCTTACCCACCCACTGAACCATTTCCTTAGTGCCTAGTTCTGTGGATTTTTGTGCATAGCTTCTCCCACTGAGGGCTAAGAAGAATGCAGCCTTCTTCTAGGCAATTATAAGTTATATCTATATCCCTTAACTTAATATGTAAGAAAATAATTCACTTGGCTGAAGATGATTCATGATTGTAAACTAAGGACCAATTCACTTCACAATATTTAACCGTCAGCATGCTCTGTACCAAGCCATAGTTCAAAGTACAAAGATGTACCTTCAAATGAAATGTTTAAAGTATTGTCTGGAAACTCCAATGATCAAAATGTAAGCTAAGAACATAAACAGAAACTCAGTCTGGTAAAAACGTAGTCTTGATTGAGAGACAGAGAACATGCCTAAATCCGTCTAACATTTTTGGGACTTGAATACAAGCAGCATATAGTTGGAATAGGAAATACCATAAACAATACTCTGTTGGTCTTAAAGAGACACAGGATATGCTCTTAATTTCCACACAGTTCATAATCATCTCTGAGTCAAGCTCCAGGGAATGTGACTCTCTTTGCTGGCTTCAGCAGATATATACATGCATATGGTTCACAGGCATACATATAAGCAAACCACTCATACAGATAAAATAAAAAAAATAAATTAGTTGTGTCTTCCTTCCTTAATTCAAACTTTTGTTAATCATACATAAAAATGACAGGAACTATAATGTTAGAGGCTACAGATTCAGAGAGCTCAAACATGACCTATTAATCAAGACTTCAAACAATAGCACACACATATGTTATAAACATATAAAGGCTACCATGTGAGAAATGTAGCAGATACCTTTGCAAGAAGGATGTAAAATAGAAAAGGCAACAAACAGCTTATAGAGCCCTGAGAAGTCAATGAATTACAGTTTGACTGGTTCTTTAAGACAGAAGTTGGCAGGGATCTCTGGCTAAAGTCACATGGTAGGTAAGGCTCTGGAAACATCAACAAATAACATCTACATCAGCTAATTGCTGAACAACAGTCCTTTTTGACACATACCAAGGATGCAAAAATCATCAGGATGGAGTGCCCAGCAGATGGAGAAAGAGCAAAAGGAGCATAGGAAAAAGTGAGGTCAGATTTTTTTTTCTTTTTTTCTAGACAGTGACAAGCTTGGTTGAAACCAACCTGGTTTCAACCTCTTGGTCCTCCCACTTCAGCTTCTGGTATAGGTGAGATCACAGGTATAGGTCATCAATCTGACAAAAAAAAAAAAAAAAGTGAGCTTTCTTTTGGAACTGAGAGGTGGTTGACTGTACAAAATCATTTGGCATAAGACTGTATTCTTTTTTTTTTTTTTTGAGAGGAAGTACTTTATTTTTTAAATGCATGTGTCTTTCTGAAGTATACATTTCTTTTTTAACTAAATTTTTATTTTTATATATTAAAGTTTATTCGTTTTGTTTACCAGCTGTAGACCCCTCTCTTATTTCTTCTCCATCCTGCCCTTCCTCCCTCATCTCCTCCCATGCCTCTCTCCAAGTCCACTGATAGGAGAGATACTCCTCCCTTTCCATCTGACAATAGCTTATCAGGTCTGAACAGGACTGGTTGCATTGTCCTCCTCTGTGGCCTGGCAAAGCTGACCCCCCTCAAGGGAAGGTGATCAAAGAGCCAGCCACTGAGTTCATGTCAGAGACAATCCCTGTTCCCCTTACTAGGAAACTCACTTGAACACTGATCTGCCATGGACTACATCTGAGCAGAGGTTCTAGGTAATATCTTTGAATGGTCCTTGATTGGAGTATCAGTCTCAGAAAAGACCCCTGGGCCCAGATTATTTTGGTTCTGTTGCTCTCCTTGTGGAGCTCCTTTCTTTCCTAAGATTCCCTGCACTCTCTTCTTTCCTAAGATTCTCTCCCTTCTTTCCTAAGATTCTTTGCACTCTGCCCAAAGTTTGGTTATGAGTCTCAGCATCTGATTTGATACACTGCTGGGTAGGGTCTGTCTTTTAGAGGCCCTGTGTGGTAGGCTCCTGTCCTGTTTCCTGTTTTGACTGTGTTCTTACATAGGACAATGAGAAAGAATGTTGCTACAACAAAAATGTTTTTTTTTTTTTTTTAAATCTGAATGTGCAATACTTGAACAGTGTAAAAGAAAGATAGCAGTTATACTAGAAATAAGACCGGCTATGGGTCATTCAGTAATCTAACATTTGGGAAAGGGCAATGCATGTGGGTAGTACCATATTGCGCATGGTATAAAGTGCTTTAGAATTTGACATTAAGTTGAAATATGGGTATTCTTTGGGGAGCAGAATATACAACATATTAATATACATATTCTTTCAAATTTATGTTGCACACTTGTCTTGAAACAAAGACGAGTTATCTTTTAGTGGGAAAATAGGAAGAAGGAGTTTTTCAGAAAAATAATAAAATGGAATGTTTGTTGGACACCTAGTCAGAACATGTGTTGAAAAGGAAATAATACTTAGTTTGGAGGAATGTGGGAGACAGTTTGTGAATGTAAGATAGAAAGAAGAACGTGGATTACAAAAGTTGTTACAGATGGTGAATAAAGAATTGCTTTTGATGTTTGTATGAGTATTTAACTAAAATTTAACTTAACTAGAAGAAACATGGGTTTACATAAAACAACAGAATTAGCAAATATTTACACAAAGGTTTAGGGAAGCTTCTAGGTTAAAGCACTGGGCAAAAATTCAGAGTCAGCTCCTAAAACTTTATCACCTACTGAATCTACAGAGAAGAAAATGCCGTTTTATCCCAGTAACCCTGTTCACTGCATTCAAGGTTCTATCAATCACAGAATGAAAATATTGGAGAAGAAGAATTGCAGGTGACCCAAAGAAGTATGGGTCTTTCTGTTGCTGTTCATCACTTCCTAGAATAACAGCATAGCCACAATTTATACAACATCTATATTGTGCTGGATCCTATGAATTAATCTACTGATGGTAAAGCAAATGGGGAGATATGCTTAGGCTGTCAAATGTTGTGCACTTTTATAAAAAATATTTGGACATGTATTAGATTGTGTTTCATCAGTGGTCTTAGACTCAGTACTCTCTGGATCCTGAAGGACAACTATAGTAACTACAGGGAGAAAGGAGACCCTGAAAGGAAGACTTGAGATAGGAGCAGTGGTGATAAAGGGGAAACCCCCAACCTTTCTTTCAACCTGGTTTCCGGACCCGTGGTGGTGCCTGCCATTGATTTATGATTTGAAGGTTGTTATGTAACTCAATTCAGAAGAGCCAGCTTCCTAGCATATAAAACAAGGTGTGCAATGATGATTTTTGATGCCCACAATGCACTGGAAAGAATAATTTACTGGTTCTCAAAGGTGAAGGGACGTTTTTTGAAAAAATTCTTAATGATCTGAGCTTTTCTTATCTTTGGGATGTTTATTTTACATCGTTACACAGAGTGGTTAGTATTGTAAAACCTACTTGATTTTCCCTAGGGACAGGATGGCATCAGAATACTTTCACTTTCTCCCTAAGCCCTTTTTTCCCATCTAAGGAATATGTTTATGGATAACCTGGTCTCTATGTTTATTGATAGAACTGTCCAGTTAGTCAATGCAAGTATTTTGAACATTTTTCCTGCTGTTAGGGAAAAATCTGTTCATGAGGCTAACGAGATGGTTCAATGGTTATAAGTGTTTTCTGTCTTTTCAGAGGACATGAGTTCAGGCTTATGTTTCACTCTCAGGCCACTTACAATCTCTTGTAACTCCTGCTTTGGGAGATTTAATGACCTCTTCTGAGTTCTATAGTCACCACATATACATGTTATTTACACAAAGGCATGAAAATGCATAAATGAAAATAAAAATCATTGAATACACTGGCCATTGAACACCCATATCAGCCTTTGTTCAAGACAGTTTCGCACAAATTATTCTTTAGAAGCTTTGTTGACTGTAGGTACTGCTTTTAAGCTTCTACCAAATCCATAAATAACTCACAGTACCTTGTTATAGACTCATTTCCAAAGACATAAAATCATGACTCTCGAGCCAATATAAAATGAATATATGAACTTAATGAAGTAAACTGCATGATGCTGATGCTAGCTAAAATGAAAATTGAAGCACCTGGTATTCATGGGTAATTTAATAAAGGAATGTTAGGAAAAGACAATTGGATTCTATATGAAGTGATTTAAAGTTCTAGAATAATAAATTGCAACCTTTAAGCTGTTGCTGTCTACCAGGCAAAAGACATTTGCGGTTTTGGTGGCTAACCTAGCTACAAGTTATCCTTCCACCTGCTGACATTTCAAGTAAAGCAGTCAAGGGCAGGTCAATAAAGAATGAATCTAGCTTGTTCTCAAAGAAGACCCTATATTCACCAGTGCAGGTTTCCATGTTTCAAATGTGTTTGCTGTACCTTAGACCCTACTGAAGATCCCACTAAACTTTCTTCCACAGTTTACCTACTTTTGGAAAACCTTTTAAGAGAATCAAATTCTCATAGCCATATAACAATTTAAGTTTGCCTGAACAAAATATTAAGTTCTGAATAAATATAACAGGAGAAAGATTTGTAACATAATTTTTATTTTTGTAAAATGTTCTTTTATTTGCCCAGCTATTTTCTTCCTCACTGAAGCATCTTCCCAGTACAGTCTTCAGTTAATCTTCTGATTCTTTTGGCCTCACATGAACCAGAGAAGCTTAATTATTTTTCTGGAGACATTTCATGGAGTAGTTAGTACTTCTATTTTGATTTTCTGCACTCTGTCTTTTCTTGTTGTTTTCTGCTACAGCCTAGTCTAGTCCAGTTTATTTGATCTGAGTTCCACTTAGAGAGGAGTGTTGAATTTTTCATTTAGGTACCGAAATTCCCCAACTCTGATACAATGCCTTCTGCAATCAGTGTGATTCTTATTTTTTGTGTTTGAGCCAGGAAGCAGCATTTTCTGCCCACAGTGATAAATTCTGGAAAAGTGATCATGAAAAAATTGCCATGGAAAGATGTTAAAGGGAGTCATAATATTTTTTTTTTTGTGACTACAACTTTTATGGTAATGAATTTCCTTTCCGATCTTTTAACACCCACCTTGAGGAACCATTATGGTAGTACGTGTTAGTGATCTCAGTGCTTGGAAGGTAGGTGCAGGCAGATTAGCAATCCAAGGAGCTCTTTGGCTACAGAAGAAGTTTAAGCTCAACCTAGACCTTGTCTCATAAAATTACTAGAGGAGATGATGGTGGAAGGTGGGATTGCTTAGTGTGTAAGGATGCTCGCTGCCAAGCTTGAAACTGTTTGATCTCCAGGTCCCACATGTTTAAAGGCAAGAACTGACCCTCATATAGGTACCATAGCATGTGGATACTCTAACCTCAAACACACAATTCTTTTAAAGATGTAATAAAATATATATTAAAAAAATCTGTCTTATATTGTGTAGCAGTTTCCTCCCAGACTGAGACATTCTACCTTGCAGGGAAGCTCCTTAAGGCATAAGGTAAGCTACTCACATCAGCTTCAGGAAGTTCCTGTGACTGACCGGATTCACTAGGCCCCTTCCTGACAGAGTACGCAATAAAGTCAAGCTCCAAAGAAGATTCTGAAACCAGACTAGCTGCATAGAAGCAGCTAGAAGCAGAAACCAGCAGGGAATCTTATGGAAGAAGGGGGAGACAGAAAGACATAGAAGGGACAGGACCTCCACAGGGAGACCAACAGAGGCAAAACATCTGGGCATAGTGTCCCCTACAAAGACAGATACCCTAACCAAGGACCATGCATGGAGAGGACCTAAAATTCCTGCTCAGATGTAGCCCATAGACTCAGTCTCCAAGTGGGTTCCCTAGTAAAGGGAATAAGAATTGTCTCTGGCATGAACTCAGTGGCCCGCTCTTTAATCATCTCCCCTTGAAGGTTGCAGCCTTGTAGGCCACAGAGGAAGATAAAGCAGCCAGTCCTGATAAGACCTGATAGGCTAGAGTCAGATAGAGGGAAGGAGGTCCTCCCCTATCAGTAGACTAGGGGAGGGGCTTAGGGGGAGAGGAGGGAGAAGAGGGAGGGAGAGTGGGACTGGGAGGAGTTGAGGGAGTGACTACAGCCAGGATACAAAGTGAGTAAATTGTAATAACTAAGAAGAATTGAGAAGGTGGCTATAGGTGAGCAGCCTGGAGCACAGGCCAAAAACAAGCATTGTCCCTATTTGCTTCTATCTCATTCAGGGAATAAGACTGAAAAAAAGGAAAAAGAAACTTCTAAAATTGCCATCATGATGACAAAACGTTGTCATGTGGTATTCTTGGGTCATTAAATCATGAACTCTGTAGCCAGCTAAATATCTCTAGAATCTCAGCACTTGCTAAGCTGCATTTGGATTTTAAGAGTTGCTGGGAGAGGGAGAATCAGTCTTCTCTGAGAGTGTGACCCCCAAGCTGATCATGCACTCCATGTCAGGCCCTCTACCACGAGTTTTGGACAGCACAAATTGGACTACTCTATGGGGTGAAAAATAATTAAAAACAAATAAGGAGAAATTAAAATTGAGAGGGTAGGGAGTGTATCTTGAAAGAGTTGGAGGATGGAGATGAATATGTTCAAAGTGTATTGTATGAAATATTCAATGAATTAATACAAGTATTATAAAATTAAAAAATAAAACTACGCGTACTAACTGCATTCTGCCAAGTTAAGGTTCTAGTTTCTATAGTGGATCTGTAGAGGCGAGCCCTACATGGACACCAACACACATCATCCGCCATCCCGAGGAAGATAATGGGGTTCCAAGCCCCATACAGCTTGAAGCTCTCTGCACCTCCTCCCTATCTGCCTGGCTCACATGGGTCACAGCCTGCAGATCCAGCAGTGGTGAACTGTTATTGGGCCCCCGTCCCCATTGTTTGCCATTTCGAGTTGACCAGACCAGAGCCTGAGCAGCATTTGGCTTTTCTGCCTGGCCTGCCTGAGACACAGCCAGTGGACCCACTGGAGGTGACTGTGCACAGGAGCTGAACCACATCATCTGCCATCCCAAAGAGGCCAGAACGCAGCCCGAGCAGAGGTCAGATTGGAGTCATATCCACCTACACCTGGACTACCTGACCATCATGTATCACCGGGCCTGCTAACACCAGAGACAAACACATGGCTAGAGGCCAGTGGAGGAGCACAAGAAGTAAAATTCAAGGTCAGATAGCATCACCAGAAACCAACTATTCAACCACAGCAAACTCTGGAGATACTGTAACTCTTGAAGCGTAGTAAAAATGACCATCATACCAAAAGCTATAGACAGATTCAATGAAATTACCATCAAAATACCAACACATTTCTTTACAGACCTGAAAGAACAATTCTCAACCTCATACGGAAAAACAAAAAACACAGAATAGCTGAAACAGTCCTGTACAATAAAAGATATTTGCAGATATCTCCATCCCTGATCTCAAGCTGTACTATAGAGCAACAGTAATACAACCTTCATGGTACTGGCATAGAAACAGACTGGTTGATCAATGCAATCTAATAAAAAAACCAGAAATAAACTCACATACTTATGGTCACTTTATTTTTTTCAAAGTTGCCAAAATTATACAATGGAAAAAAAAGACAGCATCTTCAACAAATGGTGCTGGTCTAACTGGATATCTACATGTAGAAAAAATGCGAATAGATCCATATTTTTCTCCATGCACAAAATTCAAATCCAAGTGGATTATAGACCTCAATATAATGTAAGATACACTAAGTTTATTAGAAGAGAAACTGGGGAAGACCCTCAAACTCATTGGCATAAGAGACAACTTCCTAAAGAGAACACCAAGAGTTCAGGCTGAAACTGAACTGCTTATGTAAGGCAAAGAACACTGTCAATAGAACGAAAGGACAGACTACAGATTGGTAAAATATCTTCACCAATCCTACATCTGACAAAAGGTTGCTATCTAAAATATATAATGAACTCAAGAAATCAAACTCCAATAATCAAAATAACGCAATTAAAAAAGGGGAAACAGAACTAAACAGAGAGTTTTTGACTGAGGAATCTTGAATGTATGAGAAGTATTTAAAGAGATTCTCAGTGTCCTTAATCATCAAGAAAATGTAAAACAAAACAACTCTGAGATTCCAGTCGGAATGGCTAAGATCAAAATTTCAAGAGACAGGACATACTGGTGAGGGTGTAGAAAAAACACTCTTCTACTGATGCTAGGAGTGTAAACTTGTACAACTACTTTGGAAAACAATCTGATACTTTCTCAGAAAATTGGGCATAGCTTTATCTCAGGATTCAGCTATACTTCTCCTGGATATCTACCCAAAAGACACTCTACCATACAACAAGGACACTTGCTCAACTATGTTCATAGCAGCTTTATTCATAATAGCCAGAATCTAGAAACGACCTAGATGTCCTTCAGCTGATGAATGGATAAAGAAAGAGTGGCACATTCACACAATGGAATACTACTCAGCTTTTAAAAACAACAACAACAACAAAATCATGAAATTTGCAGGCAAATAGATGGAAATGGAAATGATCATCCTGAGTGAGGCAGTCCAGACCCAGAAAGACACACTGGTATTTTCTGATTTATGAGTAGATTTTAGTCATATAGTACAGGAAAAGAACTATACGAGGCACAAACTCAAAGAAGATAAGTAACACAGAGGCTCTTAGAGAGGACGCATAAATCTCATACAGAAGGTGAAACAGAATAGACAGATATAGCGGCTGAAGGGAGGGAACAAGGTAGGAGAGGGTGGGAAACAGACCTGGAGAGAACAAAGGGAAGAGGGCAGAAGGACAGGAGAGAAGAGAGAAACTGAAGGTGGGGTTATCTCTGTAACAAGCTGGAGACCTATTAGGGTAGGCTCCTGGGAGGATGTGGGGGTACTCATGCAGCGACTCCTAGTAGCAGAGTCCATAGAGACTAAAAAGGAAAGCCAGACTAGTCTAACTAGTCTCCTAGCAAAGGAAGGGGAACACTAACCCACCCACAAAAGTACTTTAAAATCATTGCTTATATAAGTGGACCCCTAAACGTCTCTCCATCCTTCTTTCAGGTATGAATCACTAAGCTTCATTTAACTCCCCTCTTAGGTGTTTTCAAGCTTTTTTTTGTTTTGTTTTGTTTTTTTGAGACATGGTTTCTCTGTGTAGCCTTGACTGTCCTGGACTCACTCACTTTATAGACCAGGCTGTCCTCGAAGTCACAGAGATCCACCTGTCTCTGCGTCCCTGACTGGTATCCAAACTTTTGACTTCAATATGACGCTGACAATGTTTATCTACAGAGTTACCACACAAATGACTTACAATTTTTTTTTTCCAAAAAGCACTTAAGGTTTCCAGTAAATTGGTGGGTTTTTTTGTAAGGCTGCATTCATGGCTGCACTTAGCCTTGTGCAGCCCTCACGCTGCGAGTGGGACACATCAGCTTAGCAAGTCTGTTAAATAACACTGATAAACTAATGCTACGGTCATTTTTCACCTTAGACTTTCAGACTGCGGGGTCAACAACTGACTAGTTCTAATGTTCTAGAACTAACAACAGCAACATCCAATCACATCTAAGTCCAGAACTGGCTGCAGTCTTCTAGTAGCCTTTACCCTGGCTGCATGTGAAGGAATTATGTCCTGCCTGAATCAGCAAACTCTGTGGCGCCATCCAGCTCTTCCCTGCATTATACTTCTGTGGAAGAAAGAGGACAGGGAGGGTGGGGCAGTGCAGAGTGATGCAGTCCGGGGTTGAGTTCAGTCATGGGCACCTGTGGCCGGATAGCCTCAGGTAAATTGCCAAACACCCATAACATGACTTTATCTTCTGTAGAATAAAATACAATCCATCAGAATGAGCAAATCATGAGGTTTCTCACTATTATATATGTGCAATTCACATCCGTGCCCATATGTGTATCTTTGAGAATTATGTTCTGTTATATACTACTTGCAATTTATATAACATTTACATGGACATAGGCATAATTGAGTTTTAAAAATATTGTTTTCACCTAAGAACAAATCTTCAATCTACACTATAACCTTTATGGAATATAACTACTCAAAATAATAATAACTGATTACATGTGGCTAAATTCATTAAAAATTATTCAAAAAGATGGTTTAATAGTATGCAGTGTCATTTCAGGGCAACACGGGAAAGTGAAAAATAAAATATTTATAAATATTCTAAGAATTCAGTAAGATCAGTGAGATTAAGAAATACAAAAATCAATAACCTTCATATACTTAAATGTTGATCTAGAGTCAACAGATCTATTCTACACCAACAGGTTATTTCTAGAAGTGACAGCCTAGTCTACTATCAACACCGAGTTCTGCTCTGGACCCATGTGGTAGAAAGAAATAACTCACTTATGATGTCCTCTGATCTGTGTGTGTGTGTGTGTGTGTGTGTGTGTGTGTGTGTGTGTGTACAAACAAACATAAGACAAATTATAATAAAGAAACAGTAGCAAAAAATAAAATTATTTTAAAAGGCAAAATATTTAGCTTAGAGATATACAAATAAAAATATTCTGTAACCATGTAGAAAAATGCTCAAATAAGTTCTTCATTATTGACACAAGATAATGAAAATAGGATAATATTTATAGATTACTAAAATCTAGGATGCTTGAAGCATTCTTTTTTGGTGAGGGAATTAAAAAAAATGAAGAATTTTGCTTTTTTTCCCCTTTGGCTACAATGTATAACATCCATGGAAACACTTGGGCAGTTAATTCCACTCCAAATGATTAATTCTAAGGATGTGTGTGTATAAAGGAGTATAGCCATTCATTTTAGAATTGTTTGAAAAGGTACAGCATTAACAAATTATAAGCCACAGATTGGTAAATGGGTCACATAACATTCACACAATAAATTATTTTGCTATATAAAGATGTGAAAATCATCACACGTTTGTACAGAACAACAGCCACAATAAATATTATGTGGCAAAAAGCAAAATATATTCTGAAAGTGAAAAGGTCACATGCATGCTAACCCACCCAGATATAGAGCCAGCCTCAGCATAGGTGAGAGAGCTGAGAGATGATTCCTGGGAAAGCAAATTCTGTTCCTGGGTGAGCTAGTGGAGAGGTAGAGGTAGTAGAGGTTTACTATCCGTTTTTACTCTCTCCTACTCTTTACTATTATATTTTCTGCATATACTACCACAAAACTATGTGACTTATTATAAACAACCATAAAGAATGTGTGCAAGGACTGGTGACATGGCTTGCTGGGTGGACGCGCTTATTACCAAGCCCATTTACCTAAGTTCAATTCCTGGGACTCATATGGTAGAAGAAGACAACTCACTCCTAAAGGTTGTCCTCTGATCTCCATCCCTACATGGTGGTATATACATATGTGCATACACACATGCACAAAACCACATGTGGGTGCACACACATACACAATCATACATGTGGGGAGGGAGGAAAGGAGGGAGAGACAGAAAGAAATAGAGACAAAGACAAAGAGATAAATTTTTAAAAGAGAATGTCTGGAAGTTCATCGGGTTGTATTTTATAGAAACATGGTATCATGGGAATGAAGCCATATTCAACATCTAAAGGAAGAAGGTAGCTAGTGAGGTAACCGTAATCAGGAAAGGAGGCAGAAGACTGCACACAAAGGAAGCTTGCAGGCTAAATCCAGGAACACCAACTGTCTGCCCCAGCCCCAGCCAGTCTTATTTTAGGTAATATAGATGGTTGTCTCCAGGGTGCAATGCAGTCTGCCTTGGCACTCTGAAAATCATTTCTGTAATCTCTGAAAAACCAAAGCACTAAAATCAATACTGTTGACCATATCTGATTAATCCATTTCCACTCACTGTCTACAAGCACAGCCGTTTTCAGACTAATTTTAGAGTCAGTTTTCTTTCATATAAAATATGCTACAGAGCTTCAGTCTCTATGTAAATAAATGGAAGCTGTTCAGCTTGAATGAGGGTGCAGAGTCTCTTCAGGGAGTCTGTGTGAAGTTACATTTTCCAGCTTTCCTCCAGCAGTCCACACTCTGTAGTCTAACCGAGGCGTGGCTTGAAACCTTTGCTGAACATAGTGGGGAAAGAAGCAGAAGTCACGCACGGTTTGGTGTTAGTAGAGCACGGACATTCTGTCAGGTAGCAGGAGAGTCATGCTTCTGGGATTTTCTTATGGGAGTGGCCAGCAGCAGCAAGCCTCTAGTATTTTAGAGGGTTTGTGGAGCTGTTCTCATCTTGAGATGCCTAACTCAGTGGCTATATCAACATGATGTACGGATGATATTTTCAACGAATCAAAATTGTCTCCTTCCTGACAGCACCCCTGACCTATGGAGGAGCTTGATTTTTCACCTTATCAGCTCTATGTGTCCACTTCTTCCTCATCTTAGGTACTCTGTATCTCAATATTGTATACATATTTCATTTAATTTTACAAACATGATCACAAATATGTTTGTATATATAGGGTCTTATTCCCTCTATCTATGTCCATATAAATATACACACATACATATACACACACATAAACACACACACATATACACATACATACACATACATATACACACATTTACCTTTTATTTTTGTGTACAGAGGAGAATAAATGATTTAGTAATTTTTCTCTGAGCTTTTTAAGTGTTCTTGGCTGGAATCTCTATAATAAACACCACATAGAAAAATTAAATAATTTATGTAAAGTTTTATATGGCTCAGAAAGTTTTAAGAATGAAAAATGTAGACAAAAGATTTACAAACACAGTCTCTTTCTACTCCCCCCCCCTCTCATGTGTGTGTGTTCTTCCATGGGTATGTACTAACATGTATGCATGTAGATGTCAGAGGTTGACATTGGGTTTCTTCCTTATCAGTCTTTGAACCTGGGTAGAGCTTATAGATTCAGCAAGACTGACTGGCTGGTGTGTCCAGACTTCATCTCCTCAGTGCTGGGGTTGCAGTCATCAACTCCCATACCCGGAGTTTTACACGAGAACCCAGGATCTGAATCCAAGTGCTGATATGCTATGACAGATATTTTATGTACTGAACTAACTCCCCAACCCCCTTAACTCTGTATTTTTATGAGAATTGTTCAGATTATGTTTGGAGGGCACATTACTCAGTGTCAGGAACTTGGAAAGATTAGTTCATGGTGCTTCTTTTTGGTTTTGCCATGTTCATTCTTATTCAGTTGGCATATCACAACTGTCTCATAGTTCTTCAGAGGGTCAGAGAGGAAGGCATTCATAGTGCCTGGCAGGGGCAACTCAAGGAAATGAAGGTTTACACTGGTTCAAGTTCCAGGTGGCGTAGGGCACATGGGGGTAGAAGCACGTGGCAGAGCACCTCGCGTGGAGGCCTAATGCTCAAAGGCTGTTCCTGGTGGCTAGCCTCACTGAGGTAGCTACTCACATCCTCAGCTGTCACAGACCCCTAAGTGAAGCACTAGCAGATGGAGACTGAGGACGTTTGAGCCTGCGAGGGATATTTCACTCTAACCATGACAGTGAATTCCAAATTCTGCAGTGTTTGTTCTTAATTTCCTTCAGCTAAAAATATTTACAATAGGCAAAGAAACATATCCTCAATATGATATTCAGAGTCTGAATATTACAAGTAGCAAGTAAAACATATTTATTATATTATATACAGTAGGGCTGTTATTCATATAAATTATATATGTATCTTAAATGTACACAGAGAAACAACTTCATGCTTCTCAAACTGCATAATTACAATTATGCTCATACACAACACTCCCACTGAGTTCCAGTGTTAAATGTTTATCATTGAAAAGATCATGATTAGTTCTTGGACTGCAGGAACCTAAAGAACCTGACATTTTGCTCAAACTATTCATCATAAGCCAGTTTAAAAATGGGGAGTATGCGAAGGCATACTTGGTGTTTATATTAATATTAACACTAATTGATGCATGCAAAATGCCTGGAAGGATGATTACTTAATCATCCCTCATCTTAAGCTGTACTATAGAGCAACAGTAATAAAAAGTGCATGGTATTGGCATAGAAGCAGAATGGTGGATCAGTGGAATCGAGGAGAAGACCCAGAAATAAACCCTCACATGTATGCACACCCGATTTTTTACAAAGATGCCAAAATCATACAATGGAAAAAAAATACCATCTTCAACAAATTGTGCTGGACTAACTGGGTGTCTATATGTAGAAAAATGCAAATAGATCCATACTTATCACCCTGTGCAAAACAAAAGTACAAGTAGATCAAAGACCTCAACATAAAACCAGACGCAATAAGGCCTCTTAGAAGAAAAAGTGGGGAAGAGTCTTGACATCATTGGCACAGGAGAAAATTTCCT
Source organism: Meriones unguiculatus (assembly GCF_030254825.1). Taxonomy (NCBI): domain Eukaryota; kingdom Metazoa; phylum Chordata; class Mammalia; order Rodentia; family Muridae; genus Meriones; species Meriones unguiculatus. The sequence continues at coordinate 8,694,041 of NC_083353.1, forward strand.
GAACACAACACCAACAGCACAGGCTCTAAGATCAACAATCAATAAATGGAACTTCATGAACTTAAAAGCTTCTGTAAAGCAAAGAACACTGTCATCAGAACAAAACAACAGCCTACAGATTGAGAAAGGTTATTCACCAACCCTATATCTGACAGAGGGCTAATATCAAGAATATATAAAAAACTCAAGAAGTTAAAGCTCAACAAATCAAGTAATCCAATTAAAAATGGTGTATAGAGCTAAAGAGAGAATTCTCAATAGAAGAATATCAAATGGCAGAGAATCACTTAGAGATATGAGTGAGGTATCTCACAAGCAGAAAGACACACATGGTATATACTCACTTATAAGTGGATATTACACATATAATATAGGATAATCGTACTAAAATCTGTACACCTAAAGTAAAAAGGAGGACCCTGGGTAAGATGGTCTTTCCTCATTCAGAAAGACAAACAGGATAGTCTTCAGAAGATGAAGAGAACAGGGAACAGGACAGGTGCATACCACAGAGGGCCTCTGAGAGACTCTACCCAGCAGGGTATCAAAGTAGATTCTGAGACTCATAGACAAACTTTGGTCAGAGTGAAGGGAATCATATGAAAGAAGAGGGAGATAGAAAGAACTGGAGGGAACAGGATCCCCACAAGGAGAGCAACAGAACCAAAAAACCTGGGCCCAAGGGTATTTTCTGAGACTGATACTCCAATCAAGGACCATGTACGGATATAACCTAGAACTCCTGCACAGATGTATCCCATGGCAGCTCAGTATCCAAGTGGGTACCCTAGTAAGGTGAGCAGGGACTGTCTCTGACATGAACCCAGTGGCTGGCTCTTTAGTAACCTCCCCACGAGGAGACACCAGCCTTATTAGGCCACAGAGGAAGACAATGCAGCCAGTCCTTCTGAGACCTGATAGGCTAAGGTCAGATAGAAGGGGAGGAGGACCTCCCCTATCAGTGGACTTGGCGGGGGGGCATGGGAGGAGGAGAGGGCGAGTGTTTTGGGAGGGGATGAGGGAGAGAGCTCCAGCTGGGATACAAAGGGAATAAATTGTAATAAATAAAGTAATTTTAAAAAGATAAAAGAAGGCAATACTTAGCTCTGAAAAAAATAAAATATATTAATATGTAAATACATGTTCTTAGTAACATCAATATAACATATATAAGTTAATATTAATAATATAAAATAGATAAATTATCTATTAACTATGTTATTTTAAAATACACTGATACAATATTATGAAAATAGTATAAAATGTATACATTTAATATAAATATTACATAAATTATAAATATATGTTGTGTCACTTAATTACTTAAATTTTAGTTTACCATTTGATCTCTTATACTAGTAATAGCTGTGAATAAAGTGCACATTATTTTTAAAAATACATGATATTCAAACTTCTTCTTTCTCACAGTTAAAGCCTATGTTATTGAGCAAACACACAGGAAAGCACATGGCCAAACATTTTTTCTTTCATTATTATTTTTTTATTTTTTATTTTTTTAATATTAATCACAGGTTATTTACTTTGTATCCCAGCCATTGCCCTCTCCCTCATTTCCTCCCATTCCCACCCTCCCTCCCTTATCTCCTCCCAGTCCCTTTCCAAGTCAACTGATGGGGGAGGACCTCCTCCCTGTCCATCTGAACCTAGCTTATCAGGTATCTTCAGGACAGGCTGTAATGTCCTCTTCTGTGGCCTAGCATGGCTGTTCCTCCCTTGGGAGTGGGGGGGAGGTAAAGGAGCCAGTCATTGAGTTCATGTCAGGAATACTTCCTGTTCCCCTTACTAGGTAAACCCACTTGGATACTGAGCTACCATGGCTACATCTGAGCAGGGGTTCTAGGTTTTATCCATCCATTGTCCTTGGTTGGAGAAACAGTGTCATAGAGGACTCCTGTGCCCTGACATATTTTGTCCTTGTGGAGCTCCTGTCCTCTTTAGGTCATACTAACTCCCCCCTCTTTCAGATGATTCCCTGCACTCACCAAAGATTTGGTTATGAGTCTCAGAATCTGCTTTGATAAGTTGTTAGGTACAGTCTTTTAGAGGCCCTCTGTGGTAGGTTCCTGTCCTGTTTTTCAAACATTTTTTAAAATTAATTACCATTTATTCACTTTGTATCCCACCTGTAGCACCCTCCCTTCTCCCCTCCCAAACCCACCCTACCTCACTTTGCAATACCCCTCAACCAGTCCACTGCTAGGGGAGGTATTCCTCTCCTTTCTTCTGATCCCAGTCTATCAGGTCTTATCAGGCGTGGCTGCATTGTCTTCCTCTGTGGCCTTTAAGGCTGCACCCGACTGAGGCGGAGGTGATCAAAGAGCAGGCCAATCAGTTTATGTCAGAGACAATCCCTGTTCCCATTACTATGGAACCCACTTGGACACTGAGCTGCCATGGGCTACATCTGTGTAGGGGTTCTAGGTTATCTCCATGAATGGTTCTTATTTGGGGTATCAGTCACAGAAAAGACCCCTGAGTAATCAAACATTGTTTTTTTTTTTTTTAATATAACAGCTTATAATATTATGGGTTACAGAAAACATATCTAAGCAGAAATAATTCCCAAATAGAAAAGAATTTAGGGTTATCATGATGGCTCAGTGGGTAGAGACATTTGAACCAATGACCTGGGATTTACATGATGGAAATAGAAATTGGACTGTCATGTGTTGTCTTCTGGTTTCCACACAGGTGTCCTGTGTCATGTGTGTACTCTCACAACAACTAAATAAATAAAACTGAATATAATTAAAATGTAGAAAGCATTCTAAGGCCATGACTTCTAAAGGTATCATGTAATACTTAGTTGAGTACAGGATACCTCAGTAAATCTCTCCTGCTCTGTGTGAGTTGATATTTTGGTAATGGGTCCTTCAATTTATCTATGTGTTTGAGGTTTTAGTTTGTTAGTGTTTGTGTTAGTCTAAATTCTCTAGAGCAACAGCACTCAAATTTCCTAATGCTATGGCCCTTTAATACAGTTACTCATGTTGTTCTGACCTCCAACCATAAAAATAATTTTGTTGCTATGTTACAGCTGTAATTGCTACTGTTATGATTTATGAGAGGAGAAGAGGGAGGAAGGGTGTGTAAATATCAGATATGAAGGATATCTGATAGTCAACAACCACAGTGGTCATGACCCACAGTTTGAGAACTGCAACTTTAGAGGAAATGAACAAACAGGATGATGATGATGATATGTATGAATTTATTAAATCGTTTTACTTGAACAACAGTTGACTCATACCTGAGAAAATTAAAACTAAATAATTGCTCAGTCTATAACATGAAAAGTTCCTGGGGAGACACTGTTTCTTAGTCAAAGATGGAGCCTGGAAACATTGGTTGTGATATCAACAAAAGTATTTCCAGCATCAATGGGATAAATCAACTATGGGGAGAAGGCCAAAAACTAAATGGACTGCTACCATGAAGGTGTCGCCCATACAGTTCACTGGGTGGGGCCCAGCTTTTCTTACTCCTCATTCACACACCACACTGGGTCCTCCATCAGCCCAGATATTGTCTTTACTCTAGCCTGAATTTTCTACATTCTTGTCATTCATGAAATATTTGATCAAACTTTCACTCTTACCTAGAATCCTACATCTCCAGATGCTCAGTTTCTGAGTGTTTAAATACAGAATTTTCTAATAAAAAAAAAAAAGAAAGAAAAATTGAATTGGGGGAGGGATTAATCACTTACCAGACACAATATTTTCTTTTCAGAGTCTTGGGGGCTCATTTTTTAACATGTGATTTTTAACATATGTACTTAACTCTAATAGTTTTGTAACTATTACTGAAGTTCAAGAATCATTTTTTTCAAATTTAACATCTATTTTATTTTTTTAAATATTAGTTACAGTTTATTAACTTTGTATCACAGCTGTAGCCTGCTACCTCATTCCCTCCCAATCCCACCCTCCCTCTGTCATCTCCTCCCTGCCCCTTTCCAAGTCCACAGATAGGGGAGGTCCTCCTCCCCTTCCATCTGACCCTAGCTTATCAGTTTTCTTTCAGGACTGGCTGCAAAGTCCTCCTCTGTAGCATAGCAAGGCTGTTCCTCCCTCAGGGGAGGGAGGGTAAAAGAGCCAGCCATTGAGTTCATGTCAGAAATAGTCCTTGTTCCCCTTACTAGGAAACCCACTTGGATAAATGATAAGCTTTAACTTTCTCAAGCACATTTATCTGCTGAAGAGTTACTGGTCTATTTATTTATAATAAATTGATTCAGGCTGTCTAAATGACTGTGTTTTTTGTTTAGAATTTGACATATTAAAATGTTTTTGGATATTTTTCATCTTTCTATTCTGATTCTTGCTACTCTGCATAAAGGCATTTAGTGATAAACATTATACAGTTTTGTTTAGTGCTTTCAAGGTGCAGGTGTACAAACAGACTCTCTTGGAAGCATTTCAAACTACACAAAACAGTTCTAATTCCTACAGTATAGAGTAATAGACATTCTGAATGGCCCTCTTGATTAATACCACCTATCACATATGGAGATACAATAAAGCCATAATTGTAAATTCATTGATAAGCTAACAAAGAATTAAGACATGCTGAAAATGAAGTCAGAGGAAAGATATAAGCAGGTGAGTTCTAAGGACAACTTTTATTGTATTATAAACAGCTTCTCTCTCCTGTGTGTGTGTGTGTGTTCATGAACACACACTCTGGTGATCAAACCCTAGGGATTCATATATGCCAGGCAAACACTCTTCTCTCCTCTTCTCCTCCTCTCTTCTCCTCTCTTCTCCCCTCCCCTCCCCCTCCCCTCCCCCTCCCCTCCCCTCCTCTTCTCCTCCTCTCCTTTCCTCTCTTCTCCCCTCCCCTCCCCCTCCCCTCCCCTCCCCTTCCCTCCCCCTTCCCCTTCCTTCCCCCTTCCCCTTCCCTCCCCTCCCCTCCTCTCCCCTCCTCTCTTCTCCTCTCCATTTGTCAGGATGTATCTGTTCCTGAACCTGGAAGTAGTTTGGTGGCCAGCAAGCCCCAGTGATCCTCCTGCCTCTGCCCTCTTTTATTTGGTTGTCTGTGTATTCTTGGCAAGGTGTGGATAGGATATACGTTTACTTAATATTGAGTTCAGAAGGTTTGAGCTGAGAGGGGAGACTGAAGTTTCCCTTGCATTGCCTTCATGGTCTCATTTCATGGCACCAAATTATTTGAAAAAGGTCAAGGTGATAATTATTTTAAGTGATCCTAGGCTTAGTTATAAAGTCACAACACAGAAAGAAACAAGAAAATATGAGTGAAAAGGTAAAAAAAAAAAATGAAGTAATACATTTATATACAAACCATACTATTTATTCAATTTGTATAATGGAAAGTGGATTTTAAAATGTATGCAACTGGAAATTGTAGAGATGCTTCATAGAAATCTCTGATAGCATCATATTGGTGGACATATATAATTGAGCACATTACTCAAATCTTCTCAAATGACACAGCTATAAAGAGTAAATACTGCTGTTTATAAACTGGACTTCAATAAATCTGACTCAGTGAAAGAATTACTGTATGAAGTGATAATTAGTGGGACGTTTATAGATTTTTAAATGTCTGTAGCTCTAAGGAACAAAAGCTTAAAGGATATGTAAAACATCAACTTTAGACAATTGGATACAGGCAGAACAAAGAGATTAAAGAGATTGGAAAAATAAATATTTAATTGCATAGAACAGGAAACAAATATTCAGGGAGAAGTGCCAACACGGAGTCAAAAGTTGGTCCTCTGAGGATGCTAATTATTCAGTAGCCTTAGGAGCAAGATAGTACTGGAATGGCTTACATAGCCAGTCAAAGAATGACAGCTGCTTCACTGAACACACTTCTGAGAGTGAGCTGGCCAGCCATAGATGCTCTGAGCTGACCATAGTTCCACATACAGCAGCCAGTAACCAATGAGAAGATACTGGTTCCTCTTTGATCTCTGTGCCTGTCTCAGTCCCATGTAAACATTTTCTGTTTTGCTTGGCAAGAATAGAACAAACACAGCTTCTGCAGGGACTCTATTATTAATCAGTACCTTTCCTCCCTTCCTTCAGTCCCTCTGCCTTTCTTTTCCCTCCATCTCTCTACATTCTGTCCTTTCCTGTCTTCACATAATTCTTGGGCATTTCCAAGAGATTTCATGTTTTTTGCACTTTCCGCAGAGCATAATGTCTATGCTCACAGTGGTTCTGCAATCTCTTCAGACACTTATATGAGATGATCTCACATAATCCTTCTGAGGGTTCTCCATCTAGAACCACAATCTTCACTATCATCTCAGCTAGAAATTCTTTTTCACTCTGGCCACCCATCTATTTCCACATCCTTATTATCAACCTATCCCTTGAGTCAGCTCATTTGCCCCTAACAGTAACTCTGTTTTATCAGCTTATAATGTCAGCTGTACTGCCAAGTCACTTGAAAAAATGAGAAGGTGCCAGTACTACTGTTTAATGTGTATTTGGTTTGAGAGAGAAAAGTGGAGTCAGAAAGGCAGGATATTGCAAAGCTCCTTATGCATTCTAATAGGAAGCCACAGTGGCGAAACAAGCGCTTGCCCTGTCTGTGTCTTTACTTCCATTATCACCATGCCTCAGCCCCCCACAGGTTCACACATGGATTATAAAAACCACTATCAGTTGGGTTTCTGGTCTCAAGGGTTATTCACTTCAAAATTCATCCTTCACACAGGAGAAAGGCCACAGAAGCTGTTGAAATATGCCTATTTCTTTTCCTTTTAAAAATTTCCTCATGACTGCCCTCTAATAAAGTCTAAAGCCTCTTTTAACAACTCCAGAAGCAAATGCTTCCGTGTGTCTCCTATCTGACAATACATGGCCTCAGTCATTGTCAGTAGGTTTTTAAAATAACTGAACATCAGTGAAAATTTTATTTTACCTTTTTTTTTAGTAAGAAAATTGATTACATTTATGTATAAAATGTAGCAAAATGACCATTATAGAAGTAGAAAAAATTAAAACCATGTCTGCATTCTGCCAGTATTTTTTTAAAATGTTTTGTTTCTTTTTTGGATCCATATAATTTTATCACGTATTAAAGACAAAAGCAGATTTGCATGCTAAACAGACAGGTGTGTTGATAATTTTTACATACAGATTTAAATCTTGACTAAATATTTTGTAACACAGGACATAGAGCCTCTTCAGTATATTCCAAAGTTGATACTTTTATGTTTGAAAAAGTACCAGGATGGACTGCAAATTATTGATTGATCTGTTTACTTCTAGATTTGCTTTCTGAAGTTTCACAACAGAGAACTTGCGCAGATCTCTATTCCCTCATACTAAGGAGGAACATGGAGCCTACACTTCAGAGAGAATGTTCATGAATTGAATTTCTTCCTTTCTGATCTCTGTTTTTATTGTTTGAGAAGTTCGTACCTGCCTATCTTATAGATGGACTGTCTTGATTTATTCACTTAATTTGACCTCATGTTGGACTTACCTAGTGGTTTTCTACAATGCTCTTGTTTTCAGGATATCTTCTTTGACTCTCTGTAGGTTGCTTTCATTTTCTTGTTTTACTTTTGTGAGATAAAATCTAATGATGCAATCCTGGAGGGGCTGGAGCTTACTGTGTAGACCTTGAACTTGCAGCAATCCTATTTCTGCCTCCTGAATACTGGTCTTACATCTATGAAGCACCACACCCTGCTTGAGTATTGCTTAAGATACTCTGGAAGAGCTGTAGTTGCTTTTCACTACTGAGTAAACTTGTAGTTCCTCATAATTTTGATGCTTCTACAACCCTGAAATCTCATCATTCTCATTTTCCCTTGTTTTAATCCTAGCCAGAGCTTATGCCATCATGGGTGTTCTATACTTTTCTTGAGTTCTCCTAAGCTTTGTTTCAATATTTCTCTAAGTCCTAAGCATACAACAGTCAACAAAACTGACACTTGTATTCCATTCTGACCTTATCAGCACACATACATAAAATAGTAATAAGGCTGGAGAGATGTCGCAGTTGTCATATAAATACAGAACATAATTAACACGAAGAAAGATAGAATTGCAAAGACATGGAATGGATGGATGGCACTTACAGTTATAAGTGCTGACTGGCGCTGAAAAGGGGTAGAAATATTGTAAGACCGAGAGGTAGGGAGTACTATAACCAAACGTGTCTTTTGAACATGGCTGGACTGTTGCACTCATAAACTCACTGCAGTTATGGTTGCTTGCACAAAGCCTGAACAATATTAAATCAGTCAACATCCTAGCATGGCCAGCTGAGGCTCATGAATCCCAACTGGTAGCAGAGGAACCACTGACAAATGATGGCATCTAAGAGAGAAAAAGTCAGTTTTCTTTTGGCATCATCTCTGGTAGGTTGCCCATGCTCACACATTATATATATATATATGTGGGTAGTTGTCTCATACATCGTATGTATATAGGAATTTCTCAAATAGTTTATTATTAAAAAAGAAATGGTGACTGAGTCAGCCTGTACCTAGAAGTGAACTCATCTCAGGACTTGCCAATAAATATTAAGTTTCTTCAGACCTTACAAAATCATAATATAGCTACTTTACTTTACATTATGAAGCCTTCTCTTTCTAGAGTATCTGTTTTAGTCATTATGATTTTCTCATATTGGCAGAGAGGCTTTTATACAAATTTCCAAGTGCCCATTATGTGAACAGTGCTTGGTAAGCAATGCTCTGTACATGGTAAAACCTACACTGAAAAACTTATTAATTAATTATGTTTTTTTTTCTGGTTGAAATCTATAGAATAGTATAGACTGTACATAAAATTTCTTGACCATATAAACCACAATATGAGCAAAATGTGGAAAGAGAGCTCTTGGCAGTTTTTATCCTGCCACCAGGTTGCACTATTCATTCAATTTCCCACTCTTTTATTCTTCACTCACCACCCAGAAGCCAAGGCACTGACCACCTACACTTTTAAGATGCTACATAACCCACTATCTTAAAAGTGAGAGAATCTGAGGTGTCAGTACTTCATGTGTCCCGTAAATTTCTGTTTGATTTTGCTTAAATGTTCATCAAGAGGATGGATGGATGGTTCAGTAGTTAAGAGTGCTTGAAGCTTTTTCAGGAGACTTAAGTTTCTTTCTCAGCTCCCATATCAAGGATCTAACCACTACTTATATCTCCAGTCCCAGAGCATCTGATGCCCTCTTCTCAACTCCATGTACACACATACACACGTACACACACACACACACACACACACACACACACACACAGGTATATGCACACATGCATGCACATACATGCACACACACACTCAAATAAATAGTTAAATGAATCTTTTTTTTTCTTTCGGTTTTTGTTTTTTATAAGACAGGGTTTCTCTGTGTGGCAGTCCTAGGCTCGCTTTGCCAACCAGGCTGGTCTTGAACTCAGAGATCCGCCTGCCTCTGCATTCCCAAGTGCTGGGATTATAGGAATGTGGTACCATGCCAGGATATGAAATGAACACATACTCATCCAAGGATCACTTCACTAACTGAATTTCGTCTCCATTTCTAAAAAAATGCAATGTCCAATGCAAAGTTCATTATCACAAAATTACAATGATATCAAACAATTCAGTGGTCATTAGGATTCACTTCAAATTGATGACACATGACTTTGACCACTTCTCAAGACTAGGAAATGCTGCTACCAGATACACAATGTGGTCGTCAAAGTCTCTGCGAATCCTGGCTTAAAATCATCTTTTTCAGAATTAGTTAACACTTCCCAGGAAGCAGCAGCTCTCTGGAGGCAGCAGGCAGGCATTTGGTGCACTAAAAGTTACTTGCCCTTTAACTCTACTCTGAAAAGTTATTTTCTTATTGACTCGGATGTACTTGTTCAGTGCTCTTACAAAGCATTTATTAACATTCATAAGAACAATTTTAAAGTTTTTGTCAGGATGAAAGTGTTCCACTTTTCTAAGCTCATGTTTTTTTTTTTCCTTTCTCTGGAGGGAAAAAAAAATTCTACTCTCTAGGTTATTTTTTAAATAAAGGCCTATAAACAACAAGAAAACATCCACACACTTGAGTCTACGAATAGAGAGGTTTCTCTGTGATCAAATTCAGAGATACTATATTAATCAAGGACAGATACTTCTCTTTACACAATACAAACAAAGTGTCAGAAAAGATGTATAGATTTTTGGTGGTTGCATATGAATAGCCTAGTTTGCTATGGATTAAATTTACAGCTCATGGGGGAGTTCCTTAAGATAATTGTCCTACTTAGTTATTATTACTTTTGAAGTCACAGGAGTTGATATATCATCTTGCTGTAGGAATGAATGCTGGTGCATCTTAGGTGGTGTGGAATAAAAAAAGCTTCATTTCTTTCTCATTTACTTGGTCTCCTGTGCTTTGAAAATAAGGCAGAAAGCAAAACCACCTTCTCAGACTTTTTATCCTAGAACAACAATTTTAAATTTTTGTTCCTTTTTGTTACACTTGACTAATGGCGTTCTAATAGATTCTCAAATGCATGCCTAACGTTGTCTAGAGGCTTACAGATCATTTCTCACTTTCTTCTTACAAAAGCCAGGGGCACAGTTTTCTAGAGGCTTACGTTGTCTAGAGGCTTACAGATCATTTCTCACTTTCTTCTTACAAAAGCCAGGGGCACAGTTGGATGATACCCTTGTAACTGAATCTTCTCATGTCCAAAACAAACAAACAAAGGAAATCTGAAAGAACATCAATAAAAGTAAGGGATTATTTAGAAAGTCCCTAAAATTGACCATATATAATATATACATACATACACAGTTCAGAACTAAGTAGTTGCCAAGTGAAGACTTTATTAAGGGAACAGTCATACTATTTACATAACTTCTATTTTGGATTTAATATGACTATATAAAGTCCCCATTTTTTTGTAAAGAATCTCAATATGTATCCTTGGCTGGGCCCTGGAGCTCCCTATATAAATCATGCTGGCCTTGAAATATACCTGCCTTGGCTTCTGGAGTGTTGGCATCAGAATTGTGAGACACAATGCCTAGCTTATCCTTAAAATTTTAATACATTTTAAAGGGTTATTTAGTGTCCTCAAAGACAACTTCTTTCTTTTTTACTTACCTTCTTCTTTAATTCTCCATTCTCTTCTCCTTTCCTCCCCCCCCCCACTTTTTCCTCCCTTTCTCTCTCCCTCCTTCCCTGCTTTCCTTTCATTTGCATTTATTTTGTGTGTTGCAGGATATTTGATCACAATGTGAACCATGAGACTGTGTTGCTTACTGACAAAAGTTGTTTCTAGTTGTGGTATATGGCTCAACTCTAACATACACCTTTAATCCAAGAGCTTTCTGTTTGCACACAATTAAATAATCTTAATACTAGGTCAAGAGGCAGGGCAATCAGCCAGTTGACAAGGAATAACAGGAAAAAAAAAAAACAGAGTGTAAGAGGAAGTGAAGAGGACACACAGAGAGACACACAGTAACTAGAAAGGGGGAACATTCAGTTTGAGGGTTTTTTGAGACAGCGTGGGAAAGGAGGTTTCTTTTCCTTTGGAGACATCAGTTTAGGAAGAAAGTCAGCTGGGAACTTCTCTGCCTTTCTGATCTAGCAGTCTTTCACCCCATCTTCTGGCTCCAACCTCTGTATTGATAAATTTGAAAATTTGAGATTTTGTTAAAGTTGTTTCCTTCCATTTTCTCATGATATTTTTCTTCTCCATAACATCCTATTCAGGAGCAATTTGTTTCTGTTTGGTAAAAACCCTCTCCAGGTGGCTGACAAATCATAGTGTCTATTGCACTGTGAACTCATGGAGTCCCTTGAGTGATCTATCCTGTTAGATATGTTCAGTGACCAGAGAATCCACTTCTAACCACTGATGTCCAAAAGCACTATGAAATTTTAAGCCTATGACACAAACAATCAACATTATTTTGGGGACTTCCAATCTTTTGTTCGGTCCCACTTTTCAGCTTGGAGATCTCTCTGCCTTGCTCCCCATCTGCTTGTCCCACCTAGAACCCAGTGGATACAGTGGAGGGACCACCAGAATGACGAACACCAGATTCAACCAGATGGCTAGAGGCCAGCGTTAGAACACAACAACAAAACTCAGAGTCATATGGTACCACCAGAACCAGCGGTCCTATCACAGCAAACTCTGGAGATACTATGACACTAAAGCACAAAAACAGTATTTTAAATCTGAGGTTATGAAAATGATAGAGGCCTTAAAGGAGGAAAATAAAGCTCTCAAAACAGCACAGGAAAATACAATCAAACAGATGAAAAAATTGAACAAATGCCTTAAAGAAATACAGGAAACTACAATCAAACAGAAGAAGGAAATTAATTAAACTGTCCAAAACCTAAAAATGGAACTAGAAGCAATAAAGAAAACCCAATTTGGGACATTCCTTGAGATGAGAAAAAATGTATTTCTTTGTGGAAATATTTATATAAATATTATATAAGGGAGTTTATGAGATATTGAGCAACCTTATGTGGAAGACATGAAAATTGAAGAATCAAAGTTATTTTTCTATAAATCCATCCAAGAAATACTCTATCTCTTCAGAAACATGTATGTCAACATACACACAAGTGATAATAAATAAATTTTTAAAAACCCGTCCTATAAATGCCCATATTTGTCTAATACAGATCTCTCTTGATTAATCAGTACTGTGACTCCAGAATAACTCAAATACGGTCAAGCGTAAAGTTTCAGCTCATTGATCCTGGTGCTCTAAGGATCAGTTTCCCTGCAGAAGTGTCTGCAGGGAGCTCAGATAGTAGATGACATCGAGATATCCAGGAGTCAGGATGTTAACTAAGAGCCTAGGTCACCACTTTTCCAAACTAGAGATCCTTCTGTTGAAGAAATGACCAGAAAATCGTTCATAGCTGTCAGTGACACATTTGCTTTATATAAAATAAATTCTTTACAAGCAGAAAAGTGTTTTTGTTTGTTAAATACACCTTACCTCAGTGTATTTAATGGGTAGCGAACACCTGGAACAATTACTCATTGTGATGCAAGACACAGGGAAAGGAAGTTAATGTAGTTCTTTTCTGAGGTGATTCTCAGAACATATTGACTAATGAAATATTTCCGCCTGCTGGGAGGGTGGGTGATGATTATTTATTTCAAGGAGAAAAAAAAAAAAACATCTTAACTGAAACTGTGAAGATTTGTTTCAAAATATCTGCAGCAACATATGAGGCAGCATTCTAGAAGAAAATTCACCATCGGACCAGGAAAGCATGTTACATAAATACTTCTTCATGGTGTTTGGTGATCATTGATGGACTAGCTCATTATCACCAGTGGAGAGCAAATGATGACTAAGTAACTCTCAGCAAGGCACGTTTCTTGCAATGATGCCAAATAAATGCACAATAGGGTCACAAGTTTAAGGAGCCTACCACCATTCTCCATCTGTTTGTATGTGATTGATTGACGATATTCAATCTCTACTGCATGTCTTTCTCTGCAAGTCAGAGGGTAGCTAACCCTCAGATCAAAGTAAAAGAAACTGAATCCTGTATGTAAATGTGTATCCTCTCATAGTCATCCAGAAAATGATGTAGGTGTAGTAATATAGAAAAATGTCTTAGTGGGCTGGAGAGATGGTCCAGAGGTTAAGAGCACTTGGTCCTCTGTAAGAGGATGGATTACCAGCACCGATGTTGGGCAGTTCCCAGCCCTCACCATTTCCATATTTGGGAGATATTGTGACCTCTTCTGGCCTCCACTGGCATACACACATAAATACTAATAAACTGTGGCTTTAACTGGGGAGGGGTTAAGGAGGTCAATACAGAAGAGGGAGGAAGGAGGGAGTAAAAGGATGTCCATAAAAGCCACAAGAATCTATTATTTATTTTCCTAAAATTACATATAATATATATTGCTCTATATGTATAAATACATAATTTAAATGAAGTTATTCTACTTGTTCTGATCATGTTCCTCTCCAAGTCATAGACTATCCACCAAACAAACACCGGGTATGAGAAACCTATTTTTTTGAGTTTTTAGGGAGTCCAAGAAACACTCAAAACACACACACACACACACACACACACACACACACACACACACACACACACGTAAGTATGTATGTACACATCATGGGCATCAAAGGGCAACATGTAAAGTCATTCCTTCTTTCTGGATTTGGGGATCAAATCCAGGTCATGACCTTTAACCACTGAACCATCTCAACAATCTTAGCTGAAAACTGGGAGAAATTTCAGCCAAAGACAGAGTTAGCTGCAAGCAGAAGAATTTTGTGATTGCAAAAGTCTAGACAGCCTGTCTCCAGAGTGCTAGCTGAAACACCAGTTCTCCTCCATTTGATCCTATACCCAGTTTTACACACCAGATGCAGTGGTTAGATCTATGTTCTCCACTAATGGGCTTTGGCCTTCAGATCACATGTCATCCTGGATCTTCATATACTATTTGCTAGTCTTTCTGTCTCAGTGAATTGCCCCTATGAGTTCCAATTTGACAAATAGTTACAAACAAGTAAAACTATGACGTGTGAGAAATAGCAACAATGGAATAATTATGTGAGAGTAGAAATGTGCATATGGCAGGAGAGGACAAGGAAAATACATCATAATCAAGTTTCCTGCATGACTGAAGGGAAAATGGCACTGTTCACTCATGGCCCAATCAAAAGCCACCAATATTAAACTCTGCATACATCTTTGGCTAATTCATACACTAATCCTGACCTATAAAAAGGGTCAGCAAATATGTGTACTAAAATTGTCCTTATTAAATGAGGAATTTTAAATCATTATTTATTGGTCCTGTTTCAGTCTTTTTTGCATATTTTGATGAATTGTGTGCAAGATTTAACTACTAATATACTATATGCTTGGATAAAAAGTATTTGTTTTTTTAAAATATGCTACTCATCTATAAGTTATTCTAAAACTTTGTTATTGAGACAAAAAAACAGATAATTTTAAAAGTTTTATTATTTCATTTTATATGTATGTATGTATGTGTATATGTTTAGACACTGCATGCATTCCTGGTTCCCGTAGAGGCTATTGGAAGGAGTCAGATCCACTGGAAATGAAGTTACATGCAGTTATGAGCCATCATGTGGGTGTTGGGAATCAAATCGCAATCCTCTGCAGAGAAGCTAATGATCTTTATTGCTGAGCCATTTCTCTAATCCCCTCAAATAATTTTATATTTAGGAAGTAATCCAGAAGTTCATGCGAAATGTTCCAATATGACATCTCTTAGAATGTGAGCATGCTAAGATGAAATTCAGAGATGAAGAGATATTGTATGATATTGCATATCAATAAGCCAAACTGTCTTCATTCTCCTGTCCTTTTACCCATGTTCTACAGTGTCCCATTGGTATCATATACATGTGACCTTTCTTATTTATCAGATAAGACTGACAGTTCTGACTGATTATACCCAATTAGTTCTACTTGATGCCTGTTACAAGGAGACAGAAACTTAGAGCTTTTTTAACATAGAGAATTTTAAATATAAATAATTGTTAGTGGGGTGGACTGTTGTTAATTAGGTTGCTCAAAAAGCCATAGAGTTTTTTGTCAAGACAGCAACGAGTCATCTGCTGGAGGAAACAGCAAGAATCCATTAAACTTAGATGCTTAAAAGAAGTTGAAAGACTGACTGATGAGCTAGCTTGCATCTCAGTTGATCTTAGAGGAGAGGCCTTACCAGATTTCGGAGGTGTGATACGACGTGGCTGGGATTCCTGGGAGATCGATCCTATCTTGCTGGCTTCCAAATCTCTATTCTGTCACAAGGTACAAACTGAACTGAGGTTCTGTTGCAGGACTGAAGATGAGATGGCCAAGCTTTGCCCATTGCCACTGGCAGAGATAAAGAGCAAAGCAGCCAAGTGTAAGGTCTTCTGCATCCCAGACCTGGGTCTACTCTATCGCCCCCTGCTGGTAGAGCCTCGCAGGCCACCAGCTGTCAAAGCAAAGGAGTTTACAGGGCTTTGGGTTAGCAATTGCAAAGGTCATTTCTTATCATAATGAACGTATCAGCTTCTTTAGGTCTGTAGAAGGCTGTCCTATATTTTACGGCTAAAATCCGCTTATTAGTGAGTCTATACCATGCCTGTCTTTCTGTTTATGGGTTACCTGACTCAGGATGTTCCCTTCCAGTTCCCACCATTTGCCAGCAAATTTCATGATTTCCTTGTTTTTAATTGCTGAGTAGTATTCCATTGTGTAAAAATACCACAATTTCTGTATCCATTCCTCAACTGAGGGACATTTGGGCTGTTTCCAGATTCTGGCTATTATAAATAAAGCTGTTATGAACATAGTTGAGCAAATGTCCTTGGTGAATGGTGAGACATCTTTTGGACATATGCTCAGAAGTGGTAGAGCTGCATCTTGAAGTAGCATTTTTTCTAATTTTCTGAGAAAGCGCTAGATTGATTTCCAAAGTGGTTGTACAAGTTTGCACTCCCACCAGGAATGGAAGACGGTTCCCCTTTCTCCACAATCTCTCCAGCATGTGTTGTTAATTGAGTTTTTGATCTTAGCCATTCTGATGGGTGTAAGGTGAAATCTCAGGTTGGAATCAGTTCAAAAACTTGTCTACAGTTCAGCTGACCACAACCCGAGGCAGACAATAAGCATGTTCAAACCATGTGGCTTTAACTTAGGCATTGATTCAAAAATATGTGTACATACCAGGTTTGTATACTTACTCATTTCCAAAATATTACTCACAAGCTTGAAATAGGAGTCCAGATGAATCCAGGAAGCAGCCATTTTTGTACAAAGGATTCTAGTTTGCACAACTTTTGTGAGTCTCTCAATACTGAAACTACACATGTTAATCATGTGCCACTGTATATACATGAAGGAAAATACCTGGAGGGAGTATGTTAGGAGAACAAAATGAGAACAATCCTGTTTTGGGAGGCAAGCTTAGTTTCTAAGGAACTAGAGTAGATTTGTTGCATGCATGGCATTCCATGCAGAATGAACTCACTTCATTCTTTGGAGCAACCAGCCACAGAGAGAATAGAAAAGAAGTACTTTTTCAACAAATTTCATGATTAGTTTTTATGCCAAGTGATAAACTAAGGAAATACTCCATATTTTGCCTTGTTCTGGCACCTCAGATCATTGTAAAAACCCTTGAGATATCTATTTTCTGTTTTCCTGTTTCTGAAATATCAAAATATGACACGCACAGCACACACACTGTGAATGGGTGAATGAGAGAATTAATTGATTAATGAATGGGTAACTAAATAGTCTTGCCTATGTTCTGAGTGATATACATGAAATTATTAGGTTTTTTTTTTGTTTGTTTGTTTTTTACTTGCAAGCTGAGAGATGGTGTGATAGTTAATTTTATGCGTCAACATGAGTGGGTTACATGGTCACTATACATTTGATCAAACAACAGTTTGAAACTTCTACAGGATCACTTTTGGTTGAAGTTACCATTTACCTAGTGTTAGTGAATGTTGTATTGCTGTGAAGAGACATTATGACCAAGGCACCTTAGAAAAGGAAGCAATTAACTAAGAATTTGCTTACATTGTCAGAGGGTGAGTCCATGACCATCATGGTGGGGAAGCATGTCAGCATATGAGCAAGCATGGTGTTGCAGCAGTAGCTGAGAGCATATATCTGGTCCAAAATCAGAAAGAACATACGAGAATGGGCCTGGCATGGTATGCTGAAACCACAAAGCATATCCTCAGTGACACATTGCCCACAACAAGGCCACAGGTCTTAATTCTTCCTAGAAAGTCTGGGAACAACTTGAACCAAACACTCAAACACATGAGCCTATGCAGGCTAATCTCATTGAAACATCACAACTTGGTAGGCTTGTAAAAGCAGATTGTCTTCTCAATGTTTGTAGGCTGAAGCTCATCAGGGTAAAAGTCTACAGACAAGAAAGTGTTTTGCCTTACTTTGATTAGAAAATAATTTTTTCTGCCACTCTTCAATCTTTTTTTTTCTTCAATCTTAAATGAAGATGTTTATCTGCTTTTACCTCAAATAGAAATAGCTATTTTTTCCAATGTTTTTATCTTCTGGATTTCAAACTTGGAACAGAACCATAGGATTTACTATCTTGAGTCTTCAGAAGCTGTGCTATAAAGACATTTGCAGATATTGAAACTTTCAACCTCATAATTATATGAACCAATTCTTCATAAAAAACTATTTATATGCAAAAATATATCTTTCTATCCAGCTATCATCTATCTATCTATCTATCTATCTATCTATCTATCTATCTAATCTTTTATACTTATCTTGTCTTTCTATTATCTATCTCCCGCTTATTGTTTGCTTATTACCTATCATCTATATATCATTTAACTGTTTACTTCATATTGGTTCTGTTATTTCTAGATAATTTTATTGTATATAGCTGACTCAAAAAAAAAATGAAGGAGACAAAACAAAGAACCCTCTAGATTTTTTCAACCCTCTGTGATTTTAATGCTTCCTTTCTTCTTCTGTGTGACTATTTTAGTAATGAGCACTTCTGATCAGCTGCCAATCATTGTTTACCCCACTGAGCACTCTGGGATGTACATTCTACCCATTTCATCTTGTGTTTTGAGTTTGGACCAAAGACTCAACCAAACAACAGTAATAACAAACCAACCTGAAGCCGAACAAATGATTGCCCAATATGACACGGTTAATAAAAAAACAAGTAAAGTAAGTAAGTAAATAAGTAAAAAAAAAAAAAAAATCCTTTGTTTTCAGATTTCAAAGTTTGATTGTCATGTAGTTAGGGTACCAACATTAAAACATGTATTTTTCTCATTTTAGTTTTATTCCTTTTTCAAAAGTGAAGACCTGACTGTGATGATAGTTATTACGTCTTCTACTTCAGACAGTCTAGGATTCTGTTTTTCTTAGTCAAACGGTAACATAAACATTATGTTCCTGCTTAATGGAAGGAAAATTCAATGTTTAGAGCCATACAGTGGATGACTATATTAGAAGATACTCTTACAGAGAAGTTAAGGCATGTTTACATCAAAGAATTTTGTCTACAGCTGTTACATGGTTTTGTGTCTGAACCTGACCTAACAGAAATGGAGATGATCTAAAACACTAGTCTCCTAGTCTGACTGTTAGACTGTTGAAGTAATGGACCCTAAAGAAATGGGATTTTTCCCAGGAATCACATACTGGGAGAAGGAACTGTCACCAGCCAGAGGAGAGCTTGTTTCCCAGAAAAGACTTCAAATAGCCTTAACCATTTGTCAGACCACCAAAGAGGATGAGAAGGAAGCCAGATAACAATGGGTCAGTGGTGGGCGGGGCCACACCTTTTCATGGATGGCGTAAATGTTCATATTCTTGGATTTCTGTGTACATTCTCATCTTTCTTCAGGATCCTAAAGAAGGAGTTGGACTTCAGGGGTTTACAAGATCTCTTTGTCTCTCTTCCTCATGTGGTCATATTGATTAAATGTCCTTTTTCTGCTTTCAGCTTTGAATTTGGGTCTTGCAATTGGCTTATTCAGGACTTGTGGCTGGACTTGACTTGGGACACAAGTCATGATTCTCAAGGTCAATGACATTTTCAATTGTTTTGCAGTATTAATCTATGTGGACGAAATATGTTAGAGAGCAGGGATTTTTTTTTCTTCTTGCAATTTCCATTCCTTTATGAAAAGGGTATTTCATGATATTCTATTCTTACTCTATCTTCTACTTGCAGCACTCTACATCTACCCTACAGGCATGGCCTCCTTGATATTGCCCTGTGTGTTTCATTTTTTCCATTCTATAAACTCTAAGCAGCAGTGCCACTGTATCCACCCATGCTTCATTTCATTTATTATTTTCTCTAGACTTCAAAAACAAATCTGTCAGACTTAACAGGTTTCCTAGAGTATGTTATACAGATTGTTAAATTTGTTATTTAAAGAAAAAAGTTCTATAGCCAGATAACTTGAAATAAAGCTAAATGACATAGAATTGCATCCATTTCCGTTTTGTAGGACCTTCTCAGTGCATTTGGCATGTGAATGTGTTCAAAGAATCAACAGTTGGATCTCACATTTTGCTTTATTCTGGGATGCTCTTTATTTCAGAGTATCCTGCAAAACTAGAGGGCAAGAGAAAAATGCACTTTCAAACATGAAAATTCAAACTACACCCAGAAATAAAAGTATTTAGGATTTTCACATTTTAAGGTGTGAGTATGTATATGTGTGTATGTGTTTGTGTGTGTGTATGTGCATGTAGGCAAGCTGAAATTAGCTTTTTATAGATCATGGAGATAAGTACTGACAATTCTTCATGCAAGATGGTAGTTCATAGAGCAAAAACTCACTTGTGACAAAGGAAAGAGTTTTGAGGATTTTAATCACCCTGTACTATCAGAAAAGACTAGGTAAAATTACTGCATTTAGGTAAAATTCTAAAATATTAAAAATAATTACTGATGTACTAATTCTCAGGAAAAGAATGCATTTCATGTAGTCTTTGGCCAGATGAGTTAATAAAACTTAGTCACAGCATAAAAGTAGCTCAGAGTCCAAGTTTCTGATACATGTCAAGGCTGTTGGTGTTATTAGTAAGGTACAATGAATATTCAGCCTCCAATGTTATATGTTATATGCTCCATGTTCAATGTTATATGTTGTATGCTTGCTCCATATTCACCATAAGGCAGATGGAAAGGAAGGGTCACCAAGAAAGGCTATGTCCAATTTAATCATGAAACATTGCCAGGTGGCATTTGCATGTGGGCATTTGCAGTTGGTTAAGTGTCTATTTTCCTCAGGTCCAACATGACTACTTTTTTCTTTCTGAATATTTTTTCATTTCTTTTTTTTTCCATTTATTTATTTATTTATTACAATTTGTTCGCTTTGTATCCCAGCTGTAACACCCTCCCTCATCCCCTCCCAATTTTGCCCTCCCTCCTCTCCTCCCATATCCCTTCCCCAGTCCACAGATAAGGGAGGTTCTCCTCCTCCCCTTCCATCTGACTCTAGCCTATCAAGGCTCTTTAGGACTGGAGTCATTGTCTTCCTCTGTGGCCTGGTAAAGCTGCTTCACTGAGATCAAAGAGCCAGCCACTGATTTCATGTCAGAGAGGCTCCTGTTCCCTTTAATAAGGAACCTACTTGGAGACTGAGTTGCCATGGGCTACATCTGTGCAGGATTTCTAGGTTACCTCCATGCATGGTCCTTGGTTGGAGTATCAGTTTCAGAAAAGGCCCCTGAGCCCAGATTTTTCTTTTTTTTTTTTAGTTCTGTTTATCTCCTTTGGAGATCCTGTCCCCTCCAGGTCTTTCATCCCCCCTCCCCCTTCTTTCATAAGATTCCCTGCACTCTGCCCAAAGTTTAGGTATGAGTCTCAACATCTTGATACCCTCCTGGGTTGTTTTTCTGAGGCCCTCTATGGTAGCTCCTGTCCTGTTCCCTGTTTTCACCTTCTTCTGATGTCCATCTGTTTGTCTTTCTGAATGAAGATTGATCATCTTACCCAGGGCCTTCCTTTATTTAGCTTCTTTATGTGTTCAGATTTTAGTATGTTTATCCTATATTATATGTCTAATATCCACTTATAAGTGAGGATATATCATGTGTGTCTTTCTGCTTTGGGGATACCTCATTCAAGATGACCTTTTCTAGTTTCCACCATTTGCCTGCAAAGTTCATGATTTCCTTGTTTTTAATTGCTGAGTAGTATTCCACTGTGTAAATGTACCACAATTTCTGTATCCATTCCTCATTTGAGGGATACCTGGGTTGTTTCCAGATTCTGGCTATTGCAAATAAAGCTGCTATGAGTATGGTTGGGCAAATGCCCTTGTTGTGTACTTGAGCATATTTTGACATTTGCCTAGGAGTGCTATAGCTGAATCTTGAGGTAGCACTATTTCCAATTTTCTGAGAAAGCATCAGATTGATTTCCAAAGTGGTTGTACATGTTTGCATTCCCACCAGCAATGGAGTAGGGTTCCCCTTTATCCACAACTTCTCCAGCATGTGTTGTCACTTGAGTTTTTGATCTTAGCCATTCTGATGGGTGTAAGGTGAATTCTCATGGTCGTTTTGATTTGCATCTCCCTGATGACTAAGGATGTTGAGATTTTCTTTTAAGTGTTTCTCTGCCATTTGATATTCCTCTATTGAGAATTCTCTGTTTAAGTCTGTACCCCATTTTTAATTGGATTACTTGTTTTGTTGCTGTTTAACTTCTTGAGCTCTTCAAATATTCTGAATTTTAACCCTCTGTCAGATATATGATTGGTGAAGATCCTTTCCCAGTCTGTAGGCTGTGGTCTTTTTTTGACAACAGTGTCTTTTGTTTTACACAATCTTTTCAGTTTCAAGAGATCTCATTTATTGATAATTGATCTTAGAGCCTGTGCTGTTAGAGTTCTGTTCAGTAAGTTGTCTCCTGTGCCAATGAGTTTAAGGCTCTTCCCTACTTTTTCTTCTAACAGGTTTAGTGTATCTTTAGTGTATGTTGAGGTCTTTGATCCCCTTGGACCTAGTTTTGTGCAGGTTGATAAATATGGATCTATTTTTATTTTTATGTGTAGACATCCAATTATACCAACACCAATTCTTGAAGATTCTGTTTTTTTATGTTTGTTTGTTTGTTTGTTGTTTTTGTTTTCCAGTGTATGATTTTGGCTTCTTTGTCAAAAATCAAGTATCTGTAGGTGTGTGAGTTTATTTCTGGGTTTTCTAGTCAATTCCATTGATCCACCATTCTGTTTCCATGCTAGTACCACATAGTTTCCATTACTATTGCTTGGTAGTACAGCTTGAGATCAGGGATGGAGATATGTCCCGATGATTTGTTGTTGTATAGGATTGTTTTATCAACTCTGGGTTTTTGTTTGTTTGTTTGTCTGTTTGTTTTTCCATATGAAATTAAGAATTGTTCTTTCAAGGTCTGTAAAGAATTGTGTTGGTATTTTGATGGGAATGTATTGAATCTGTAGATTGCTTTTGGCAGGATGGCCATTTTCACTATGTTAATGTTACCGATCCATGAGCATGGGAGATCTTTCCATCTTCAGATACTTCAATTTCTTTTTTTTCAAACAGGTCTTTCATTTGCTTGGTTAGAGTTACACCAACATATTTTATGTTATTTGTGGCTGTAGTGAAGGGTGTAGTTTCCCTACTTAGTTCTCAGCCTTTTCTTACATGACTACGTTTTAACGTTCATCAATGAACTTTATTTTTAAAATCTCATAAATGGCACAATTTGTGAAACTATCTTAAGAACCTCATAGATATTGTTATTAAAAGATTAAACATCTTCTTCACTATTTTTACCTCTTAACACTAACATATATACATCCTGATTTTCCTTTTCAATAATGTGCATTGTTGACTTTGTTTTGTAAATATTAGGATTTATCTAGAATTTATTTGTCTTTAAAGATGGAAAGCCAAGTCTGCTTTCCCCTGTGATGGCTGCCTCAGAGGTTGTCAAGCAGAAGCTTCCCACTTGTCTCCAGATTTCTCCAGGGTCTACGTCTGAGTGCTTTGTCTTACTTTCTCTGACAAATTGGTCCTATTTTATTTCTATTTTCCAGAAGTACTTGAGTAAATGTGATGTTCTAGTGGGACTGTTTTAATGTAAGCTCAGTTGTGGATCTCTTATTTACTGTCATTTCCATGGAGTGTGAGAAGGAAAAGAATTAAATATGTATGTTCCACTCTGTTTTGAACTTGAAATCTTTATTAACATAAATAAAGACCTTAATATAATAAAAAAAGATTTATTTATTTTTCTTTTAAATGTATGAGTGTTCACTTGCATGCATTCTTGTGCACCATTTGTGTGCAGTCAGTGTCCACTGAGTCAAGAAGAGTGCATTGGATCACTTGCTACTGGAGTTACAGTTCCTGTGAACAACCATGTGGATGTTAGGATGTTAACCTCGTTCCTCTGAAAGAACAAACAGTGCTCTTAACTGCTGAGCTATCTAGAACCTGGAATTCATTCTGGTTGTAGAAGTTAGCTTATAACCCTGTTTCCTATATAGCTACCAAATTATCTCAGATATATAACAAGCTAGATATATGCTCTTCACCAACCAACTATAATTGTGATTTTATAGTACCATCATTTGTTTTTTTTTAAAGTGTGATAGTTGACTTGTTTTTAAATATATTAATTTTTAAACATATGTTGGCTTATAATTCATCATCACTTTCTAGTTATAAAGTTACTATATTATTTTTGTTCTAATTATATAAAATTTTAGAGTAATTTGATGACTGGTATCATTAAAATGTCAAATATTTCACCCAGGTAGATATAATACTAATAACCAAACATTGTGATTTTCTGAATATCAATTCATTAAACTATGAACATTGTTTGAATTCTACATAATCACTAGCTAATTCATATAAATTAGTTATAAGTCAGGCCACACAAAGGAGAAATAAGTGATTTTACTAATAGTTTGCTAATAATGCTAAAGTATTAATATGTTAAAATTATTGTGTGATTAATATTTCTTGGACCTGAGTTCTTTAATGCTGCTTTTTGTTTGCATTTAAATTCTGACAATTTGTTGTTTTATTATCATTAATTTTAGTTTTGACATAATACATTTTGTTAACACTCACTTCCCATGCTCTGTTTTCTCCCTCTAGCTCTCACCAGCTTCACCAGTTTCTTTCAAGTCTCCCTCCAATATTCATGTTTTCTTATTTGATTTGGTCATGGTTTTGATTCCAGATTTAACAGGGCCATCAACAGTACATGACAAGGCTCCATCCACTGGAGAACGTGGGATTCACCAGTGGCTTAATGTCTGAAATCCATGTCTCACCCCTCATCCAGCAGCCACTGACTGTCAGTAGCTCCCATGGAGGAATTGTGTCCCAAGAATATCTTTTGCATCCATGACTGAATATTGACAGGCCTCCTTTTGTGCAGATATAATTCTTTTCACAGCAGACAACTTTGGCTGCTGAGTTCATGTTTGTAATTTGCTTTTCATGTGCTGTGCATGACATTCCATATCTTTCTTCCTCATCATCTTGCTCTCATATTGTTTTATAGCCCTTTTGGGGAGATGTTCTCTCATGTTAGTGGCTCACATAGATGGCTAGCATTCTATGATTACACATTTTTTACCAGTTTGGGTAGCCATGAGTCTCTAATGTGCTGTTGTTCACTGCAAAGAGAAGCTTCAGTTATCAAGGCTAAAGTCTGCACTTGTCTACGGCACTAAAATAAGTATTTAGAAAGCAATTTGACACCATATATGTTGAAAAAAGCAGTAGTAGTTTACCCTCAGAACCTGTGACCTCCCTGTAAATTGGCTTTTAACCAGTCTTTCAGTTGCAGACGTGAATTGCCTCCTGTGGAGTGAGTCTCAGATAGAAGCAGGCATTAGTAGGCTACCTAAATAACACTGCTGCACCAATAGGTCTATCTTGCTTGACACACCAGTATAATGGCACACTAGGTCCTTCACTGGATAAAACCATTTATGTTTTTTGGGTTTTTTTTTTTTAGTTAAATATTTATCAACAAATTTCTTCAATAATGGGAACATCTCTCATCCTTGGAAGTTTTGTTTTTATGTGAAAAATGAATATTCCATTTACCAGAATATCAGCAATAGCAAGCTGTTTATGGGGAAATGTGAACACATACAAACCAAAGAATAATTCCTTCAGAGTCTAAAATTACAAATCAATGTGTTTATTGAGCTTCTTTATAATACAGTGGTGGGTAAGTACATGCAGAGAATGGCTAGCAATAATCTTCTAGGATATTTTAAGAGAACCAGATATTCTCTGTTACTCTTATTTCTATCCTGATTAAAACGTAGAAAATTAGTCTACTTGGTTCTTTAGACAACAAAATATATATTAAAAATGCTTCAGAGAGAAGAAAGTTAATGTATTTTTACCCTAAATTTTGATATCTGTTTGTAATCTTAACCAAAATGAGATACTGGTTTTGGATGCCAATCAGTTTGAAAAGAAACCAGCCAGCTCCAGACTTTTCCTGAAGCTTAAATGTCAACCAACATCAGAATGCACTTTTTTTTTTAAATGAAACTAGAGAAGACATTCTATTATTTAATGGCTTAAAATACTCAGATTTTTTTTCAGATGACCTTCTTCCAGCAAGTGCCACATGTAGCTGATATGGTTCATGTTTACAAAGAAATGGCTAGAGTCATCAGGTTAGGACTACATCCCCAGATGGTTTGGGAGTCTCATACTTTCATGCACATACTAGAAGCACCCTGAAGACAGACTATACCTATGTAGCAAATAGAGGAGAAGGGGGCTAGATGGGAGAAGGCTGGTGTCTTAGTTACTTAGTTCTATTCTTGTGAAGAGACAACATAAATAAGACAAATCCTATAATGAAGCTGTGTAATTGGGAGCTTCTGTACAGTTACAGAGGCTTAGTTCCTTATCCTCATAGTTTGGAGCATAATGGCAGGTAGGCAGGCATGCTGTGGGAAAAGTAACTGAGAGTTTTATGTACTGATCCATAGGTAGAAAGAGAGATACAGGACTTAGAATAGTCTTTTGAAATCTCAAAGCCCACCCCCAGCTAAAAACTTCCTCCAACAAGGGTACAATTACTCAAACAAGGACACACTCCTTAATCCTTCCCAAACAGTACATCAACTGTAGACCAAACATTCAAATATATGATGAACCTATAGGGCCAACCTTATTCAGACTAACACAGCTGGTCAAAAGGCAAATATGGAGAATGTCTCCATATGTTTAGTTATGAATAATGAATGCATTATTATTTAGTTTTATAAACAGGCTGAGATGGAGTTTGCAAATATGTAACAGAAGAAAATGAAATTGTATGTTTTAAAGGCAAGAAATTGATAAAGCATTTTCAAATTTATATTTTAACCCTATGTGTTTGGGTGTGTGTGTGTGTGTGTGTGTGTGTGTGTGTTTTATTTGACTGCAGATGTTCCCAGAAGTCAACAAAGAGTTTCAGATCCCCTTAAACTGTAGTTACAGGCAATGTGAGCCATCTGATGTGTGGTGAGGACCAAACTCTTAATGACTGAGCTATGTCTCCAGCCCTAAAAAACAGATTAAATATTGTGATCTGGATTTCTCGGTGGTCAGGCCATGATGGAGGAAAGGGAAACAGATAGAGAATACTATTGAAAAAGAGTTTAGTATGAAGTGTTATTGAATACTATAGAATAAAGAATGGGATGATGAACATTGCATAGTGATTGAGGCTCCTAATAATTTAATGATTATCTATTATTAATGAATAGTATAGCATCATCACTTCACATATAGCCAACATGATCAAGTAAGAACAATGTTACGGAGACTTTTGCTCTATGCATGGGAGCAAAACTAGCAAAGTCATTCCTCTATTGGTTTTTCAGAACACACTTGTATTGGCAGATTTTCTTGAAAACAAAAAGTCCCAACAGACAGTGATGATCCTTTATTTTCACTGGTTATAACTTTGTAAACCTTTCCTAAAGTATATATGGAAGTATTATATGCCTAAATGAACTGAATGTACTTGGCCTACCAAATAGCTTTGCTTAGAAACACAGTTCACTGCAGGGCATTGTTTTCCTCCTACTCCTGCAGGGGCTGGAAACAGTGGCACAGTTCTATCTGTGGCAACATCTACTTCACATCGCAAACTTGGGAAAAGATCAAAATTCAGCATTCCCAATACACTTTCTACTGAATATGCACTGGTTTCAGACAACCTTGTAAGTACAAAAATGTGTGGATCGTTTGCGTGTTCAGACACATCCTTCACACTCATAGTTTGACCAGCAGCACACTGCACCCCTGTTGTGACCTCAACAGACTATGACGTAACTGAAAATTTCCAATTGCCTATAGCCATTCTAACGGTCATAACAAATTGCAGTGCTACTCATACAACTGTGGTGAATTGGCAGAGATCAACAAGCCTACTGTCCTGTCTCCAATAGAAAACTACAGTGCATACAGTTGCTTATGGTACACAGTACTTGATAATGATAACTGTATTTGACCACAGTATGAATTTACTATATTGTATGTTTATAGTCAGGCAGTACACCACTTACAAGTTCATATGTATTTTTGTATTTTACACAATATATATTGTATATTTTGAAAAAGAAGAATAACTTTGAATCAGAAAATAACTCTCTGAAAGATTTTTTCAAAATATTCATAGTTGTTATTTAGAGTTTTTAAAGACTTTTTTCTTTACACATAATTTTTGTGTGTGTGTGTTTGTGTGTGTGTGTGTGTGTGTGTGTGTGTGAGTGTGTATGGGTGTGTGTGGGGGGAGGGGTCTGTGTTTGGATGGTCTTGAACCCATATTATAGCTGAGGCTAATTTTGAACTTCTGATTTTTCTGAGTTAACATTTCAAGTGCTTGAGTTCCAGGTGTATACCACCAGGCTCAAGTTTTACTTAGCCATATTTTTATGTTTATCCTATAACTAATATTTTCCTACAAATCATAAAAATTTAAAAGTTGGTGATGGGTGAAATAAACTCACTGAAGATTAATTCTAAGAAATAAAATTATAAATTATTGTGTAAAGTAACTTAGCATCCAATACTTTAGTGCCTATTAGCTCCTAGGTATGAATGAACCTCCCAACTCAGTTTTCTTGGTATTGGGAGTAAAGATGTGAGCCTTTAGGCCTGAGTTTGCTGACATGCTGAGGACCCTAAAAATAGAATGTGAGAAACTGTGTGAATACAGATCCACAAACTACAATAAGCCATTCACTTTTAAGTATCACTATAAAGCATTCTGTTATAATGTTTCTTAGCAGCAATTTTTTTCCATATTGAAACTTTGTATTGAGCTTGAACTCAAGAGCCCATTGCATTCTACACAAGCATTCTTCTATTATCTACATCCTTAGCAAATAGTAACAGTGTGATTCCAAGAAAAAAGAGGGAAATAGACCAAGAGCACACAACATGAACCTCAGTAGCTTCTTTGGCTTGGCTTGGAGAATGATGACATTAATTAATATAGGCAGCAAAAACTTGAAGATGATGTTTGATCCCACAACTAAGACATATTGTCAGGAATTCTGGTATGCTTTTAATCCAAGAATCAGAAAATGGAGGCAAGAAAATCTCTGGAAATCATTAGCTAGCTAGCCTAGCCTAATTAATGAATTCTGTGTCCCAGTGAGAGCTCTAGATTCAAAGAAATGAAGTGGAAAAGTCTTGAGCAAGAATTATGCCTTAGGTGGGCCTCTGGCCACAACATATATAGTTACAGACACAAACAAGAATATGTGTATACATACATATACAAACAGATTCTTTTAGTATCCTTTAACTAAATGTTATTTTTTTCTTTTAGCATTTTATAGGCACTTCATTAGCCTCCTTAAAATAATCCTAATGGTAATCATATTTAAAGTAATATTGAGTTCAGCAAGTGAACTCAATTTAGATCTTAGACAAATGAGGAGGAAACCAGAGGCCTCCATAAAGCCATGATACCAGCATTGTTCAAGTGTCTTTGTGAGTGCACACCCACTTTGCAGCATCCAGGAAATAGGGCACTGTCAAATGCTCCTCATAAAACCCTCCTTTATCTGTGATGGAACGTTGATGGGACTGGTCTTACCTAGACCTTGTGGAAACAACACAGTGTTGTAACCTCATGGGTGCAATGCTTACGTCATATTGTGCCATGGACTACAGAGTTTCACAGGTCTGTTTCCCATCAGATTTCTTTTGGAAAAGTTTGGAGGCTAGAGTCAGGTATGACATTTTCAATGTAAGCTGATGTTGGGATGATGAAATTTAGAGAAAGAGAAGTGTATCACTAGCAAAAGAATGGGAGTGACCTCTCGAACTCAGCTAGCTGGTGTTAAGTTCCATAGCACCAAGGATATGTTTCATTCATTAGGTTATACACACTGTTTTAAAACATTATAAATAAAAAAAAAAAGAAAAGAAAAATCAAACCTTAGGGAAACAAATGTTAACTGAGTATTTACTTATTCTCTCCATGGCAGACATAGTCTTTCAGAATCCCTGATTTTCAAATAGTACCCATTGTTTCTTCCAACCCCACTCTGCATCCTTGATAGAATCTAAACACACTCCTGTTCTTTTATTTCCCAATAACCCTGTGTAAATATGTGCAGAAAAGGACACATAGTCCTGGTTACTTTATAATAAATATTGAAGCAAAGTATTAATTGACTTGATTTTTTTTTACTCCTTCTACCCTATAATTTAAGTGTATTTATCTTCATCTTCCACACTAAAATAATTGCCCCATTAATAAGAAATCATTTTGAGAACAACCCTTTTGATATATTTTAAATATGTACCTAAGTCTTGTTTCCATTGACTGGATTTAAAAATTATATGTCCAAAAACAAAGCTATAAGAAAGTTTTGCCTTAACAAGGTCAGCATTTCTGAAATAAGTTAAAGCAAAGAAAAAACACTCTAAAGCTTTACCATAGCCAACATGATAAATAGAAGGGGACAGGGGTTCAATTTCAACAGTGTAGGATTTGCCTTGACCTAAGGGAGCATGACTAAGGTGGACATTAGAGATGTGAAGCAGCTGCTGTCTCAGGTTTGGTCAGTGTTAGGGGCCTCCTCTCGTGCCCTCCAGTTGCAGTGGCTCTGATCGGAAGTGACAACACCTGCGACTTCTGTCAGCACCATGAGGCAGTGCAGGAAGCAGAAAGGCAGTGTCTGACTGAGGGATGAAGGCAATCACAGGGCTCTCAGCTGCAGACAGCACTTCTCTGTGGTTTGCTTGTTAGAGTGAAAGCAAGAAGGAATCCCAGAAAACACTTTTGGTAAGGAGAAAAGACTACTGATCCAATCCATATGAAAAATAACTTGCCTTTCTAAAGTCTTACAGGAAAAAACATGCTTGATTATGACTCAGTTATGAACATGAATGTTAAATAAACTGATGTAGCTTTTTCTAGGTAAATCTCTGATGCACAGTTGGAAACTTTGGCCAGCCTCAGGTTCCTTATCTATGCAACACAGAAGACAAAGTTTGTATCAACTCTCAACTGTTATATTGGTCAAATAATGAATTCTCAATTAGTTTAGCTATGGTGCTGTAGAGTTTTAATTGTCACTAGAGTTGGATGGGAGCCTCAACTGAGGCTGGATTATTTGGATTATGTTAGTCTGTGGCAAATCTTTTGGGATTATCTTGATTGTGGGCTGCACCATTCTTTTAACAGGGGTCCTGAACTACATGAAGAAGGAGAAACATTGTTGAGACAAGCATATGGGCAACAAAGGGGCACTGGGTTCTCTATGTCCTTGAATTTGAATGTGGAATAGCCAGCTGTACCAATCTCAGACTCCTATGACTAACTTATTCTGACAGACTGGATGGCTTCAATTTAAAGGTGCTTGTTTAATTTGAATGTAACTCATGACAGAAAACAGATGGTAGAGGTTAGAAGTGCTATTTCATACATGGCTATTATTTTTTATATTTCTTGGGATTATAACATATTGTTACTTCATCCAACTCATAAATTTTTGGTTAGGATGATCTGTTTGAAGACACAACTGTTCATGCTCAGAAGTGAAATCAAAGAAAAATATCAGTGCATGAAGAAGGCACGAGAGCACTGCATGATATTTTCCAACGCACGTGTTAGAAGCGTCCTTCGATTTCACTATCGAAACATGCAGAAGATTCTCTAGAGAATTTC
The DNA here is from genome assembly GCF_030254825.1 of Meriones unguiculatus. Taxonomy (NCBI): domain Eukaryota; kingdom Metazoa; phylum Chordata; class Mammalia; order Rodentia; family Muridae; genus Meriones; species Meriones unguiculatus. The sequence goes on from NC_083353.1 coordinate 8,725,764, forward strand.
TTGACTTAAAATGATGCAGTAACATGACCGCACAAAAGACTTGTAGAATTTACCTATAAAGTATAAACTTTCTTAACACATAGTCCTTTGGCAGCAGATGGATTCTGCAGCAAATGTGTGAAATAGAGGTAGTCATTCTCTATTGGTATATAATTTTAGATTATTTTCTCTTGGGTCTTTAGCTTTCATCTTAACAAAAAAAAAAAAAAGAATGTAGCTTTTTTTTCTCCTGACAAAAATTAAAATATAAGAGGTTTTTTTTTTTTCTCTTTGCCTTTACTTAATTATCAGGCAAATAGTTAACACTTTCATTTTATTATCAGGAATGGGAGGAAAAGTTCTGTTATTATTATTATTATTTTGCCCTGACTTTGCAATGATTTCATTGACTTGGAAATCTCAGCTGCTATCTAGAATATGTGGATGCTCATTGATTCCTTTGCTCCTTCTGGATTTCTGCCTTCTGAGAAAGTATCTCTTGACATGAGTGAGCCCTGTGTATCAGAAAGAATTCTGCTGAAGGTTTCATAGACTCCCCAGACAGCACTGTCAGCTGAGAACCAAGTTTTCAAACCCATGAGTCTACAGGGTTTCACTTTGAAATGATAATATATACAGTCTTTTCTCTATTTTTGATTTATGTTCATGTATGTGTATTTATGTGTGAGTCTTTGCACATGGAAAGTCTTCTCAGGTGCTGTAGTTATAAACCCTTGTGAGCTGCTGTCTCATCTTTTTAACTCTAACGCCCATTTTTTGTTATTAATTAATTAAATTTAGGTCCCTTCCTAAATTATATATACATCTCAATTATATATACATTATTATGTATAGTTATATATAAATCTCAATTATAGGTGCTTTGCTCCTCCTCTCCTCCCACACTCCCTAACCTTCCTCTACATATTTCCTCAGAACAGTGGTGCCCTCCCCATCCAGAAACCCCAGCTCAGCTATTCACATGAGGACTGAATTCATCTTCTGTTCCTGTTACTTGGTAGGGAAGTCCCATCAAGGCAAAGTGATAAAAATGCGGGTAACATAATCCATGTCAGAGAGATCCTCCATTCCAGTGACTATTGGGCCAGCATGAAACCCAAGATGATCATTGGGTATTTATTAGTAGACTGCCTATGTCCAGACCATACATTGTGTTTGGTTGGTGCTTTAGACTTCATAGACCCCTCTGGGCCCATGGGTGATTAACTTTGATGGTCCTTGTTCCCCCTCTTCTGCGATTACCTCTGTTTATTCTATTTCCCCTTCTGATTGAGACTTACAGGTCCTCCCTAGGTTCCTCCTTATTATGTATCTTCGTGGAGTCTGTACATTGTAGAATGTCTATTCTGTACTATCTGAATAAAATCCACTTGTAAGTGAGTACATACCATGTGTGAGTTTTTGCAACTTTGTCACCTCACTCAGGATGATCTTTTCTAGTTCCATCCATTTGCCTGCGAATTTTATAATGTCTTTGTTTTAAATGGCTAAATATTATTACATTGCCTAAATGTACCACAATCTCTTTACACATTCTTCAGTTGAGGGACATCTAGGTTATTTCCAGATTCTGCCTATTACTAATAAAGCTACTATGAACATGGTTGAACAAATGCCTTTGGGAAAATTTCAAACCAATCTTGTTTATGAACATTGATGCAAAAGTACACAATAAAAACTGAATTCAAGAACACATCAAACACATCATCCACCATGATCAAGTAGGATTCATCCCAGGGATGCAGAGATGGTTCACCATAGGAAAATCCATCAGTGTAATCTACCATATAAACAAATGCAACAACAACAAAAAATCACATGATCATCTCATTAGATGCAGAAAAAAACCTTTGACAAAATATGACACCCCTTCATGATAAAAGTATTGGAGAGATAAGCAATACAAGATCCATACATAAACATAATAAAGGCAATGTACAGAAAGCAGATAGCCAACATCAAACTAAATGAAGAGAAACTCAAAGTAATCCCACTAAAATCAGGGACAAGACAAGGTTGTCATTCTCTACATATCTCTTCAATATAGTACTTGAAGTTCTAGTTAGAACAGTAACACAACTAAAGGAAATCAAAGTGATACAAATCAAAAAGGAAGAAGTTACAGTATTGCTATGCACAGATGATATGATAGTATGCATAAGTGACCCCCAAGATTGCACCAGAGAACTCTTGAAGATAGCAATGTGGTTAGATATAAATTTAATTTAAAAAATCAGTAGCCCTTCTATATACAAATGATAAATGGGCTGAGAAATTAGGGAAACCACCGCTTAACGATAGCTACAAATAATACAAAGTTTCTAGGAGTAACTCTAATCAAGGAAGTCAAAGACCTATATGACAAGAACTTCAAGTCTCTGAAGAAATAAACTGAAGATACCAGAAAATGGAAAGATTTCCCATGCTCATTGAACAGTAAGATTAGCATAGTAGAAATGTCCATATTACCAAAGACAAACTTCAGACTCAATGCAATCCTCATCAAAGTACCAAAACAATTCTTTACAGACTTTGAAAGAACAATTCTAAACTTCATATGGAAAAACAAAAAACCCAGAATAGCTAAAAGAATCCTATACAATAAGATAACATCTGGAGGTATCTCCATTCCTGACCTCAAGCTATATTACAGAGCAATAGTAACATAAAATACATGGTGCTGTCATAGAAATAGGCTGGTTGATCAATGGAATCAAATTCAATAGCCAGAAATAAACCCACACACCTATGTACATCTAATTTTTGACAAAGAAGCCAAAACCCTGCAATAGAAAAAAAAAAAAAAAGACAGTATCTTCAACAAATGATGTCAACACCGGGTTCTTAAAAATCCCGCTCCCTCTACCAAAAGTCTGCCATCTTTCTGATTTACCACTTAAATACTGTATCTTATGGTTCCATGATAGCTATTCTTCCATCATGAATCCGTAATAGTCTCCCATCTCTTCATTTTGTGGCTATCCCCACCTTTTCTGTTTTTTTGTTTTGTTTTGTTTTCTTTTGTTTTGTGATAGCTACCATTCCTACACACCTGTTTATTCTGATGGTCTGCCACTGTAATTCCCTGAAAAGGTCTTGTATTCATTTATATTAAAAAGATAAAGATCTTATTGCATAATTACACTTTCTGCCTTGTGACCAGGTCAATAAATGGAAATGTGAAAAAGCAGTTTCAGAGGAGATTCTAACACAACAAGCAGAGATGACACAAACATAGAAAGGGCTTCAAAAACGCAAACGTGTTCCTCAAAGAGAACATCTTTGAAAACTGTAATTCTGAATCTTCATGTTTATCTTCTTTGAGATAGTTTACAGTCTGGTGAATTGTAACTCATTGTAATACAAAATAATTTTTCTTTACAAACATGTTTATTCTGTGATATGTCATTGTAGCCATTTGTGGAATTTACTTTACCTCTGTATATTCCTTTTTATATTTGTGATCTAAATGATTTCTCTTCTCAGGGATCTTAAGACAGGGTTACCAAAACAGAGTCAAAGCTTCTTTCTAGACTTGTCCTGTCATTGTGCATCTCTGACTGTGGTGAGAAAGTGAGACTAATGTATATGCTCTGCTTCTGTATATATACCCAGTAAACTCAAATTACTATGTTATAGTAGCTTAATAGAAAGCCTAGCCCAGAAATGAAAATTGTGTAGAAGTAGAAAGAGTTTAAATTTCACTTGAAGTGTGCGGATCTCTGTTGTTTGATGAAGCCCTTAGTCCTTATCTTGAAAAGACAAACATTTGGCAGAAACTGCCTGAAGTGGAGATTCTCACAGCTATCTGGACAAAAGCCATACTGTGCGTCCTGCTTCCTCAGAAGTTCTTCTTTATTGCCACTTGCCAAATGTTTGTATATTTTATTGCTACCTTCAAAAAAAAGTTTGTTCCTACAATTTCAGTTTCTGTAAACATGTCTAACTTTGAAGGAAATTCCTTCCATTGGACAGATAACTCAAAGCTACTTGTTACCTGACTTGTAAGCTCTTTAAGAATTTTTAGGGATGTTCATAGCTTGGCAGGATTAGCAGTAAAAATGGCCATCTTACCAAAAGCAATCTACAGATTCAATACAATTACCATCAAATTACCAATACAATTCTTTACAAACCTTGAAAGAAAAATTCTCAACTTCATATGGAGTAACAAGAAACCCAGAATTGCTAAAACAATTCTCTACAGTAAAAGATCTTATAGAGCTATCTCCATCCCTGATCTCAAGCTGTACTATAGAGAAACTAATAAAAACTGCATGGTACTGGCATAAAAACAGAATGGTGGAACAATGGAATCAGATAGAAGACCCTGAAATAAACCCACACACTTATGGACACCTGATTTTTGACAAAGATGCCAAAACCATTCAATTGAAAAAAGACAGCATCTTCAACAAATGGTGCTGGTTTAACTGGATGTCTACATGTAGAAAGATGCAAATAGATCCATACTTATCACTTTCCACAAAACTAAAGTCCAAGTGGATCAAAAACCTCAACATAAAACCAGGCACATTAAATCATTTAGAAGAAAAATTGGGGAAGACCCTAGAACTCATTGGCACAGGAGACAACTACCTGAACAGAACACCAACAACACAGGCTCTAAGAGCAATGAATGGCTAATATCCAGTATATATAAAGAACTCAAGAAGTTAAAGAGCAACAAATCAAGTAATCCAATTAAAAATGGGATACAAAGCTAAACAGAATTTTCAATAGAGGAATATTGAATGGCAGAGAAACACTTAAAGACATGCTCAACATCCTTAGTCATCAGGGAAATGCAAATCAAAATGATCCTGAGATTTCATCTCACACCCATCAGAATGTCTAAGATGAATAACTCAAGTGGCAACATTTGCTGGAGAGGATGTGGATAAAGGGAAACCCTCTTCCATTGTTGGTGGCAATATAAACTGGTACAACCACTTTGGAAATCAATCTGGCGCTTCCTCAAGACACAGCTAAACCACTCCTAGGCATATATCCCAAAAGTTGCTAAAGTATACAACAAGGACATCTGCTCAACCATGTTTGAAGCAGCTTTATTTGTAATAGTCAGAAGCTGGAAACAGCCCAGATGTCCCTCAGTTGAGGAATGGATGCAGAAATTGTGGTACATCTACACAATGGAATACTACTCAGCGATAAAAAAACAAGGAAATCATGAAATTTGCAGGTAAATGGTGGGAAATGGAAAAGATCATCCTGAGTATCCCAGAAGCAGAAAGACACACAGGGTTTTACTCACTCATAATTGGATACTAGACATATAATATAAGATAAACAAACTAAAATCTATATACCTAAAGAAACTAATCAGGAAAGAGGACTCTGGCTAAGATGCTCAGTCCCCATCAGAAAGGCAAACAGGATGGACATCAGAGGACGGAGAAAACAGAGAACAGGACAGGAGGATACCACAGAGGGCCTCTGAAAGCCTCTACCCTGCAGGATATCGAAGCAGGTGTTGAGACTCATAGCCACACTTTGGGCAGAGTACATGGAATCTTTGTGGAGCTAGTAAGACCTGGAGAGGACAGGAGCTCCACAAGGACAGCAACAGATCCTAAAAGTTTGGGCACAGGGGTCTTTTCTGAGACTGATACTCCAGTCAAGGACCACTCATAGCCATGGCCTGGAACCCCTGCACAGAGGTAGCCCACGGCAGTTCAGTGTCCAAGTGGCCTCCATAGTAATGGGGATAGGGGTTGTCTCTGACATAATCTGATTGGCCTGCTCTTTGATAACCTCCCTCTGAGGGAGGGCAGCCTTACCAGGCCAAGAAGAAGACAATGCATCCACTTCTGATGAGACCTGATAGACTAGGGTCAGAGGGAAGGAAAGGAAGACCTCCCTTTTCAGTGGACTGGGAGAGGAGCACTAGTGGGGAAGAGGGAGGGTGGAATTGGGAGGGGAGGAGGGAGGGAGCTACAGGGGGGATACAAAGTGAATAAACTGTAATTGATAAAAATAAAAATAATTAAATAAAAAAGAATTTGTAGGGCCTGCTTGACCCTTTAAAGAATTAGCTTGGGTGTTCAGCCTGCATGCCAATAAAATTCTTCTTCTGTCTTGTGAGTGCATGATTAAATTCTTACTGTTTTTCTAGACAACTCAACATTTGTTTCCTGTAAGTGTCAAAGCTAGAATTGCTCTTAGTTAAGGTGGGTGATAGAATCCAAAGCCAGCCATACCATCCAAAACCTTATTCTAATTTTTTTTTGTCTCCTTTTCATGTATGAGTTGGCCTTAAAGAAATCCAAAAACATTTTTTTTCCTTTTTTTTTTTTTTGATAGGTCATGAGACTTTCATTCCAGGATGAGTTCTGTCCCATCCCAGAAGAGACTCTACATAGAGGCCAAGCAGAACCAGAATAGGCAAGACTTCCATTTAATAACATTTAATAGGCAAGATCTGGCCGTTTAATAACATTCTCTTTGCCTGTGTTTCTATCAGGCTGTGAGAAAGAGATCACAGCAGGGACCCACCACCAGTGTACTCCCAAGCCTTAACACAGGGCCTGTTTCTCAGTAAAATATGGTGTATGCTTTTGTGAAGAGTCTACCCTCTTAATCAGTCCTATTGATTTAAAATGCAGGTATGAAAGTGAGCAATGGTTACATGTATCTGTAACTTGAGAGGGCAGAGAGAGGCTGAACCGTGGAACTTACAATCAACCAGAATAGCCAAATTGGTGAACTCTAGGTCCAGTGAAATAAACTCTCTCAAAAAGGAAGGTAGAAAGCAACTGAGAAAGACTATCAAATAGCCCACTGACTCCCACATGTGTATGCATGTGCATGGACACTCTTACCTGTGAATTCACATATATCCATAAGAATGCCTACATGTACAATACATATCAAGCTGTGCTCTCAGTTCACCCCCATATTTATCAATGAAAACTTTAAAAGTAATATTTGCATAGCATGATTCTATCCCCAGTTCACACAGGCTAGCATATACTATCAACCATTTCAGGCTTAGCATGGGTGCTAGAACTAGTACAGTTGAATTGAAAGGAAAATTGGGAATTGCCTAGTGCCAAACTCTCCTTACACAGAGGAGGGCAGAGCTATTTATTACCTTTGTCTACAGTTCCATGCCAGGTGCACTTCATTTATGAATGACTTTTTCTTAAGCACTGAAGTTCTGTGCCCTCAAAGGGACCATTCTTGTGCTTCCTTTTTTCTCTAGTTCTGAGCACCTAGGGAGTGATTGACCTTAGAGTTGTCATCCTTTATGCAAATGAAAAGAAGCTTCCTCTTGTTCTAATGCAGATAGAAAGTGAATAGGTCCCCTGGATTCCTGCTTTTTATTACCAATTCTTCTGCTCTGAGAAGCCCTTGTTCTTCCAACTTTCCAATGAAGTGCTCACATGTCTTAGTCAGTAAAGTTTATAGTTATTCAGTATTTCAATTTAATATTCCTAATACATTTGCTTAACAATGTGGCTTTTTATCAATGGTTAGGTGTGGCTAAAATTCAGGGAGGGTTAGGGTAGATATAGCTATGTTATATTTGATTAGAGGCTTTTATACTAGATTAAGAATAATTTTAGTAACATTTTTATTTTTTTAATAGAAGAAGCTTCCTACTTACCAATTGTCTTTAAAATTGATATTACTTGAGACCTTGCTGGGCAGTGTCTTGGGCAGAATGCAGGTAAATCTTATGAATGAAGGGGGAGATAGAAAGACCTGGTAGGGACAAGAGCTCCACAAAGAGACAAACAGAGACAAAAATTCTGGGCCCGGGGGCCTGCAGAGACAAATACTCCAACCAAGGACCATGCATGGAGATAACTTAGAACCCCTGCACAGATGTAGCCCATAGCAGCTCAGTCTCTAAGTGGTTCCCTGGTAATGAGAACATGAACTCTCTCTGACATGAACTCAGTGGCTGGCTGATCACCTGCCCCTGAAGAGGGAGCAGCTTTACCAGGCCACAGAGGAAGATAATGTAGCCAGTCCTGATGAGACCTGTTTGGCCAAGGACAGATGGAAGGGGAGGGGTCCTCCCCTATCAGTGGACTTGGGGAGGGGTATGGGAGGAGATTAGAGAGGGAGGGTGGGATTGTGAGGTGATGAGGGAGGAGGCTACAGCTGGGATACAAAGTGAATAAACTGTAATTTATAAAAAATATAAATAAAAATTTAAAAAGTGATAATTCTTGTCTTTCCAATGGTACCTCAAAAAAGATTCTAAGAAAAGCAAATTATGCTTACTCAAGGCCATGAGTTTCTCTATATTAGAACCTTCTCTCTCATCACCAAATAAATTCAAAGACTAAACTTCATAAAACCACGTCCAAAAACTTGTTCAAGAAAGCAAAAGCAAAAACCTATAAGCCAGGCATGACGGCATCCTCCTGTAATCCTAGTACTCCGGGAGGTAGAGACCCGAGATCTCTGTGAGTTCAAAGCCACCCTGGTCTACAAAATGAGGCCAGTACAGACAACCTACAAGGGGAAACCTGGTTTTGAAAAACAAACAAAAAAAGTCAACCAGTACATTTAATAAATTTTAAAGCTTGCTTAATTTGAAAATTAATGCTTAATCTTTAAAGCTTGTTGTGTGTGTCACCTTTTCAGTAATGTAATCTAAAAAGCTACAGAAACATTTATTACTATAATGAAGAGAAGACACCCAGGGCTGAGAGACCAAAAAGTTTAAAAATCAGCAGTAATTATTAAAGTTTAAGGCCTGAACTAAGGCTAGCTGGGTGGAGAAGTCCAGTAATGCCCTGAGGGGAAGAACCGCCTTACTGCATTCTTTCCCCACCCACTAGAGATACAGTTGCTAGGAAACTGGCCCATCCCCCTAGAGAGGGACACCAGATCATTAATAGTTTGGGGACCTTCCTTTAGCCAATCAATTCAAAATGTAGCATTTGACCAATAGATGCTTGCCAGGCAGGAATCGCCCCTGCTTTGGGCATGCTGGGAGGGACCACAATCTTTAAATCACCCAACTAACCTGAGCACAGGGCTCTTGGCTCTTACTGCTTAGGTGGGGGGGGGGGGGAGCAGGTTAGCCCAAGCTGCAGCTTATAATGATTTGTAATAAAAAGAACCTCATGTATTTACAGCGGAGTCTGTTTATTCCTGGTCTTTTGGGGTTCGTGAATTGGGCAGAACAGGGCAGCCTTTTCCTCAAACAGTCCAGTTAATTGCTAGCATGTGCAGGTTCTCTTATGTCTACTTAATAAAATTGCAAATTCTGCTTTGTTCTGACTCATCTTGTAATTCCTTTTTTCCAGGAAGAGAGGTGCTCAGGCCACAGTGGGTTGGGAGACCCAGAAAGGACTGATACTGTAGCCTGAGTTCCCTTCTGTTCAAGTAAAAGTCACAGATATCATCTTAAAGGAAATAAAAAAATTAAAACAAACAAACAAAAACAGTTCAGTGTGTAGCCATTGTCAATGACCACGACCTGGGAATACAGATTTAGGTAACTTCAAATTTGATGTCTCAGTGTGGATGAAGTGTCATAGTTTTACAGAATAAACGAAATCATAATTCAACGTGAGTTTAAAATGCATTGGCTCTATACCAGAGAGACAGATACAAGATGGGGGAAGGACTTCTATAAGCTCACAAGTGGTCTGTTAATAGATTGCAGAAAGTTTCTATCGTTTACTCACAAGATGTTTGGACAGAAATGGGCAGAGAATGGCTGTTCTGGAGGCCTAGAAGTACCCTAAGATGAGGTAATTAACCTCTGGCCCTGCAAATTCCAGTCACTCCACTGAAATCAGTCATTCAGTCTCTGAAGGGGAGGCTTCCTGTGGGATAGGTCCTCTTACATCTAAGGAATCACGCCACTCAAGTAGCTTCATCTACCGCCGTAAAAGGGCGCACTTTATACTCATATACTTTGCAGTGTCTTCAGTACATGTACCAAGTGTATGAACCACAGCCATCAATACGTATAGGGATACACACACCACAGTACGCTGCACATGCATGTACACAGAGTAGATTTGTCTGTGCATCTTTTAGGTTAAAAAGTCCTTAGATACAGGGAAGTTTACTCATTTTACTTCATGGCTTTTATTTTTAAACAATGTACATTTATTATCATCTATCATAATCAAAGGCATTTCTTAATGTTAAATAATTAGACAATAGGAAACTCGGGCTTATTTTCACTCCCATATAGGGCAAAATTTATTACATGGTAAATTTATATTGATAAAATACTTAATGACTAATCTAGAAATGTATTCTTCACATTTGTGTGTGTGTGCTATATCAGCACATTTACTCAGTTATTTATAATAATTTTAACATATGGAAGCCTTAATAAGACATGTGTCCTACATAATCATTCTCTACTTTATTCCTTCATGTCAGGTCTCTCACTGAACCTGGAAATAGACCGGCAGCCAGCACACACCAGTGAGCTTTCTGTCTCTGCTCCGCACAAAACTAAGCTTAATAGGTACAGGTGACCATGCACAACGTGTTTTTGAAATGTGTGCTCATAACTTGAACTGTGGTCCTCATCTCTTCAGTCTTCATCTTCTATTTTTTAGATGGATACTATCCATAATAAAATGTAGTTGTTTCTTGTAATTTGTGAGGATGGGTTCCAAGATCTCCCACAGGTATCATAGTCCAGAGATGCTATGACCTCTCATGTACTTTATGTAGTATCTAGAAGACTGACAAGGTAATAACCATGTCAATTTGTCTTATATCATGTTGTTTCAGTAATATGACAAGCAAATGTCTGTCCATGTTCAGTTTAGAAACAATTTTTAAAATTAATATTTTAGGTCTGTAGTATTCTGAATCCTTGATGTAGAACCCAGAGAAATAAACATTGATTACAATTTACTTTAGGTACTGTCTATACTAAAATCCCCATTAAATAACAGGTACCTTTATTAAGTTCTAAAGCTGCTCCCTTCTCACCCTATGATTCGCAATGTCTTTGTGAGCTAACCACTAATATCACCCAGTTTAGAGACAGAGAAACTGAGCAGAGTACCATTTAATTTACCTATGTTTTACTAAGGAAAATGAGTGGTACAGGTCTTATATAAATTCACAAGGAATATATTTAAATCTACTTGCAGAAGAGGAGTCATGCATGAAAGAGAGCAAATAAGCTGCTTGAGAGTACTGTTTCAGTTTAGAAGCAGGACGTGAATCCTATTGGTATGGCTTCTTGACTGGCCCCACCGCAAATCTCAACACATCTACATGATTTGATCAGAGGTGTTAGCAAATCATCAGAAGTATTATCTCTACTAAATAGCAAATAACTGTAATATACCAGCCACCCCTAGTATGACTTCTTGTAGACATGATATGAAGTTCAGAATAAATGAGCTGCAAAACTTCATGTATGCTTGTGTGACGCTAAGGTGTTGTGGGGTGTCTTAGGGTTTATACTGTGGCAACAAAATACCATGACTGAAAAACAAGTTGTAGAGGAAAGGCTTTATTTGACTTCATGGAAGGACGTCAGGACATAACTCAAAGCAGGGCAGGAACCCAAATCCAGGAGTAAATGCAGATGCCAAGGAAGGGTCCTGTTTACTGGCTTGTTCTCCATGACTTGCTCAGCTTGCTTTCTTATAGAACCCAGAGCAGGGGTGGACAAAATGGGCTGGCCTCTCTCCTCTCAACAACTAACTAAAAAATTCATTACAGTCCTATCTACAACAATATCTGATGGCAGTATTTTCATAATTGAGGTTCCCTCCTCTCAGATGACCCCAGCTTGTGTCAAGTTGATATAAAATTATCCAGCATATGATATATTCACTGATCAAACCTTTACTCTGGCATTGTAGTCATTAGGTGCCTGGTTCTCCAGAAGTCCAAATGTCACTTCTAATTAATATCTCAAAATAGATTCCACAGATGCCCCTTCCTGAAAGTCACTCCTTGCAAAGCTCATATTATTCTCACCTTGGAAACTTGAGAATGTAGAGTGCACACTCTGGATTAAAAGAAGCTGTATCACTGTAAGCATACGACTATTTATTAAAACATGGTCAGTGGTGCTAATTTCAAAGTTAAGTGTGAAAGATACATCATTTCTCTGACTCTATCCATTATTGTTGGTTTAAGGCCAACGCCTTATATATTTTCTTGCAGTTAAGTCTGAAACACAAAAAGGAAGTCCAGCATCTTCTAAACAAAGATTAGAAGCAATCATCCAACAAAGTGTGGTTCCAAGTGTGCTGATATGAGATAACTACGTAATTGAAAGTTCTTGGAAGGTATTTGGATGATATAGTTAACAACTTCAATTTTTCATCCCTCTTTTCTTCTGTAGACCTGAATCCACTATATAGGTTTTCTTACTATAATAAATGAAATCCTATTTAAATTTTTCTTCTATTTAATAAAAATCATAAGACTAGGAGTTTCGATTTTTACTTGACACTCTAGTTTGGCTGATCTCGCAGGGAAGAGACAGGCATTAATTCCTGGAAACTTAGTAATGAGATTAAAATAAGAGGGAATAATAGAAGGATCATTCAGAGCAAAGCCTTGTCTGCAGGCAGCGCCACTATAAACCATCCCAGGGAACAAGAATTTCTTGAATGACCTTTAGAGAAGGAGATTTTGTCACCTTTTTAAAGTGGCTTTCCACAGTATTGGGTTAAAAGGATCCTCTTAAAGAATCTTATAGCTGCAGAACTTGAAAACCTATCTATAAAGATAGTGCTGAAATTACAGTGAAGAATCTTGAGCTCTGTACTATTGATCTACCCCCTACCATTGCAGCAATCCAAATGCTGTCTGAGTACTTGTGAGGTCTGAAGAGCCAGCTCAAGATCTATTGACAGCCCAAGGGAGTTTAACTGTGTGGGAAAGGGTTTTATTTCTTTAAAAAAAAAAAAGTGTTGGAAGCATAGCTCTTCCTTTTATTATTTTGAACTAATTTTGTGTGCTCTAAATATTGTACGTGTTACAAAATGCTCTTCTGTTTGTGCATGGATACATGCACACACATGCAAACATTCACACCAACCAAAACTGTAATCTCAATTTGGAATTATTTCAAAGCTTGTCCACTGTTCTTTTTTATCTAACAGATGCCTAGAAATTAAGCTTAAGCTTTATGTTCTTTATGGTAATTTAAGACAGTTCACAGCCATTATCTACAATGTGAGTGAGCTGTACAACTCGGCATGTTCTAAAGTCTTAAAAGATTTTAGTTGGCTCATTACCCTCTTTCACAATAATTTATGCATTAGCATCTCACAGTGCCACCCCTTCTTGTCATATTTCCAGATGTATTGATTATAGAGATGGCAAGTTTGGTGTGTGCATCTGTCTACTACTTCACCCCATCACTTGCTACCTCTAGCTCCTGGTAATAGACTTCTTGAGACCAGCAACATGGCTTTCCGTCTGTGTTACTGTGACTCCTGGCATAGGGCACTGAACAGAGATGGCTGGACTTTGGACAAAGAGCGGGAGGATGAATGAGAACCAACTCTGAAAGGCTGAGCCAACTTCTGGGGAGGAAGGCTGAACACTGAGAAATATATGAGAACAATCTGTAGCATTTTCTCACTCCTTACTGGCTTCATAGCTAAGATGTGTTTGTATATGCTGTGTAATTATTCCATCCACTAGCCAAGTACCTATCACTATTATCACCCTCTGTTACATGGGAAAAATAGAGGTTAATGTACTTATTCATTGTAAGCTGTCCAAATACTACCTAATAGGACTGGGATATCAGCCCAGGTTCAATGTCATGTTTTCTTCAATGGAGACTACTTTTTGATATTTAAGGAAGGCTTTTGACAGCTATATAATACAGAGGAACCCCTTTCTTTTTTTTTTTTCCATTTTATTTATTTATTTTTTTGTTAATTACAGTTTATTTACTTTGTATCCCAGCTGTAGTCCCTCTCCCATTCCCTCCCAATTCCACCCTCCCTCCTTCTTCTCCTATGCCCCTCCCCCAGTTCAATGATTGGGGGGGTCCTCCTCCCCTTCCATCTGACCTTAGTCTTTCAGGTCTCATCATAGAAGAATCCCTTTCATCTTTCTATTTCTAGACAGCCTCAAAACTCTTTGGCAGCAGCAAAAAACAGATAAGAATATATGTCAGTTCAGCAGCTATAATAATCATGTACTGATCACAGTACATACAAGGCAATGAACCTTGCCATCTCTGAAGTTCAGAAAATGGGGGCACATGAGGCAATATGATCTTTATGATGAACCTGACATTCTCATTGCAATACCGCTGGAAGAGAAATGATAGATACACATGTAGAAGTTCCTATACATATTTGAACTCATGAATATGTGGGCTATATCACCTGTCTTTTGTTTTCTTTCTTCTTAAAATTCATGTTCTCCTGAGTTATTGTAATATTTTAATGTGCTTCACACTTGAACTGTACCCATTTATTTAGGTTATCTATTTCCCTTTCATGATCTAATGCAGAGGTTAACAAAATATGGCCTGTACACTAAGAATGAGTTTGGAGTTTTACATAATTAAAAATAAAGAACAAATTAATATGTAATGATGCATAAAAATGTTGTAAAGTTCAATTTTTATTTTTCCACGATTGTGTGTCTGTGTGCACGTATGTGTGTGTGTTTGCATGTAGATGGGTACGAATATTTATGATGATCAGATGTGTCAGACACCCTGGAGCTGGAGGTGTAGGAGGTTGTGCACACAAGTGAGCAGGAATGTGTGCACTTGTGTAGAGGCCAGAGGTCATTCCAGGGTGGTGTTCCACGTGAGACATCTACCTTTGTCTTTTGAGACACAGTACCTCACTGTCCTGGAGCTTGCCTATTAATTCAGGTTGGCCGGTCAATATCCCTCTATGTCTGTCTCTGCCTCTCAGCACTGGGATTATGAGAGCACCCAAAAATATTTAACTATTTATTTTAACTTTCTTAATTATTTTTGTTTAAACATTTTTTTTTACAATTTATTCATTATATATCCCAATTGAAAAACCCTGCCTCAAGCCCTCCCATTCCTACCTTCCTTCCCTCTTCCTGCCATATCCCCTTCCCTTAGTCCACTGAAAGGGAGTGTTCTCCTCTGCCATCAGCCCATAGCTTATCAAATCTCATTAGGACTGCCTGGATCCTCTTCCTCAGTGGCCTGACAAAGCCGCATCAGCAGGGACAAGTGATCAAAGAGCAGGCAACAAAGTTCATTGAAGAGGCAGCCCCTGCTCCCCTTACTAGGCCACTCACATGGAGATTGAGCTGTCAATGAGCTACATCTGATCAGGGGCTCTAGGTCCTCTCTATGCATGGACCTTGGTTGGGTCTTCAATCTCCACAAGACCCTCTGGGTTCAAGTTTTTTAGCTTTGTTGCTCTCCTTTTGATGTTCTAGTAGCCTCTGTGTTTTTCTGCCTCCCCTACTCCCTGCTTCTTCTATAAGACTTCCAGAGCTCTGCCCAAACTTTGGCTATGAGGCTCAGCATCTGCTGCAATTTCCCTGTTGGGTGGAGTCTTTCAGAAGATCCTCTATAGTAAGCTTCCATCCTGTTCCCTCTCATCCACTGCTTCTGGTGTCTATCCTGTTTGCCATTCTGAATGAGATTTAAGCATCTTCCCTACGATCCTCTTGTTGATTAGCTTCTTAAGGTCTGTAGATTTTAGTGTGGCTAGCCTATATTATATGACTAATATCTGCTTATAAGTGAGTATATAGCATCTGTGTCTCTCTGTTTCTGAGTTACCTCATTCAGGATGATCTTTTCTCATTCCATCCATTCGCTTGCAAATTTCATGATTTCCTTGTTTCTAATAGCTGAGTAGAATTCCATTGTGTAAATGTGTCAAAATTTCTGATTCCATTTCTTCATTGAAAGACATATAGATTGGGTGTATGCCCAGGAGTGGTATAGCTGGATCTTGAAGTAGAACTATTCTGAGTTTTCTGAGAAAGTGCCAGGTTGATTTCCAAACAGGTTGTACAAGTTTCCACCAGCCACGGAGGAGTGTTCCCTTTCTCCAGATCCTCTCCATCATGAGTTGTCACTTGAGTTTTTGATCTTCGCCATTCTGACTGGTGTAAGATGGGATCATTGAGTAGTTTTAATTTGCATTTCTTTGACGACTAAGGACATTGAGAGTTTTTAAGTCTTTCTTAGCCATTTGAAATTCTTCTGTTGTAAGTTCTCAGTATAGCATTGTACACCATTTTTAAATTGTATCATTTGACCTGTTGGTGTTTAATTTCTTATGTTCTTTGTATTTTTTGGATATTAGTGATCTGTCGGACATAGGGTTGGTGAAGATTTTTTCCTAGTGTTTTGTTTGCCAATTTATTTTATTGACAGTGTCCTTTGACTTACGAAAGCTTTTCAGTTTAATGGGATCCCATTTATTAATTGCTGTTCTCAGAGCCTGTGCTGTTGGTGTTTTTTATGGCAAGTTGTCCTCTATGCCAATGAATTCCAGAATTTTCCCCACTTGGTCTTCTAATACACTTAGAGTCTCTGGATTTATGTCAAGGTCTTTGATCCACTTGGACTTGAGTTTTTTGCAAGGAGATAAATATGGGTCCATTTTCATTTTTCTATATGCAGACATCCAGTTTAAGACAGCACCGTTTGTTGAAGTGTTTTCTTTTTTTCCATTGTATGGTTTTGGCTTCTTTGTCAAAAAGTAAGTGGCCGTAGGAATGTAGGTTTATTTCTGGGTCTTCAATTCTGTTCCATTGATCATCCTGTCTGCTTCTATGCCAATACCATGCAGTTTTTACTACTTTTGCTCTGTAGTATAACTTGACATCAGGGATCTTGATACGGCCAGAAGTTCTTTTATTACACAGAATTACTTGAGTTATCCTGGTATTTTTTATTTTTCCAAATGAAGTTAATGGTGTTCTTTTTAGGTCTCTAAAGAATTACGCTGAAAATTTGATGGGAATGTCATTGAATCTGCAGATGGCTTATGGCAAGATGGACATTTTTTACTATGTTAATTCTACCAATCCATGAGCATGGGATTTCTTTCCATCTCCTAAAATCTTCTTCAATTTATTTCTTCAAAGACTTGAATTTCTTGTTACACAGGTATTTCACTTGTTATAACAGGATATTTCATATTATTTGTGGCTATTGTGAAGGGTATTGTTTCCCTAATTTCTCTCTCAGCCCTTTTGTCTCTTGTATAAAGGAGGGCTAATGACTTTTTTGAGGTAATTTTGTATCAAGACACTGCTGTGTTTATCAGCTGTAGGAGTTCTCTGGCAGAATGTTAGGGTTCACTGCCAAATCATCTGAGAAGAACAATACTTTGATTTCTTCTCTTCCAATTTGTATTCACTTGATCTCCTTTACATTTCTTATTGTTCTGTCTTGAATTTCAATTATTATATTGAAGAGATATTGTGAGAATTGGCAGCTTTGTCTTGTCCCTGATTTTAGTGTGGACAGGTTAAGTTTCTCTCCATTTAACTGATGTTGGCGATTGGCTTGTTGTATATGGCCTTTATTGTGTTCAGGTATGTTCTTGAATTCCTGATCTCTCCACGGCTTTAAATATGAAGGGGTGTTGGATTTTGCCAAAGGCATTCTCAGTATCTAATGAGATGATCATGGTTTTTTGTTTGTTCGTTCGTATATATGGTGGATTATATTGGTAGATTTTCATATGATGAAGCATCCCTGCATTCCAGGAATAAAGGGATGAAATCTACTTCATCGGGGTAGAATTTTTTTTTTTTGGTGTGTTCTTAGATTCAGTTTGCAAGTATTTTACTGAGTATTTTTGCATCAATATTCAGAAGGGAGATTAGTCTGAAATTCTCTTTCTTTGCTGCATCTTTGTGTGGTTTAGTAACACCATAACTGGCCTTATAGAATGAGTATGACAATCTTCCTGCTGTATCTCTTTTGTTGAGTAGTTTGAAGAGTGTTTATAGTACTTCTTTGTAAGACAGAATTCTGTGCTTAAAACTCTCTGTCCCAGGGCTCTTTTGGGTTGGGAGGCTTTTGATGACTGCTTCTATTTCCTTAGAGATTATAGGTCTATTTAAATTGTTAAACTGATCTTGATTTAACTTTGGTAAGTGGTATCTCTCAAGAAAATGATCCATTTCATTTAGATTTTCCAATTTGGTGGTGTACAGGTTTTTGAAGTACGAGCTAATGATTCTTTGGATTTCCTTGGTATCTGTTTTTATATCCTTCCTTTCCTTTCTGATTTTATTAATTTGTGCACTCTTCCCCTGTCTTTTAGTTAGTTTGACTAGGTGTTTGTATATCTTGCTGACTTTTTTTAAAGAATCAGCTCTTGGTTTTGTTGATTCATTGTATTGTTCTCTTTGTTTCTAGGTTATTGATTTCAGCCCTGAGTTTATTTCCTGCAGTCAACTTCTCTTGGGTGTATTTGCTTCCTTTGTTTCTAGAGCTTTCAGGGGAGCTGTGGTATGTTCCTTGTATGAGCTCTCTCCACTTTCTTTACTAAAGCACTTAGCACTATTAACTTTCCTCTTACACTGCTTTCATTGTGTCCCATAAGTTTGGGTATGCTATGCCTTCATTTTCCCTTGAATTTTAGAAAGTCTTTAATTTCTTTCTTTATTTCCTCCCTGACCAAGTAGTCATAAGTACAGAGTTATTCAGTTTCCATGAATTTGTAGAAATTCTTGTTTCTGTTGTTGTTGAAGTCTAGCTTTAATCCATGGTGGTCTGAAAGAATACAAGGTGTTATTTCAATCTTCTTGTATTTGTTGATGCTTGCTTTGTGTCTGAGGATGTGGTCAATTTTGGAAAGGATTCCATGAAGTGCTGAGAAGAAGGTTTATTCTTTTGTGTTTGGATGGAATGTTCTGTAGATATCTGTTAGGTCCAATTGATTCATAACATCTGTTAGTTTCATTATTTCTGTTTATTTACTGTCTTGATGATCTGTCCATTGGTAAGAGAGGTATTTCGATATCTCCTACTATGAATGGGTGGGGTTCTATGTGTGATTTAAACTTTAGTAATGTTTCTTTTATTAAGGAAATTGAAATGTCATTGTAGTCAATTTTTCCTTTAATGAGTATGCAGTGCCCTTCCCCACCTCTTTTGATTAATTTTGGTTGAAAGTTGAGTTTATTAGATATTAGAAGAGCTACTCCAGCTTGTTTCTTGTGTCTGTTTTCTTGGAAAACCTTTTCCCATCCCTTTATTCTGAGGTAATGTCTACAATTGTTGCTGAGATGTTTTTCCTGTATGTAGCAAAAAGATGGGTCCTGTTTCTTATTCACTCTGTTAGTCTGTGCCTTCTTTTCTTTTCTTTTTTTTTTTTTTTGAGTTGAGGCCATTGTTGTTATGAAATGTTAATGACCAGTGGTTTCTAATTCCTGTAATTTTGATATTTTTTGGAAGTGTGTGTGTATCGCTCTCTTTCTCTCTGTCTCTCTCTCTGTCTCTCTCTCTGTCTCTCTCTCTCTCTGTTGTGCCTCCCCTCTTTTAGTTTTGCTGTTGTAGTGTTATTTCCTGTGTTTTCCCAGGTATGATTTGCTTCCAGGGGTTGGAGTTTTCCCTTTAGTTGTTTCTGTAGGGCTGGGTTTCTGTATAAGCACTACTTAAATTTGTCTTTGTCCTGGAATTATCTTGTTTTCTCTATTTATGATGATTTAAAGTTTTGCTGGGTATAGTAGTTGGGGATGACATCTGTGGTCTCTGAGTGTCTGCATGACATCTTTTCAGGCCCTTCTGGTTTTTATAGACTCTTTTGGGAAGTTAGGGTGTAATTCTGATAGGTTTGCCTTTATATATGAGTTGGTATTTTTCTCTTACAGTTTTTATTCATTCTTTGTTCTGAATATTTAGTGTTTTGATTATTATGTGATGGGAAGATTTTTGCTGTTCTGTAAGCTTCTTCTATGTTTATAGAGCATCTCTTTGTTTACTTTGGGAAAGTTTTCTTCCATGATTTTTGAAAATATTTTCAGGGTCTTAGAGCTTGGAGTCTTCTTCTCTTCTATTCCTATCATTCTTAGCTTTGTTCTTTTCATAGTTTCTTGGATGTTTTGTGTCAGGAACTTTTTATATTTAACATTTTCTTTGACTAATATATTTATTTTTTTCAGTTGTGTCTTCTACACTCGATATTTTCTCTTCTATCTCTTGTATTCTGGTGGTAATACTTGTGTCTGTAGTCCCTGTTCTCTTATGTAAGCGTTCCATCTCAAGTATTGTCTCAGATTGTGTTTTCTTTACTACTTCTACTTCCATTTTTAGGTCTTGGACATGTTTATTCATTTCCATCTCCTCCTTGGTTTCATTTTCCTGTATTTCATTAAGGGTTTTATTCAATTCCTTCACCTGTTTGATTATATTTTCCTGCACTTCTTTGAAGGATTTATTTTCTTCCTTTAAGGTCTCTCTCATTTTCATAACTTCAGATTTTATATATATATATATATGATAGTATATATATATATATATATATATATATATAGTAATTCCAGTGTGATATTATCCTCAGGATTTGCTGTGGTGGGATAGCCGATTTTGTTGCTTGTGTTCTTGTGCTGACCTCTAGCCATTGGGTTGACTCTGTTATTAGCAGGCCTGGTGGTCTGTGATGGTAGTAGCTTTCTGCAGCGGTAGGCTGTAGGTAGAGCTGCCCCAGATGGCGGCAGTCCTCTGGTTTTCCTGCTGTTCCCTGATCTGTTCTGGTCTGCCCCTCCCTGATCTGTGCTGACCTTTGGGGCAGCAGATCCAGTCGAGTGCTGGGAAATGGGGTGTGGAACTCACCAGAAAAGCTCAGAGGGCCCTGGGTAGACATTGCTACTGATGTTGGTGGGCTGTGTCAGGCAGATGTCATCTGCTGCTCCTCATCTGTGCTGTTCTCTAGTGCCACAGATCCTGGTGGGTGTCTAGGAGTGGCAAAGGACCGGGAATCTTGGGGTGCACAGTAGAGTGCAGAGGGCACTGACCAGACCTCTCCACTGTTGCTGGCAGGCTGAGGCAAGCCAGTAGCTAGGGCAGGATCTTACCTGCTGCTCCCTGATCCGAGCTGCTCTCCCTATGGTAGACATTTTTAAAGCTCATCTTTATAATAGATTTCCTCCCTCTGTATTTCCTGATCATCTTTGTAGAGAGCAATAATGTTGTTCAGTCATGTTTTATGTAGAAATGAGAGTCAATTAGTCCTTCTGCAAGCATGATTAATTTAAGTCTGATTTTTCATTTAACTGTATTAGAATAGTTTCCAAATCACAACTCTTTGAGAAAAATCACAGTTTTAAAAAATGTTGACACATATGAATGAGAATAGAGCTATCAAAATTATTTGATATAAAAGTCCAGAAACTGAGGTGGTTTGAGATGTCTTCATGTTTATAAACTAACCGGTTGTAGAATTTCTGTTCTGTACATATAGGTTGAAGACCTAAGATTTATGGGTCAGAGACAAAGGGCAAAGGGCTTTGTTACTCACAGTATAAATGACAGATGGAGATTAGTTTCGATTTTTCCAAGTTTTATGGGGGTCACAAGTGGATTTTTTCATGGAACTTTGCACACACTATGGCCTTTTTGTCAGGAGTTGCACTCTAATCTTAAAGGATTCACCACTTTGATGGACAGTGGAAGCAAGCTGAATATTTGTCCAATGGGAGACATTACCTCATTCCTCAAGTTTTCTGTCTGCAAACACAGCCCTGAGAAACATTTAGATGAGGGGTTTTCAAGGCTTTGTGTTCTTTTATTTTCTAGTAAGAACATTCACAGTTGCTCAGGCTCCACCAATCATTAATTCTTTCATCAATGAATGGAAAAATTTATCAGCATTTCAAATCATATTGTGCAATAGTTTATTTTATGGTAAACATCATGTGAATTAATAATATTCATTAATAATGCCAACACTGAACTTGAAGTGAGTTATAGTTAATCTCGTGTTACTGAGCTGTGTGAAATCAACAAAAGTTTTACATTTTCTAGTTGTTCTTCATACTAAATTCTCACCAAGTACTGCTAAAAACAGAAAAACTATTAATATTCTCATTAAAAATATAATACTCCTTTAAGAAATATTGTTCTTCCTTTGATCTAAAATTTATTTCGTTAAATTTATTTTTATATGCCAGAATACTTTTTATTGATTTTATTGATGATTCTTACAACTTTTGATTTCACCTTTAATTTTTTTTTACATTACATATTTTTCAGTTAAACAAACACATCTGAAGTCAATGTTAGAAAATTACATTTGAGCTTGTATTCCCTCAAAAGTAGACCTGCCTCTAACAATGATTTGAGTATGATTTGCACTATTTGGGACAAAATGCTAGTAACATTAGTCAGAAGTTTGGAATTGGGTCAGGAAAGTACAAAGTAACAAAGAAAGAGAGTATTACCAACCAACCAATGTAGGTAACACAGGTTAAAAAAATCTGGAGCCTCCAGAAGCCAATGAAAGCAGATGCCTCAGATATATGATGTATATAACCTGAGTTATAAGAGATTCTGAGATTAGAGCATGGTCTGTCAATATTTTCAGCTATCTTTGTGGTTATATAATTTTATCTTTAAAACTTAATTGAGACAGTATTTTGTTATGTTGTTCAAGCTGGCCTAAAATCTGAGATTCTTTCTTTACTATCAACCTCCCAAGTAATGGTATTAGAGGAATGTCTGTGCAGGTGCAATTTGAGATTATTTTTGAGTAAATGGAAGTTGTTTTCTAGATACTACAAAAAAGTCTCAAGAAAGTAGAATGAGAGCACTTAGGTGTTACCTCTAAGGTTCAAGAGACATGGATAAACAGATTAAACATGGATATTATTATATTTCTAAACTCTTCATTGCTCTGTTAAACATTTTGTGATTTCCTGCGTATTAGAAATAACATAGATTTGATTTTTCTCCGTGATATCTCAAAGATGTACAATAGATGTGCATGCTGTTCTAGAAGAGAGTAGGAAGAACAGTGATGTTACAGTGGAGAAATATACAATTAAGATGCTATATTAATTTTATGAATGTTATGGCACATTGTTAGAAGTCATTTAAGCCCATCTTTAAATGATTAACAAACCTTAAATACTCCTTTAATAAAGACACTTATGAAACATGCTCACATTTGAAAACTATATTTCCTCATGCTTTCCCATGTAGTGGTTAATACTAATTGTTCACTTCACTGCATCTTGAATCATGCAGGCTTGCAACCCAGCTGCCATGCCAACTGCTTGTGCCTCTATGACTCCATCATGCACCCTAACTCTGTGGAGTAATAAATCCAAATAAACTTTTTTATAAGTTTTCTTGGTCATGTTTTATCACAGCAATAGAAAATAATAAAAACAATAGCAGGGCACCAGCACCCATCACTCTCTCCTCTCTAGCTACATATGCAACTTGAACAACCTCAAGGAACTCCCCCACCAGAATATTCCCACCAAGATAGACTGTATTCTCAAGTGTGAGGCAGACTGAATTATTTTTCCTCAAGTTGCTTTTGTCACAGTGTATTATTACAGCAACAGGAAAAGTAACTAAGGTATACCAAGTCCTGGGATTACACTTTTATCTAATAGCAAAGTGGTTATAATCTGTGCCTGTATGTAGAGACTCATTTCCTCTTTGGTCAAGCTTCTCTCTCCCACACTGTTCCTGTTCAGTGCTATATCAGGCTTCCATGATTCTCCATGGTTATTTATCGCTGAGATGAGTTCTATCCTAATGGCCCATGGCTTCTGAATGCTGCTGTGGCCTCTCGATATCACTTGCCCCTAAGACTGTACTATTAACAGAAAACATTTCTGTATGTTTGTACTGGAACATTGGTATTTGCTAACAAAAGAAGAATAACACAAATTAATAAAAATAACAACAATACCACATAGTTTTCCTTTAATAATTATATGGATATCTACCTCCACAGGGTCTCTATATGAACAGTTTTCTCCCTGAAAACTTTATAAGAGATTTTTAATCCAATTTTCTTCAGTTTCTGCTTTGATATTCTATTTTAAGCTTCAAATTGAAGGAAAAGAAAATGTAACACTCTTCCCATCAGGTTCCACTGAAAAAGATTGTTAATGGCTCACTTTTAACTAGTGAAGGTGGAATTTTATATTTACAGAGCATTAAGCAAACCTAACAAAACTCGTTTTTAGTCTTCCTCTATCTAGACTATACCTCTTGGGAACAGTATCATCTTGATATCCATATAAAATAATAATTATCCCCTATAAAATGAAATACTTTTCTTTTTATCAAAACTAAATACAAGCTACATATAAATTGTTAGAGTATCTAAAAGCCATTACTTTTATTCCTATGCATCCACCAAAGAATCTCAGACATTGAAGCAGCTCTCCTTAAGCTTCCATGACTCACATGCTGGTATTATTTTAGAGACAGAGCACTCCAGAAAGGAAAGCAAAGATCATTGTATTGCTGAATGCAAATACAAGTCTCAGAAAGGTTATTTGAGGCCAGCTACTTTATGAATCCATTGCTTCAGTCTACTCAGACCCATCCAATCATCTACCAACAAAGAGCCAACATTTTGCAATATAAAACACATCTACCCATGGGTATGAGGGTTCTTTTTGTCATTGAACATTTGGGTGGCTGAGGCAAGAGGGTCACCATGAGTGCTGGGTTATTCTATGAGCTCCGTGCATGACTGGGGTACTGAATGAGACCTTGTCTTAAATAAAGCAAAGCTAAACAAACTAAGTCAAATAAAAGCAATATAAGAAAGCAAAACAAAACTCCTCCCCCAAACAACTACCTACAAATAAAGTAAAGTTCAGGGAAGGCCAAATCATACAAGAATGAGAGTCACTTCGACAATAGAAAAGGTTTCATCTGAGAAGGAACATACGTGGGCAATATGTTTTTAGACTGAGAAATCAGAGAACATTCTATCTGCTTACAAGGTATAGTTATAGGGGAGAATATGGCAAAAGAAACAGCATCAGTACTTTTACCCTTTTGTAGGAGACTGGACATTGCTGGTTACCAGGAGTGACTAAGAAATGGTGAACATTGAGTAAAACACTGCCAGGAGATTCACCTTTTGTAGGCAGCCATTGCTGGGTTTTGGCAGTGGGTTGAGTAGGAAGTTGGAAGCTGGATTCTTGAAAAAAAAAATGAGTTCATTTAGTTCTGGGAATACAAACGACTGTGGTTCCAGGGATATCATCACTATTGAAATTAAATAAAGAAGTTTAACAAGATGGTATGGTCCTGCCTAACATAAAGAACCACCTGCAAGGTTTGTGGAACTGAAAATATTGATGCAACTAGGAAGCAGTTACTACTGTGTGGCTGGAATCTCAGAAAGAAGAACAAGGACGCTGAAAGCAGTCTCGACCACAAAACTAAACATGAAAAAAACATATTCTTTTTCTTTGCACAAGTCTTGGGCTACCTCACATAAGGTTTTAAATGTTTTTTGTTTTGTTTTGTTTTTGTTTTTGAAAACTGTAAAAAAGAAAACCCTGAAGAATAAACTTAAATAAATTGTCCACATAGCAAGAGGAAAGTATCAGAAAATCCTAATTTCTGTAATTTCAAATATCTTTAAAATGGCAACAGGAATGTCAACCCTCATTAGTGCACTGGCTTTAATGGAAATAATCAGCTGAGAAGAGCTAGAGAAACAGAGAGAAAAGTTCTGACACACGAAGAAAGCCATCCTTGGAAAAATAATTTCAAAAATAGATATGGCACTAGCCTACAAAACTAAAACAAGGGAACAAATTTCTGTATTGGTCTTTTCTTCCTGAAATCAAAAGGACTTGATTGTTCATTTACCATATCAGGCACTGCATCAGTGCTCTGATTCTGTTTCTCTTTAAAATTTAGCTGTCTTTTATCCTTAAGTTTTCTAACATTTTTTAAATGTTATTCTTCTCAACTTGATCATAAGAAAACAGGAGAAAAGATTATGTTTCATGTTTTTAACAACTTGTTTTTCATCTGATCAGCTAAATGAATTAGGGTATATCAAATTCAATGACTAGATAAAAATTAGTTTTACAGTATTCTCGCATCTGCAGATATACTTTTGAGTGAAAAAAATCTCTGTTCCAATGAGCCCTCTATTCCAGTGTGGTTAGGAAAGGTTAAACAACTAACAAGGAAAAAAATGTATAAAGAATTACAAATACTGTAGAAGGATATAACAGAGACAATAGGATCTGGGCATGGTGGCACATGCCTTCAAGAGACAGAGGCACATGTATCGTTTTTAGTTCAAGGTCAGACTTTTCTACATAGGTGTCCCAGGTCTGCCCACCCATGGAAGTGAGAATCTGAGGTCAGGGCAGTCCACAGAGGTGTGTGTGTGTGTGTGTGTGTGTGTGTGAGAGAGAGAGAGAGAGAGAGAGAGAGAGAGAGAGAGAGAGAGAGAGTGTAGGTATAGTCTTGTCTCAGAAGGTAAGGGAAAGGCTCAGACTTGAAAAATGAGGGATTAGTCAGCAACAAAAGATTCAGAAAAGTACCTTCCACACACAGAACTCCTGTAAGGAGAAGAGCTGCTGTTGGAATTCTCTATAGTATTAGCTAGCAAAAACAAGCTCCTATGACAATGGCAAATCAGAGAATGCATGAGACAAGATGAGGGAGATGTCAGGACACCAGATAGGAATGGAATTACAGCCTTGTTATGGTAGAGGCCGCTCTGACTTTGCCAGATGTCTCTTTTGCAAACTCTCTACCCTGTATCTTTTACTGCTTCTATCTATCACTGCAAAACATCAGGCAACACAGCAAGAAAGCAAGGGGAATAGCAGAGTAAAATAGTGATATGATTACATGGCTTTTCTCATAGAAGGGTAATGAAACACAAGCATTTGGCTATGTATATAATATCTTTTATGGTTAAGAGAGTGTATTAATTAAGATAAATTTTGAGTTGAAAATCTGTCACCCATACCTCCCAACACTCAATCCAATGACCATTTTGCTACACCCTGAAAATATCAAGAGGTGTGGGTATCTATATAATAAAACTGAATACAAAGAGAAATATGAGGACCTTGGCTTTGGTCCTAGGGGAGTGTCATTCTGTAATGGTAGTTATACTGAAATGACAGCTGCTTAAATACAACCCAGCACCAGTTTCAACTGGACTCATGAGAGAGTAGGAAAATAAAATCAGTAATGGAATGGGGACTGTGCTAGGTCCAAAAGAGATTAAGAAGTAGAAAGTTAATAGCCCAGCATCCCCCCTTTCATCTTCCCATGTGTTCACTTGGCACAAGCCAATGTCCTCACATGGCCTTTGGAAGCAGAGAATGGACGGATTCTTTTGACTGGCCCCATTTACATGTTTGAACTCTCTGGAACACAGTTTCGAATGTGTGGGAAAATGAAGTCGCATTTCATTAAGAATAATGAAAAGGACACTGGAGTCAGAGTCTCCATTGTGGTTTGAGGTAGCTGAGCAGCACTTAATTGTGGTAGCTCCCTTTCATTATCTTAGCACTGTATTCTTTGCACTACAAAAAAGAAATAGAATTGGTTCTTTCTAGATGTATTATGATGTAGAGAAAAAATTGGCCTTCTTTGAAACTTTCTGGAAAAGTGTTTTGTTGGTGGTGGTGGTGATATAACAAAGAAAAGGAAGAAAAAGCGAGGAGCATTTCTTTGTCTTCTTCAATCCACACTGCTGAAGTACTAAACTTCTCGCCTGTAGCCTTCCAAGCCTCTTACTTCTAATTCGATTTTTATTAATGTTTGGTAAAAATAAGAGTTGGAGGCTTATATCTTTTTATTACAAATATCCTTCAATTTTGGATATGCCCTGGGAACTTTGATGCTCTGTGTGGGGAGGAGATTGCTAAATAAGCACCGAAATTGGATCTGACAAAACCATTCGGTAGTATTCAGTCTTCCAGTGCTCAAAAGTATATATATATATATATATATATATTTTCCCTCAGCAAGTTCTTTGCATGTCTAGTGTGCTTCTCTTGATTTGAGCATTTATACTCCTACAGCTAACTTAGGGAACTTGCTTAGCCAAAAACTCAGGTCTGTACCTTGCAATTCTGAATACTGAATATTTCAAAAGTGATTTGAAACAATTTCTATAGGTCTCATGAAAACCATGTAAATGATTTAAAATTATATTTACTGTTAGCATTTCATAGCCTTGGTAAAAGGAACAATCTAAAGGCAAATGAGCTCATGGAATTTTGCTATTTTTCCTACAACTTTTCATCTACATGGGGTCTCTCACAGTGTTTATTGTGATCAAACTACACTGGTCCTCGGTATGTTCTTTCTATGGAAATCTGTATTTATGTTTAGACAACTCAGTTACTATTTTTTTAAACAGATAAGATAGCTGAAACTTCACTAAATAATAGTACCAGGATACATAAGAAGGTGAAAAAACAGAAATTCTGAAATGTAAATACTGACTCTGTCACTCACAGGACCTGACTCTGAATTTATCATGAATCACTAAAATCTCACTTCAACTCCTGTTTATGAGTAAAGCATCATCTAAAGATAGCGCAAGGGCTGGAGGGATCGCTCATTGGCTAAGATCACAGGCTGCTCTTCCAGAGGTCCTGAGTTCAATTCCCAGAAACCACATGGTGGCTCATGAGCATCTATCATGGGATCTGATGCCATCTTCTGATATGCATGACTACAAAGTACTCGTATACATAAATGAATAAATATATTTTTAAAAAAGGATGGTGCAAAGACCCAAAAAGAAGACTCAACCAGAAAATATGACTGCCATCAAGCCTGGCAATGTGAGTTGTATCCCTGTGCTCCACATCATAAAAGCCGAATGCCAACTCCTGCAAGTTGTCCTCTGAGCTTCACATGAACACCATGACACATGTTCACTTGGTGCAAATGTACACAAACAAAACATAAACATAAATATAGTTTATAAACATGATTTCTTGGGTTTTGATTGCTTTTTAGTACTCATATACCTGGTAAGGTTGTTCTATATTCAAATTTTTTGAAAAAACGGGTATTTGGAAGAATAGATTTAACCATACCCCTGCTCTCCAGTTCCAACTCTCCTGTGAAAAGCAATTTCATATTTCTTCTGTTAGTCATATCCTATGAAGATCTATTCTAGCCAGATGTGAATATTCTACATTCCCCGTGGATCAGTCAACTATGACTTCCTTGTTGTTACTGCATTTATCCAGAAAGCTTGCAGACTGTGCAGACTGTGAGAATTATTGAAGAAGTAAACTTGTTTCCATTTTTAAAGATGGATGAACACACATACATATGTATGTGTCTGTCTGTCTGTCTTTATCTACATATGTTTAAGAATCAAATGTGAAGGTCTTAAATATGTATGCGGGCATTATGGTGTAGAGATGCAGATACAGCCCAGGGAAAAAGAGTGATATCCACGCAACTAAAAGGGGAAAAGAAATAAAAGCTCCAAGTGACACATACAAGGGCAAAGATGTAGAACACTGAAAAATCATATCTTTGCTAGTTGCTTTCAGACTTAGGCATTCATCACAACTCCCTCTAATGTGTGTGCCTGTTGAGCCTCTGACCTATTACTTTACAACTTCAGAATGTAAGAGTTCTGCATGGACCCAAGATTCTACATGTCTAATCAGTTTCCAGACTCTGGTAGTATTGTTTGTGAGGTGACTGCGTTGAGCATCAGCACCAAGGCCTTGCTTCCATGCACAGTGTACACACATTACTCTGTTTCTCTCAAGAGGTAGCTAGAAACACATGGACTCATGTCTCCCAGCTGCCTTTTCCTATACGATTCTAGGATCCCTTCCTGCCTCTACTGACAGGCACCCCATTTTTTCAGTGTAGATATAATTCCAATGACTTTCTCTGTTGCTTAAAGAATAGTCACTTGTTTCTTACAGACATTGTCAATGCCTGTCATGCAAATACCAAACACTTCTGGATATTCCTTTTATAATTAAATCCATAAGTGAATTTAAAATGAAACCGTTATTTTGAGATCAGGTTTCACTCCTTAGGAGGTCTCACTGGGAAGACTAGGCTGACCTCAAACTCCAGCAAAATTCCTGCATCAGCTTCCTGCACACTTGCATTACAGGCAGAAGCTACCAAAACTTGCTTGGAGTGAAAGCCATTCTTAAATTGGAACTAGATTGAAAGCCTTAACTGACTTAGTTTAATAAAAGGCAGGAGGCTGTCAAGTTTTCAGTTGGGCAATGAAATTGAAACAGTGTCCGCTTTCTAAGGATTTAAAAATCTTCCTATAAAATACTGCTGTGTAGCTATTTCCTCTAAGATGAAAACAATCCTGGGGGAGGCTCTTTGAAACTCAGGAAGTAAATGAAACTTACAAGACTCAGTTAGAAAAAACAAACAAGTAAGCAAGCAAGCAAGCAAGAGAACAAACAAAACCTATAAACTCCAGGAAGCTCCTGACACTTGCAAGACTGTAAATCCTTTTCCTTCCCTAAGGTTATACAATCAATAACATCTGTTGGGGGAGGGAAGATGCTTCCACCAGCAGAACTGCCTGTAAATTGTGTAGAGAGTTCCAGGGATCCAGATTACTCTAGTTGTTACCCATGCTGAGGTGGGCTTTCGGGGGATGAAGCTACCTTTGAGTCACCCATGCTCTTGTAAGTAACCCAAATAAATTACTGGTTCACTAAGCTAACCACGAATGAAACTGATTCCTTTGGTCTGATGCTGCTGTCCTACATGGAGTGAATAGACATTTACTCACACAGCTCCAGAAAGACACAGGACAAGCACAGATTAGCACCAGGAAAATTTTGGTCCTTGAGCTTATTTAAATAGAAATGATCTGTAAGAGTCCTGTGGCCGTTACCTATTATTTACATAGAAAAACAGCCTACTTGGTGGCGTTCCCATTCTTGCTTTCAATGTGGACTTAAAAACAAAGGGCCAAAATTCTTTTTCTTTCTACTGCCTATTTCATGTTTATTTTATGTGTTCGGGGGTTTTGCCTGCATGTATGCCTGCGTATCATATGTGTGCAGTAGCAGGGTAAGCCAGAAGAGGGCATCAGATGTTTGTGAACTGTCATTTAGGCGCCCCCTGCAAGAGCAGCCAGTGCACTTAACCACAGAACCATCTCTAATCCCAAGAAACAACATTATTGATACCTTTTCAATCCAGATGGAGGAAGCCATAAAGGCTCCTACCCTCTTGGAAAGGAACTTGTGTGCAATATAGTTCAGAGACAGCCTCAGAGGTAATCTGCTTTGATCTCCAATAGCATCCATGTCTAGGCTCTGCTGAATCAGCTTCTTCAAGACAGTGGCTCAGGGGTCTGTTCTGGCTATTTCTGCCTGAACAGAGCTTCCTCCATCAGGGGACCTTTGCTGGAGGCACAGAGTCTGCCCGAGATATCCTCAAAACTGCTTCCTGTACAAATCTCCTTCCAATTTTCCTATTGTCTGGGTCATATCGGTATCACACTCTTCAACATTTCCCTTAGTAAGCTTTGTTTTTTCTCTACTTTCATGGAAATCCTCTCCCTAAATAAATCTCAAGACTCTACACCTTCCTTTCTATATCTTGGATTTGATAGATATCATGACTGCGTGCTGCCTTGCTTTTCAGTCATCCTTGTACAGGTCATTGCCCTTTCTTAGTCAACCCCAAGTTCTTCACACATTCACACAGTATTATCTATGGCCCAGAATCTCAATTCCTTCAATAAATAAAGCTGACAATTCCAAAGCCTCCCAATAGGTTTAGCAAAAGTGATCTTTGAGGCAAGAAATATCAATGTTGGTTCCAATTCCACATCACTGGTGCTATGTGTGCACCTGTCTGCTTTTAGCCTAACAGGTGACATGTGGAAACTAACATATGTAGTTCCAGGTGTTACATTCATCAGAGAGCAGGATTACTCTTTACTGAGTGGGTTCAGAGCAGCAAGTTCTGTACAACCTCGAGGGAAGTCCCAGGCATCAGAAGTGTTCTTCTTATATCGGAGGATGTCAGCAGGAACGATCTTGTAATGCCTAGGACACTCAGCTTCTCTTAATTGTGTCATTTATGTAAATATTACAACTGCAACAACATGTGTAACCAACAGAGGTTTACATGTAGAGAGTAGACAATTACCATAATTTTCTATTTTTCTTTTTTTTTCATTTTTAAGCCTCTTTTTCCCTCTCTTACCTCCATGCTACTGTGATTATTACTTGAGATGGTGTAGGTGGAAATATGTAAGCAAGAAAGCGATTTACATGGGTATAGTGTCTATTTACACAATTTACTAAAATCTTCTTTTAGAGAAAAGCTAGCTAAACACATAAATTCTGTGTTTTCTTCATGAGTTTAAAGCTGCACTTACGGAATACACTTTGTAGAGCAAATAGTTGCATTGACTCTCCCCAAGCATCATCACAGCCACGTTTTGGTCCAGTGTTTACTACCAGAGCAGCTTTTCTCACACACAAGCCTTAAAATGTAAAGCCATGACAAGCCTGCTCTGATGGATGCATTATATACAGAAAAGGTTAATGAATTCGTTTCCTATTTAATTGACGATCCCCCAAGGAACAAGTAATCTTTTGTGGGAGAGGAAGAGGGAAACAGAGGGAACAGCTTATGTTAGATCGTCTTTAACTCACCATGTCTCAAAACTTTTTAAATTTCTTATAGTATGAAAAGTGTATACTCAGCAATACTCTGAAGTTAATTTATTTCACAGTCACCTGTTGTGTGCTGTGCATTATAAAGATACAAATTTGAGTTGTGATCCCATCTCCTATTAGACCTGATGGAGTTCTACACCATCAGAGATATTAGGATTAAATTATTTAAAATAAGACTGTGATCAAGCAGGGAATCAAAAGGCCAACCCTGAGGTGTATTTGCTGCTCAATGTGTGTCACAATTCACATTTTGTATAAGACTTACTTGATTTTGCATGTTTCATCTTTCCCTTTGTCACTTCTCTGTCACATAGCAAGAATGCTAAGGGTATGGGTGAGGAGAGAAAGGAAGAGAAAGAGACAGAGAGAGAGAGAGAGAGAGAGAGAGAGAGAGAGAGAGAGAGAATACCTTACACTTACAACACTAAAGAAGAAGAATCATTTTGAAGACCTGAAACTGCAAAAATGATAGGGAAAAACAACAACTATGGAGTGTGCTTCAGCAGAGATGTAAGAAAGGCCATTCTGGGCATTCTGGAGCACATGCAACTGATAACTTGAAAAGTGGGACCTCTTAAAACCAAAACCAAAACGGTTCTGTATGGCTAAAGGAAACTGTCAGTCAAGTTAAGAAGCATCCCATAGGATGAAAAAGAAAAATCTTTACTAGCTACACATCAGACACATCATTAGTGTCTGAAATATGCAAAGAACCCCAAAACATTAAATATCAAGAAACAAAAACCCAATGAAATATTGAGAGGAATTCCATGGAACGCCTATGCACATGGAATATTTTTTAATTCCACAAGAGAACTTTGTTGTAATGTTCTTAAATTATGCATATGGGGCCAATAGGTGGAACGGTTACTGTTACCACTGCATTTAGGGAAAACATCTTCATCTTTGATTGGAAGCAAAGGCTCTGGACCTGATGTCTCAGAGTAAATGCCAGTAAGGATATGAAGAGCTGAAATGGCCTTGGAGAACTTTATCTATTGATGCAGTAGCTTGCTCATCTGTGAAAACAGAAAGGACAGTGATAATAGGATGCACCTTTCCAGTTCAATCTGTAGAGTTTGTGCATTTATCACAAACAATCTTCATGGAGTGTACCTATTCCTGGCTTACCATTGTGGCTATCATGTCATCCATTTTGCAATGTTCTTCCTCTCTTGAAATAGTCTGTATTTTATTTTATTTTTTTCCCTTTAGCCTGACAGTTCTCCTTCACTGAAACACACAAAAACAAGTCGAGTCTATTGTGTAGACTAGAAAGTCCTGTTCATTTTTCTTAATGTTCTGAGACTTGACTTCCCCTAGTGCATGTGTCTCAGGGTGTTACTGGACCTGAAAGAGGGACCACCCTTCATGCTGCTCTTCTGCTTGCTGTTCTCAGCTATATATGTCCCTGACAGTGTCTCCTCAGCCTGTAGTCTGCTGTTCTGGGCATACTCAGTTCTAATTTTGACTTGGCAATTTCTTTGACTGGCAATACAATGTTTGAACAATATTATAGTTATCTTCTAAGTTTGGATAGGAAAAGAAAACACCCTGGGTTTCCAAACAAACTGGGTATCTTATTTCTTTTTCCTACTATCCTCATAATAAGAAAGAAATTACACAAAGCAAAATGCTTATTTACAATCTTTCCTAATTGCAGCAATTAAAAGGTTGCTGCTTAAACATTTGGTGACAAATGGAACCAGATGATATTCTTATTCTTGAACCATTGAGCCTCTTCTCTGGTAGGAAACACATGAATCATCTGCCAGAGACTGTAGGTAGTCTCTAATGTGGTCCTCAATAATTCCCACTCCATGAGAATGGTCTGGGGATTAGACTTGCCTCTAATGAATAGAATGTTCAGGAAAGTGAAGTTTCAGGGTTATTAATACTCAACTCCCATTGTAACACTGTGACTTTTTTCTTGATGGAAATTGCTGGTAGGAAGAAACAAAAGCTTCATTGGTTTGCATGTTTATAAACATGTTTTTTTACAAAGTGAATCCAATTTATGACTGAATGTTTCATACCACTAATACTCTAAGGAGAAAAACACTCCCTTAAGTTTTCTTTTCCAGCCTTCTCAAAATACTTTTTCATGTTTTTGTATATATAGTGTGTTTGCATGTGTGTGTGAGATCATGTGAGTATAGGTGCATTTTCATATGCAGGAATGTTGGGATTCCTAATGTCTATGTAGC
Source organism: Meriones unguiculatus (assembly GCF_030254825.1). Lineage (NCBI taxonomy): Eukaryota > Metazoa > Chordata > Mammalia > Rodentia > Muridae > Meriones > Meriones unguiculatus. The sequence goes on from NC_083353.1 coordinate 8,760,572, forward strand.
CATCTTGCTCATGGATCTACCCTTTGTCCCTATTCTTGATGTGTTGGGATTACATGTGTTGGGCCATGATACCTACACAATATTTTACCTGAGTACTAAATATCCAAACCCTGGTCTTTTCACAATGTGAGACAAATGCTTTACTGGCTGTGCCATTTCTCCCGCCTATAGACTGCATATAGCCATTACCTATTTGCTCACACATCATTCTCAATGATGCATCAAGCTGAGGTGTACTTGAACTTTTAGTTCATTTATTAAACCTGTTTCATATGGTGGCAGATTTCATTTGTTTACTGATAGTAGTTACCCATGTTCATGGATGATTATCACTCTATGAATCCTAACAGACTATTGCTAAATTAGGAAAGTGACATGGCTTGGGCACACAGGATCTCCTACTGCTCGTGAGGTTGAATAACTAGTATAAATGTCTCTAAAAAACAACAACAAACACACAACAACAATAATAACAACAATACTGTGGGACCTCAAGCTTTCAGAATGATTTTAAAGAAAAATAAAATCAATGAGCAATGATATCAGTCACTATGTCCAGATGAAAATTGCTTGAGTACTATGATACAGAGATGGTGTGGTTCCAGAGTTTGGAATCTTATTTTGAGATTTAGCTCAACTGTTACTCGATTACTTCCTACATCTTTCAGATGTTCCTTCAACTGTGCAATGAAGCAGTCCCTCTTAATATTGAACAATTATTTTACAACTAATGTGACATATGCTTTATTTGTACTTATTCATTTCTATTTGTCTGTGTGTGTGTGACTATGCATGTGTGCCAGCTTGTCTGTATGTGAACCATATGTATACAGTACTCACAGAGACCAAAAGAGGGCATTTGACTCTCTGGAACTGGAGTCAAATGTGCTTATGTGCTGTCCAATGTGGTACTGCTAACTGAAGAAAAGAGGATTATGAACAAGTGTTCTGAAAATGAATACATATTGCAGAAGACTATATAGTTTTTAAGTCTACAGCAAATATAAACTAAGTACGGTATTGTGATCAGTTAAGCAAGGGTAACAAAACACAAAGAGCTATTTCTGAAACTGTCCAGCAAACACTACATTTTCAAAACAGAGTATTTGGCTTAAAATGTCTTTTTTTTTTTTCAGACACACATTCATTGATTATTTTGGGGAGATATATACTAAAGAGTTGTTGAGCTTAAAGTTGGTCTATCATTTTTTAAAAATTAAAAAAAACAAAAATACTTTCCTCTGGGAAGTGCTTTCAAGAGTAGCCTATTGAGATGAATTCATCAAAAAGAACTGAGATTTTTGCCACTTCATCCTAAAAAGATATTTTAAGGTATGAGGAGATAACCAATTTGGTGAAATGCTACCATTGCAAACATGAGAACCTGTGTCCTATGCCCAGAACTCATTTAAAAACGGCCATCCATTGCAGCAAGTGCTTGCAATGTCAGTTGCATACAAAAACATATATATCTCTAATTAACATTGCAGACACAGAAATAGGTAAAAAAGATTTTTTTAATAAAAGGAAAATAACTTCCAAAATAGAAACATTTACAATTATTAGATATATTTCATGCCTAATGTTTTTGTATATTGTGCATATCTCTCAAGCCTACTTCCCCCAAAACTTAAATATATATTTATATATATATATTATATATATATATATATTTTTTTTACTTGAGCAAAAAAAAAAATAGAAAGAAAAAGATGTACACTTTAACCTGTTGGGAAGAAAACTTGAGTGTGGTAAAAAGCTTGTTTATTTTGATTTCAGCAGTGATAAAGCTTTGCTAAACAATGGGTGAGCTTGCGGTAAGAAGCTGCTGACAAGTGCCACTGCTTTCATTTTTATCTTGTTCTCTGTGAACTATGATATATATTCAGTAAAGGCAAGCACTAGAACATATTAGACTTACAATCAAGTTGTTAGCTGAAAGCAGCCTCTAGACAATCATGAAACTTCCTGACAATAATCAATTATATTCTTTCATGAAGTTATTTCCATGGAAGGTCTAAATTATATATCATTATTATAAAGTTTTAATGTTAATAACTAAAAACCTGCAAAGTTTATTTTTTCATTAAAAACAGAACACATGATGACATGTAAAAGCATAGGTATTTTGCCCACATTCAATTTTAAATTACTGATACATAAAATGAAAAGTAACATTATAGAGATAAGGTATTATAATGAAAACTATAACATACAAGAAAATGGTGGAACACTAAAAAATAGGTAAATAAATCATACATTGATGTAATTTATACAGAGTATATAAATCATAATACTTTACATAAATGTGCCTCTCCTGTGAAAATTTTCAGAGTTCTTGCCCTCTATCATTATAGAATAAAATGTTTTAAAAATCATTGGGCTCTTTAAAACTGTCTATTTGAGTTGATATAATAGCAAGCATGTTATATTTATACTGAATGTGATAATTCTCTGACATAATAATTTAAAATTTGTAAATCAAAATACATGAATTTAGTAATAATATCTTACAAATAGGCATAATTTTAAATATTTGACTTCTTTTGTGATAAAGGGAACTTATTTTTTTCTAAAAATTATCTCATAATGATTTTGATAAATGAGAACTTATTGAATTTATTTATTTATTTTACATTTCAATTTCAGCCCCCTCCCTCCTCTCCATCTGGTCCTACCCTTCCACCTTTTTCCCCCCTCTCCCCCTCTTCTTTTTCTCAGAAAAGGGGAGCACCCCAACCCCACTCCTGTACAAAGATACTTTACTTCATCAAGTTGCATCAGGACTAACTTTATCCTCTTCTACTGACACCAGACAAGGCACCCTAGTGAGGGGAAACTGATACAAAGGCAGACAACAGAGCACATGTCAGAGACAACCCTGCCCTACTTGTTAGGGGACCCCATGAAGAACAAGATGCCCACCAGTTACAAATGGGTTGGCTTAGGTCCAGGCCATGCATGCTCTTTGTTTGGTGCTGTGTTCTCTGTCATCCCCTAAGGGCTTAGTTTACTTGACTCTGTTGGTATTCTTGAGTTCTTGTCCTCTCTGGACCTTCATTCTTTCCCGAAGTCTGCCCCAATACTCCCTGATCTCTGCCTAATGTTTGGCAGTGGGTCTCAGCATCTGTTTTGATCTGCTACTGGATGGAGCCTTTCAGAGGACAATTACACTAGGCTCCTATCTATAAGCAGAGTATCATTAATAGTGTCAGAGGTTGGCTCTCTTCTATGGGGTGGTTTCATGTTGGGCCATTCATTTGTTTACCATTCCCTCAGTCTCTGCTCCATCTTTACCACTGCATGCTTTTGTAGGCAGGATAAATTTTGAGTTGAACATTTTGTGGATGGTTTTGTGTCTCCCTCCCTCTAATGGAAGTTCTGCCTGGCTAGGAGGTGGCCTCTTCAATCTCTATCTCTCACACAGCTAAGAGTCTTAACTACAGTCACCCCCTATCCATAGATGACATTTTGTCCCATTGGCTTAGAACAACTTCACCTTGTCTTATTAAGAAGTAACCATTACCTATGGGTCCACCATCTCACACAGAAGCTTATCAACCTCTTGCATATATTTTCCCTCTTACCTATCCATTTCCTGCATTCACACAACTGCCAGATTCATACTCTGTATCTTATTGTCAGAGAGACTCAGATCTTGTATCTTATGGTTAAGACTCTCTTGTGTTGTTTTTTAATGGGCACTTATGCTTTAATTATATATACATGTTTTATTAACATTATTTTTCATTTATTTTTAATGGTGTGAGCTGTTATATTTAGGTGTTATTTGAAATGCTTATTTCTTTTAATATTGTATTAGTAAGACTAGTATCATTGTATGTTGTTATTCAATTTTTTTGAATGCTAAAAAAGGCCATCAGATGAGTTGCTGCCATGTATCCACTCATTCTCCCACTGGCAGGCATTTGGAACATTCAAATCAAAATGACTCTGAGATTCCTTCTCACATGAGTCAGAATGGAAAAGATCAAAGCCTCAAGTGACATCATATTCTGTGAGGGTGTGGAGAAATGAACACTACTCCATTGCTGCGTAGGAAGTCCTGTGGGAAAGTGGTAGGAAAGAGAAAAGGACCTGGAGGTGACAGGAGTTCCACAACAAGACCAACAGAGCCACCTAACCAGGGTCCAGAGGGGCTTGTTGAGATTGAAGCATCAACCAAGGACTCTGCATGAACTGGATCTAGGTCCAGTTATCTAGACGTAGCAGATAGGCAGCTTAGGTTTCATGTGGGTCCTCTAGTAAAGGAAGTAGGGACTGCATAGGGCAGTGACTCACTTGCCAGCTTCTTGATAACTTTCCCCTGGTGGGATTGCCTTACTAAGCCACAGGGAAAGAAGACACAATCCTTATGCAACTTGATGATCTGGAGAGGGTGGGAAAAAGAGCTCCACTTTACTGAGGAAAAGGGGAGGGGAGAGGAAGGGAAGGTAGAACTGGCAGGAGGAGGCATGGGCGTACAAGAATGTGAAGTGAATTTATTTTATTTTTTTATGTTTGTATCTTTTTTTAATTTTTATTTTTTTAATATTAGTTACAGTTTGTTAACTTGGTATCGCTGTATCCCACTCTCTCTTTCCTTCCCAATCCCACCCTCCCACCCTCATCTCGTCCCTGCCCTTTTCCAAGTCCACTGATAAGGGACTCCCCTTACATCTGATACTGGTTTATCAGGTGTCTTCAGGACTGGCTGCAAAGTCCTCCTCTGTGGCCTAGCTAGGCTGCTCCTCCCTGGGGGTGGGGGAGAGGAAGGAGGAGGGAAGAGGTCAAAGAACCCACCATCAAGTTCATGTCAGAAACAGTCCCTGTTCCCCTTATTAGGGTACCTACTTGCATCTTAAAAACTGATGTCTTAATACAGGTAGTAATGTGTGTTTTATGAATATTTTTAAAAATACCAAATCAAACAATTGTTAACTAAGCTATATCCCCTAGATGTGTTTCTAAGACTTTGGATTTCAATCAGTAGTCTTTCCTGTTACAGTTCATAAGTCACAGAATGAGTTATTAACACATACTCCATGGAATACTGTGTGTTTGTGATATATTTATTTGTCTGTGTTCATGTGTGTGAGCATACAACAGTGTGTGTATGCAATTAGAGGCCACAGGGCAATGTTGGGGTTACCCTCTCGTTCATTACCTTATGTTTATAAAAATGGGTCTTTAACTAAACGTGATTTTACCAGTTTGGCCAGATTATTTTGCCAGCGAGGTCTAACAACCCTCCAATTTCTGCTTCCACATTGCTATGGATATTTTGTGCTTTAAAGCTAGTAGCTGTAGGTAGAGCTCAGAAGCAACATATATTTAAAAAAAAAAACCAATTTAAGAGTAATCATTATTTTTATTAATGTCTGTATATTTCTTTACCTGGGTCTGTCATCATCCCTAACCTGACATCTAGGTTATATAGTATTCTTTAACAAAGCCCTAAACTTTGTTTTCGTTTTTCTTGTTTACTTCTTTCTTTTTTTTAATTTTATTTTTTTCTTATCAGTTACATTTTATTAACTCTGTATCCCAGCCGTGTCCCGATCCCTCATTCCCTCCCAGTCCCTCCCTCCTTCATCTCCACCGTGCCCCTTTCCAAGTCCACTGATGGGGGGGACCTCCTCCCCATTCATCTGATCCTGTTTTATCAGGTATCGTGAAGTGAATTTAAAAAGATTATGTCCCAAAAACAAACTCTTGAACACCACTGGACTGAAGCAGGACAAGAATAGTATGCAGTAGCGTAGATCATGGTCACCTACTAACAGATGTCCACCTTGAAGAGTTCAGCTCCGGTCTTACTGTTTCTGAAGTCCTACTTTTTCATCTTCTCTAATTAATCTGTTTTTATCACCTAACTCCATTTGTATTTTCATAAACAAACCTGTGTCTTTCTTAGATCTTATAAATACATTTGCTTATTTTTCAAATATTATTATTTTTTCTCTCTCTAGATACAAAATGCCAAGGATGGATTTGTTTTGGCCTATTCACAGCTGGGTCTCCAACTTGACAGAATCAAGTACATGATACTGTGTTGATAAAGGAACTGAATGAGGGTCTGGAGATATGACTCTTCTTTGCTCTAGGAGAAGCCATTATGTAGGACATTGGACGGTTAAGAACATCAGATAATTCCAGCCCCACCAGGACACTCACTGCTTGTCTCTGGTTTCCCTGGGCACCTCACATAGCTGACACATACACATAAATAAAAACAAATAAATGAATAAAAGAATATTGATTTTTTTTCTTATTATTATTTTTTTCATTTTTTATTTTATTATTATTTTTATCAGTTATATTTTATTAATTCTGTATCCCAGCCGTGTCCCGATCCCTCATTCCCTCCCAGTCCCTCCCTCCCTCCCTCATCTCCACCGTGCCCCTTTCCAAGTCCACTGATAGGGGGGACCTCCTCCCCATTCATCTGATCCTGTTTTATCAGGTATCTTCAGGACTGGCTACAAAGCCCTCCTCTGTGGCCTAACAGGACTGCTCCTCCCTTCGTGGGTGGGGAGACCAAAGAGCCAGTCATTGAGTTCCTGTTAGAAATAGTCCTTGTTCCCCTCACTTTGGGAAACCACTTGGTTACTGAGCTACCAAAGGCTACATCTGAGTGGAGGTTCTAGGTTATATCCATACATGGTCCTTGGTTGAATGTCAGTCTCAGAAAAGACCCTGTGCCCAGATATATTTGGTCCTTGTGGAGCTCCTATCCTTTCCCCATCAGACTAACTCCCCTTCTTTCTTATGATTCCCTGTACTCTGCCAAAGGTTTGGTCATGAGTCTTTGCTTTGAAAACACTGCTAGTTAGATTTATCTAGGGTCGTTTTTAAAAGCCCAGAACTTGGAATGGAATGTTTCCTATCCCTAGAACTTGGAATGGAATGTTTTCTATCCCTATGTTTTACTTACAAATTTAGGCCAATAATTCAACAATATCATTTTTTTTTCAATTTTGTCAAGAAGTTTGATATTTTTAATTTTCTTCCAAAGTTAGATTTCTGTGCATAAAATTTGTACGTGTTTTCATGCTCAAAAGTGTTCTGCTGAGAAGAAAATTTAAAACTCCTTTTGTATATATTTCTCTCAACAGTAGTACTAGGATTGCACTGAGCTCATGTTTATGGATGATGGTCATAGATTCAAGAAAGTTTAAATAATTTGTCCAAAGTCACACAGATCTTAATGCTATGGCTCAAATGGGAGCCATTTCTGCCTCACGGTGAAGCACATCATTCTCCCAGTTATCTTAGTGTGTTTAGGTCATCATTATATTGAAGGAAACTGCACTGAATATAAACGTGGTGACATAGAACTAAGAATAAATTATGTTAATAAAAGGATGATCTAATTATTTTTCTGAGAATCCTTGAAGAGCTATTGGTAAATTTTCATCTTCAATAGAGAGACCTAGGCTATGCATTGGTGAATATATAATACCTGCGACAGCCTGGAGATAAGGGCAGACTGGTCAGTAGGAACATGGGTTGGATTCTTGAGACTTTAAAAATATAGATATTCAATTTTTTTATTAACCATGTCAATAGAGGTGGCTGTGCATACATAATTCATGAGTTTTTGCTAGATATATACCATCTGTAACAGGTTATACAGACTTATTCATCAGAAATGTGAAGAGAGAAGGTGATATAATTATCTACATTTTATTAATTTGTGTATTGATTGCTATATTCTACCTTCTGTAATAAAGGTGGGAAGATTTCCCATCAGTGAAAAGAGCAAGGAACTAATAAATACTGACAAGAAAAAATTCAGATCCCTTAGTGTGAAAGTCATGTATAAAATTAAACTGTAGGAAGCATATAAAAACCAACAATACCACTGTGTATTATCACAAAACTACTTAAGTTCAGGAAAATAAAATCAGGAAAAATAAATTTGAGGAAGTGCAATTAAGACTAACTTTGAACAAATGGGATTTTATATCCTTGTTCTAATTAAAAACAAACAAATAAAAAATAAACAGCTGCTGAAATTACTTGGCTTCAATTAAAGAATATTTTGGGTTTTCTCATTCAGCTATGGCTCACATGTTTACCTTACAAGGGAAGCTGACCAAATGTGAAGGGTTGGTTTCAGTCTGTAGTGTGTCAGCAGAGTGCACGGATAATTAGGACACCAAACACAAATTAGTAAACTTTGAAGCTCAGCCAAGCCCAAAGTATGAGATAAGATGCAATTAAAATGGAACTATGAAGCTTTATTGTGAAATATAAATGTTTTACATCCCAAGAAGTGCTGAGAAGTAAAGAAGTCTCCATAGGATTCATTCTGTCAATTCCTTTTAGCTTTCTAATGTTTCTCATCCTGAGATACATGTTGTTTTGTTTAAAATTTTTCTTTTTTAAGTTTTATGTGATTTTTTTATTGTTTTGTTTTTGTTTTTTATTGACAATAGATTCTTCTCCCATACAATATATCCTGACCAGTTTTCTTCCTCTCCACAATTCCCAACTACTCACCACCTCCCCTCTCCCCCAAGACTACTCCTCTTCTGTTATTTTCTTTTCAGAAAAGAGGAGGCCTCCAAGAGTCAATAGTCAAAGAAGATAAAACAAAGTACAATAAGACAAGGCAAAACCCCTCATATCAAGGCTGGACAAGGCAAATCAATAGGAGGAAAAGTGTTTGAAGAGCAAGCAAAAGAGAGGGAGCCCATGCCATACACTGCCTCAATAGCCAACACTGGAGACTGGATAACCCAGAGAGTTAGGATAGGACTAAACATTACTGATTCCTTATGACACACTGATCTACTCATTGATCAGTGCTTTCCTTGTCAAGTAGGCATTAGAGAGGCTTCCTCAGGCAGCAGATGGGAGCAGGTGCTGAGACCCATAGCAAGGCATTATGCAGAAAGAGAGACAGAGAGAAAGAGCCTAAATATGAGGTCTCCATCCAGTCTGTACCTTCAGAAGAAGGGGAGGAAGGATTATAGGACTCAGTGGGGATGGAGGACACCAGGAAAACATGGCCCCCTGGATCAACTAAGCAGGGCACATATGGCTCACAGAGACTGAAGGGGTAAGCATGGGGCCTGCCTGGGGTTGCACCAGGTATTCTGTGTATATGTTATAGCTGTAAATGTTCCTTTTACGTGATATTACATGTTGGTTTGTACAATCTGTCATGTTAGTAATTTAGTTTAATCCTTTAGAAATGGGATGGGGAAGCTATTGTCCTTGTATTTCAGGCAGGATTAAGAACAATGAAAACTTGAAAGACATTGCGGATGAATGACTGTGTTACAGGGACTACTCAGTGATGGGCAGTTTAATTTGTCTGTTGGGAATGTTGATAAGATGACTCAAGTGAATATCACTGTTAGGTATGTGTAGGTACAGATCCACAAGCTTATCAAGGGATTGAAAGCAGCAGTAAGAAATAGGTAGCTAGTTATACACACATATATCTTCATATACATATGTGATTAATACATGATTGATAGATATATACTAAATAGATAGATGGTGTGGTGGTTTGAATGAGAATGAGTTTCATAGGCTAATATATATGAATAACTGGTCTTAGTTGCTAGGCTCTTTTGAAAGTGTAAGGAGGTATAGCCATACTGAAGTAGGTATGTCACTGGGGTAGAATTTCAGATTTCATAAATCCATGCATGGCCCAATCTTTCTCTGCCTCTTGCTGACACATCAAATGGAAACTCTCAGCTACTGCTCTTGCTCTTTTCCTGCCAGCCTGCTCCTATGCTTCCTGCCTTAATGATTATGGACTAACCCTCTGAAACTATAAGCAAGGTCCACTTAAATGCATTCTTTTATAAACTGCCATGGTCATGAAGCCTTTTCACAAAACAGAAAAGTAAATAAGATGATTAATATGTGATAAATAGTAGAAGATAAATTATGGATGACAGATGATGGGTATATAGATGAGAGATGATAGAAAATTGATAGATAGTAGATAAAAATGATAGATTATAGATGATTGATAGGTAAATAATAGATGAAGATATAGATTATACGTAAATAGATGATAGATGATTACTAGACAGTTGATTTATAGGTGATGATAAGCTATAGACAAATGATAATAGATAATAGGTTATAAACAGATAATAGATGATGGACAGATGGAAAAAATATAATCTATTTACCATTCATTATACATATGTATATACATATAGATGTCCATATATATAATAAATGATGATGACTGATAGGTAGGTAGATAGATGACAGATAGATAGATGGATGGATAGATAGATAGATAGACAGAGAGATTGATAGATGATTAGCTGTCTTGGAGAATCTCTTTCACAGAAGAGGCTTGATTACAGGGCCTTTACTTAATGATTTTACTAACTTACTCAGGACTAACATGGTGAACAATGACTATGGCTTTTGTGTTTGTTGAGTGTGGTTGCTCAATGAAAATGGTCCTCATAGGCTCATAGAGAATGGCATTATCAGGAGGTATGGCCTTGTTGGAGTAGGTGTGGCCTTCCTTGTTGGAGGAAAGTGGGTGTCGGCTTTGAGGCTTCAGAAGCTCAGTACAGGCCCTGTACTTATTCTCTCTGCCTGCTGCCATAGGCCAGGTTGTAGAATTCTTGGCTCCTTCTCCTGCAGCACTAAGTCTGTCTCTGTGCCACCATGCCTCCTGCTATGATGACAGTGGACTAAACCTCTAAACTGTAAGTCAGCTCCAGTTAAATGCTAGAGATTCAGTGCAGGGGTGAAAAATGCTCAGAAAGTAAACAAAAAAAAAGTAAAATTTCAGGAAATTTCCCAAACTTGAAGGTTTCAAAAAGCCCCATCTTAATGTTATTTAAGCTGTAACAACTATTAGGAAAAGAAATTCTCCAGTTTGATAAGCTACCTATTTATAAGTATTCGTAGAAACCTAGGGATTTAACTTTCATGAGCCATCACCTGTTTTTGGCGAACTTTCTAATGATAAAGCTGTTTTTTGCCTATCCTTGCTTCTACAAATAACGCCAAAAACTCAACTAAACTAGACTTGGGTGGAGCTATTTCTTTGATCTGCCTTCAACGCCCTACATTGAGTGAACAGAAATTTGTTCTTATCCCCCCAGGAAATGTAACAAAATGTGGTAACATATAAAAAAAAAAACAATGAAAATAGAATACAAGTCTATATATACAGAAATTTAATATTCATAAATGGGGCAATGTTGGGGGCTAGGTAAAACCAAAGGACCTTTGTGATCCTGTGAATAGAACAGTAGTATTGAGCTTCTGTTCTCTGCCAGAATCATGTTTGGAAAGGCCAGCAATGGACTGGCACTGTGGTTTGGCTTGGCAGGGGGAGGGGCAAGGAGCTTGGGCCTTGAGAGTTTCCCTGTAAAGCTGAGATGTGAAATGATTTGCTTACTGTACCAGCATGTACCTTGCCAAAAAAAAAAAAAAAAAAAAGAAAGAAAGAAAGAAAGAAAGAAAGAAAGAAAGAAAGAAAAAGAAACTAGAGTTGCTCTGACCCTATGTAATTCTGCTGTTGTATGATGCTCTGTACTGATTTGTTTTCTGCTTCCCCATTTGAGGGGTACAAAAGTAGCTGTAATAATGGTAAACTTGGTGTGTTGGCTTCTTGGTCGATACAGTCCTCCTGACCCCTGGTTTTGCGTTTTTTTCTCATCCATGTTCCTTCTATTCAGAGACCCCGCATGAACCCTGGAAGAACTGCTGGTCCAGTTTAAGACAACAACAGACAGTAGTAAAATGAATACATAAAGAAATATTCTATATCCAAAATATGCTCAAGCACACAAGGACAGTTGCTTGACCATGTTTGTAGGAGCTTTATTTGTAATAGCCAGAACCTGGAAACAACCCAGATGCCCCTCAACTGTTGTAGACGGTTATTGATATTTACTATGGGTTTAACTTCTTGTAACACTGCTGTTAATCCTCAGCAGCTGTAAAACCAAATCACCACACAGAGTCTGGGTTTTTAGTTAACCTAGAACACAATGCTGGGCAATATTTACTCCCTCCTAAACCTCCAAGCCCTCAGTTTTCTAACATTTAGATTTCCCACATTATACTTGCTTTTGTGAAATCTTAGGTCTGGTTCATGCTCCAAGTCCTCTAAACTCTCTCCTCCAGCTCTGCTCTCCTCGTGCTCTCCTCCCCTCGAGCTCATCCTCCTTCTCCCCCTTCCTGTTCTCTAGCTCCTCCCCTCTTTCCTGTCCTCTGGCTCCTCCCACTGCACAACATTGTATCTAGTTGCTTTATTTGTGTCCTGTTTACACAAGAGTTGAGACAGGATGCTTATAGTGAGTATCACAATGCAATATTCAGATTGAAACCAGAGTTGGGGGTGGGGAAATCAGCATTTGAATTAACAAGGGTAAGGCATATACATTTTAAAAGAACATTATACCAACACTCAACAGAGGACTGGATACAGAAATTGTGATACGTTTACACAATGGAACACACTCAGCTATTAAAAACAAGGAAATAATGAAATTTTCAGGCTAATGGTAGGATATAGAAAAGATCATCCTGAGTGAGTTATCCCAGAAGCAGAAAGACACACACAGTATATACTCCCTTATATGTGGATATTAAATATGTAATATAGGATAAACATAGTTAAATATGTACAACTAAAGAAGCTAAGCAAGAAGGAGGCCCCTGTATAAGATGATCAATCCTCATTCAAAAAGGCAAACAGGATGGACATCAGAAGAGGGATAAAGCAAGGAACAGAGGGCTTCTGAAAGACTACCCAACAGTGTATCAAAGCAGATGCTGAGACTCAGCCAAACTGTGGGCAGAGTGGAGGGAGTCTTATGAAAGAAGGAGGAGATAGAAAGACCTGGAGTGGTCAGGAGCTCCAAATGGAGAGCAACAGAACAAAAATTCTGGGCCCAGGGGTCTTTTCTGAGACTGATTCATGGAAATAACCTAGAACCCCTGCACACATGTAGCCCATGGCCACTCAGTGTCCAAGTGGGTTTCCTAGTAAAGGGAACAGGGACTGTCCCTGACTGTGGATAGCTCTTTGATCACCTCCCCTGAGTGGAGAGAAGCCTTACCAGGCCATAGAGGAAGACAGTGCAGCCAATCCTGATGAGGCCTGATAAGCTAGGGTCAGATGGAAGGGGAGGAGGACCTCCCCTATCAGTGGACTTGGAGAGGGGCATGGGAAGAGATGAGGAAGAGAGGGTGGGATTAGGAGGGAATGAGGGAGGGGGCTACAGCTGGGATACAGAGTGAATAACCTGTAATTAATATAAAAAATAAAATTAAAAAATAATTAAAAAAGAAAAGTTTAGGTGGGTTTATATGTTGGTCATTTTGAAGAATCACTATGCCAGGACCTATGAGAGCCTCTATGCTGCAGAAAGAACATTACAAGCTCTCAGTAAAAGTTTGAAATGTATCACGTAAGATGAAGTGGGCAATTTCTTTTATCAGTATTTCATGGTAATCATGTGGCTTTTACTGGTTGTTCAGAGATATCAAAAGCATAAAAATTGTCAATGTAAAGTTTTCATAGAGGTGGTAACCAAAAGTGCCTCTTATATTTTGGTTAGATTAATTTTAGAGTGATTCTTTTTTGGAGAAGGTTGCACCAAAAATGGTTAGGATTTTTCATAACATCAGAGACTTAAATTTTTACAAGATTTTTTAAACCAAAAAGGCCTGGAAGATGTTGAGCTTGGTTTCAAGTTGTATGTTTTTGAGATGGTCAATAGCTTTTAAAAAAATTGTAGCAAGGCCCAAATTGACTTTCTTTTATCATATAATTTTCCAGAATTTAAGTTTAGTAACCATAAATAGAGTAATGGTTTGTCATTCCCCATATTTTGGCGAGCTCCTTTATATTCATATTAGAGCAATACAACTGTTGGATGGTAAATTAATCTTCTCAAAGGAACATTTCAGTGTGACAATGCCTTATTTATGCACCTGTCAGGAGCCGCCGTGACTCAGTGGCCTGCTTTGATATTTTAATCTCGGGGGAGAGATGGCTTTTTGGAGGCTTTTACTAATGGCAGAGGAGAACTTGCAAGTCCATCTCTTTTTGTTTGTGACAACAGGTGGGATAGCTTGTGAGGGTTACACCTCTTCCTCAGGCTTCTTGTGCAAATTAACCTACTGTTCTGAGATGTTTTACTGACTAAAGTAACTCCTGGAAAAATAAAGTGGTCAGAAGGCTGGAGGCAGAGGAGGCAGGCAGAGACTTGAGACTTGCTGCTGGCACTGCTTGCTGCAGCAGTCTGCCTTTTGCTGTGGCTGTTGAGTTTGGACCTTTAAAAATTTCCTGTGTGCTGTGTGTTTATTTTATTAATTTTAATTCTCACTCTCAACTCAAGAACCGTTCGACTCTGCCCGGCTGGCCCAGGCATGCACCTGGAGAAAGTTGGACACAGTAAAAATTGTGCCTACAAACTGAGTGTGATAGGCTGTTGAGGTCGTTTACAGATAACGATTGTTGGGTCACTTTGAAGCTGAAACTAACTCTGGCCAAAGGTTGACTATATTGAGCATAGACTAGAACCTTGTAGTCAAATCTGCAGAATGTTTGATAACCTATTGCTGTTCAAATGGAGTCAGTGTTTTCAATGTGTTGTGTGGGATCAAATCACTGATGTTGAAGTAATCTAAAAGACAGGGTCATTCCTTTCTTATGGTTTAAGAGCAGGCTAGAGGAAGCTGTGAGGTAAAAAAAAAAAAAAGCAGCATTATGTCTTATCACTCCATCATTAAATATAGTATGAAATCTCCACCTTTGCCTTCTCATTTTAATTTACATTGGGACATTTTAATGACTTTACAAGATCCCATTTTATTAAGTCAATTTGTAAGTGCCAAAGGCTTACTTTACTTGTAATTTATGAGTAATTGTATTAAAGCTTCTTGCCTTCTTTGCAGTATTTTAGGACAATGCATTTTATGATTGGAGGCAATTTAGGTAAAGTAATACTTCTGATAGTTAAATAGATTGTATGTGTGTTACCGGTTTTATATTCTAGAATATAAACTAGTGAATGCACTTTTCTAAGAGTATAAGGTGTATCCTCTTTGAATTTACTGTAATCCGCAGGTATAATGGTCACTGGTTCCCACTGTTAAAGGTTTGCTAACTGGTGCATTTAAGCGGATCATTGTCAGTGCCAGGTCTTAGGGCATGCTCTTCAACTGCTCAATTACCAGGACACTTTCTCTTATTTTAACAACATTGAAGTGAACCAAGAATCGTTACTACAGTGTAAAAGTCATACCCCTCTCAAAGAAGTTGCTATTTGCAGTAGAAAGCAGTTAACAAAGAGACCCACAAGTGGTTCATGTGCAGATATTACAAGTCTGTGGGGTGCTTAGGTGCCTCTTTACAATAGCCTCTTCAATGAAGTTTCAGAGATAATCATGGAAGACAAGCATAAAGAGTATAAGAACTAGAGACAGTGGATCATTATAAGAAAATGGTTTTCTGTACACAACAGAGTAGTTTCATATATGAACTCAAAGAGATTGTGACAGCATCCAAACAACCTATGAGCTAGATTAAATTCCAGCATAGATGGTACATATGAGGTGAGCCTGAAATTCTGCCCCTCGCTGGAAAGCCATTGACAATTCCTAGTTCCTGGGAGAGGGAAAGCTAATGTTTTTTAGTGATGTGCTCTCTGGTAGGTCTGCCACACTCAGGAGTTTGGACAACAGAAATTAGATGTTATTTATGTGTTTCCTTTCTTTCTTTTCCTTCCTTCCTTCCTTCCTTCCTTCCTTCCTTCCTTCCTTCCTTCCTTTCTTTCTTTCTTTTTCTTTTCTTTCTTAGTAAGAACATAATGTTGGGAGAGTAGCAAGGTGGGGAGTAGCTCTGGAAAGTGTTTGGCAGAAGGATGAAGATGATAAAAATTCATGCAGAAAATTCTCAGAAAACTAAAAAAATTTGAAAGACATGAAAGCTAATCTCTATTTTATAAAATAATGTTTGTTTACACATATTCTTGTAGCTAAAATTGGGTTACTCTCTTGACATTTATTTCAGCATTGTTTTCTCTCCATGAATTATATTTCCTCTTTTGTCCCTCTCTCAAATACAATTGGGAGCAAGGGGGTGATTCTTCTCTGTCTAGCTCACATTTCTTTGGATATTTTTCCCCAAGAATCTTTAATAAGCATTTTTTCAGTGTTAAGAGATTCTTTTATCACAGAAGTTGAATTATTCTCTTGCATATGCCATACTCTGAGCCTTGAGGTATGTCTTAATTTTGATGATGGTATAGACATCTATGCATGTGTGTGTGTGTGTGTTTGTGTGTGTGTGTGTAGACTAGGGGACAGCTTCTGTCATTAGTCCCAGTTTTGGTTGAGACATGGTCTCATGCTATTCACTGACATGTGTTCCAGACCAGTTACCTCATAAACTACAGGGGATTCGCCTCACTCCACTGTCCATTTTTCCAAAGGAGAGGGGTCATTGGTTTGCAGATGTGAGGAGCCATGTCTAGATCTATGTTTGGGTTCTCAGTATCAAAAGTTCGTGTCTCATGTTTAAGTAGCAAGCATTTTATCCACTGTTTCATCCCTCTAATCCAGTGGTGCTCGACCTGTGGGCCACAACCCATTTCAGGGTTAAATGACCCTTTCACAAGGGTTAAGTATAGGATATCCTGCACATCAGATATTTTCATTATCATTCATAATACCAGCAAAATTATAGTTATGGAGTAACAAGAAAAACAGCTCTGTGGCTGAGGGTTACCACACCACAAGGAACTATATTAAAGGGCGGAAGCATTAGGAAGGTTGAGAAACACTGTTCTATACTCACATGTTTCTCTACATGTTGTATTGGCATGGGTTGCACTGGGAAGGATAAAAGAAGATTTTTGCCCTTTAGCCCAGTTAGCCATATCCTGATGCTATAAAACAATTTATTAAACATATAAAGGAAAACTCGAAGGTAGAGAGAGCTCTGTAATTTTGTAAAAGCCAGGAATTTTGATGGGCTGCTATGTGTGGTCTGAATTTCTAGCAGGCATCAAAAGTAACACAGATTTTCTTTCTTTACCTTTAAAGATTTATTTTTATTTTGGATGAATAAGTATCTGCTTGCGTGTGATACCTTGTGCACGCATTGCCCGTGGAGGCAAAGAGAAAGTATAAGATCCTCTGGAAGTGGAGCTACTGACATTACAGATGATGTGGGTGCTGGCAACCAAACCAAGATCCTCAGCGTGATCAGCAAATGCTCTTAAATACTGAGACATTTCTCCTGCCACAGAAAGCACAGACTTTCTTATGAAGCCAAACATAAAATTATGGAATCAAGGCTATTGTATTGCCCTTAAATTTTAACCCTGTGAAAATACTGCATATTTAAAAACAAAGCCAATTCTCTGCAAGGATGAAAAAAAAATGATTAAAGAATTGCTGGAGTCCTGAAGTTTCAATTCATAATTTTTAAATCTAAGTTACTTCTCACTAAACGTTTCTCATGTTAAAAACAAGATTAGGGGAAATAAATTTATCAAGTCAGAAAATCTTAGCAATTTCCATTTTTTGAAAGAAGTGTTGAAGTTAAATACAGATTAATTTATGTTCTCAATGTGAGATTGAGAGTCAATCTATGCATAAACAATGGGTTTTGTTAGTTTGTTTGAGAATACTTGGTCTTAAGCTTTGGTACCATCATCTGAATACAAGAGTGAACTTCCTCTTATGAATGGGTCCAACTTTCCTCATGTAATCTTTCATTTTAAGATCCCTTTCTTTACTTAAAATATTTATTATTTTAGTTTTAATTATGTGTATTTGTACAAATGTGTGCTGATATGTGTGTGCGTGTGTGTTTAACCTCAGAAGCCAGAGGTGTCAGATCTCCTGAAGCTGTACTTATAGTAGTTGGGAGGCATCTAATGTGTGTGTTGGGCACCAAACCTGGGTCACAGACAAGAGAAGTCACCGATCCTTACTTGATTCCAATTTAAAGAAGCTCACAATAATTGGGACAGAGCATGGATTTCTCACCTAAGACTTGATTAATCACAAATATAGGTTTTGGTCTCTCTGATGTTCCTTAAGGTACCAGGACTTGTTTCATGCCCCAGCTCCATCATCATACTGATTGTTTCCTTTGCTTCTAATCTGTATTGATTTCTCCAAGTTTACTTCTGTACCACCATTTTCAGGCCAGTTTCTCCTCCAAATGAAGTTTTATTTTTATCATTGGCTTTATTTGGATTTTACAGCTTTGCATAAAGGCAGTTTTAATCTTCGCATTCCTTACTCCAGTGGTAACACAGCAGCCAATGACGTTGGATTAGGCAGGTCACTTGGTACAATGTTTTAGACCATATGCTCAGAATGTGGGGGCCATTTACATTCATGCTGCTCTTAAAGTTTCTATTAAAGCCAACAAACTGACATGAATGAACTTTCCATTTCTTTTCCCATTGGATCCAGAGCACATAAATACGAAAAATATGTTTCATATTTTTTAATTATTTTTTTATATTTATATTAATTATAGTTTACTCACTTTGTACCCCAACTGCAGCCCCCTCCCTCATTTCCACCCAATCCCACCCTCCCTCATCTGCTCCCATGCTCCTCTCCAAGTACATTTCATATTTTAAATGTGAAATCTAGATTACTAGAAAAGATATGCATTTTTTTCACAAGTTAATTGGATCATAATTCATTGGACACTTTTTTAATGGAATTATTTATATTTTCAGTGATTTACAGATCTCTGTTATTGATATGAATTTTAATATTTTCCTCATTGTTGAGATTTACAGAGTTCCAATGAATCAGTTCTTCATTTTTAAAATGACTTTAATAATATCTTGATGAAACTGGCATTTCACATACCTCTAAAATTCTTATTTTATATATACATATATATGCATGTTTGTGTATGTGTGGGTGTGTGCAGGCTACAGTATTCATATGTGACAGCCAGAGAACAACGTGAAGGAGAGAGTCATCTCCTTCCATCATGTGCATGCGAGGACTCAAACTCGGTTCATGAAGTTTGGCAGCATACACCTTAACTACTGAGCCATCACACCACCCTGTTGTATGCAGTATCGGGAAATAGCAAGCGTGATCGTGAAAACTCATTTCCCAGATTTTCTCAATAAAATGGTTTTGAAAACACTGTAGTATGATATGGTGATATTGACTCTCAGAATATTCCCATCCCCACGAAGTTCTTTTGTGTTTCCCTTTTACAGGCAAAACAATTTCATTCACTCCCTTACTTCCTTTGTAGCCCATGGCAATGACTGAACTGTTCTTCATTTTTATCATTTTGTAATTTTAAGAATTTTAGGCAAGTAAAATCACTAAATTTGTGACTTTAGGAGACTGGTTGTTTGTCCCTCCCCCCCCCCCTTTTTTCTTATTTTAATTGCTATCAAAGTTAAACAGTTTTTTTTTTAATTTAAAAATAAATTTTGCTTGTGTGTATGTGTGTGTGTGTGTGTGTGTTTCTGTGTGTGTCTGTGTTTAGATGGAGGTACCAGGGCATGCATTGTTTAGAGGTCATGAGGATTACAGAGATGGAACTCAGGTCATCCAGTGTTGTGGTCTTTATTTTTGTCTTATCACCTTTATCTTCTGAGCCATCTCATTGACCTGAGACTAGTATCTTATCTATTTGCGTAATTAATCTCACACTTGTTCAAGCTGTCTGCATCAATAGCTTATACGTTTTCTTTTCTACATTACTTTCCACAGTGTGGATGTCACATAGTTTTTCTATTTGTACCTCTAAAAACCAGCTGAGCTGTGCATGGTTTTTAATTTCTATGTACAAATCTAGTTTAAAATTTATATTCAGATAATTAATGTAAAGTTACATTTCTGTTTGTGCTAATATTTTCTGGAAAATACCCTGGAGTTGGTTATAATTCTTAACTTACTTAGTATAAGTTTCACAGTGAAGTTTTCTGAGTGCTAATTTTCTTTTTGGGGTAATACTTAAATTACAAGCTCAATTCCTTAGACAGGTTTGATTAGACAAGTTTGAGAGCCTATTTCAAGTTGAGTTATATTCTCAGTGTAACTCACATTTGGCATTTGGTGAGTCATAAGATTTTTACTGTTTTATTTTTTTCAGACCTAGATACGTCATCTATCCATAAGATAATTCTCCAGTCTTTTTTTTTTTTTTTTTCCTGGAAAGTGTTGGTCTTCATCCCACATTTAAGATTCATTGATTTTCTTGTGAGTGCAGTTCCATAATGGCTTTAAGAAAAGTCAATGATATCCAGCTTATCTATTCTCATCGTGATTAAGAAATTAGAAATGTGTAGCTCTGCCACTGAATTGAGGTCTTAAGGCACATATAGTGATATATTCTTTCTGGAGTATGAACTGCAAATAAAATATAATGATAGACAAATAATGACAAAAAATGTTCAGATAAAATGTAAAAGGCCTTCCATCTGCAGCAGCATCGTTACTCTTGCACGTGAATCCAGGCATGTTACTGTTCTGATAAACATTGTGCCTTTTGTCTGCTGACTCCTCACTTCCCAGCTCCCTCCTAACAACGTTACCCTCTCTAATCTCACCATCATGACAAATGAATTGATGTAGCTGATGGAAACTACAAGAGTGAGTAGAATCCTGGGTCAGGCGGGGCCCACCTATCTCTCTTTCTCATCTCTCTCATCTCTCTCTTTCTTTCCCTCTCTCTCTCTCTCTCTCTCTCTCTCTCTCTCTCTCTCTGATCTATCTAGTTTACTTTAGGATAGTGGTAATCAAGCTCCAGAAGCAGAAGCATAACTACTAACTGAAAGAACATAACCTGAAAGAACATGGATCAGTTTCCCTGGAGTAGGCTGTGAAGAGAAGATGACAATGAGACTTTTCACAGGCTCACCATTGATCACTCAGACTTTGACTGCTCTACGTGCTAGAGTATGAGAATGCTGCATCCAAATGAGAAGCTCCCCCACCATGTCTGTGCCTGTGTGTTTGTGTGTTTGTGTGTGTGTGTATTTCAGTGTATCCCACCAGGGATGATTAAATTTTTCATCTTCCCATTTCCATGTGTAGACATCATAACTTAATTGGTGTGGGGTTCCAAGTGGGCACTGAGGATTATAAAGTCCTCAAATGATATTAATAGGTAGTAATGTTTGGAATTCACTGTTCTAAACCCTCTTTCAGCCAGTTGTGTGAGGAATGCAATTTTAATCTTGATGAAAGTGTTCCTGAAAAAAATAAAATAAAATAAAATAAAATAAAATAAAGAAAGTGTTCCTGAAGTAACTAATGATCAGGTTAAGAAATTGGTCATCTTTCTTGGAGTTCAGGTTTGGAATGAGTTAACTCTGTTCCATGCCTAAAATTGCCCATGTTTATTCAGTAATAAAAAGAGTTCTTTTCATGGAGTCAAAAGGCCTCGTTCTTAAAAGAAATACATATTTAATGCCAGTATTTAATGAAGTCAGCCTTTTGTACAGAACTTTTTTGCACTGTGTTTTAATTGGAATTTTAGTTGATCTTTTTGCCTTTTGACACAACTCTGAAAGTCACCGAGACGATTACAACATTGTCATCATAGCCCTAGGATTTCACATAATTCCTTTAACTTACAACTGATGGGGACACTGAAATGTTCCAGTAATTCAGAACATGCAGAAAGGGTCAAATGCTAAGTGACATGCTTCAATAAATTGTGTGTGTGTTTGTACAGATTGAGGAATTATTTAATAGACTTTATAGGGAATATATTTTATGTGGAATTTCCTGCCTCTAGATATTTTTGTAACATTTAAGCATCTTACAAAAATATAAATTCTTTTCTTCCTTTTATTTTTTAATACCTTTTTAGAATTTCATACATGATTGCTCTGTTTACACCATTTCTACCCACCCTCTCCAAGCCCTCCTGCTCTCTCCCAAATTTGTAACAGCTTCTTTTTAAATTACTTTTGTTATACACACAAATACAGACACCCCCACACACAAACACACACACACACTTCTGAGTCCATTTGTTGTTCATATGAATATGTGTTTATTGTTCATCAGTTAGGATTAGATATCCTATCAGGAGCCTTGTCCCAGGAAAAGACTGATCAATTCTATCTACTTATCTCCCTATCTCCCTATCTATCTATCTATCTATCTATCTGTCTGTCTGTCTGTCTGTCTACTATCTATTTATTTATCTTCTTACTCAAAGGATATAAATTATACACCAGAAGTTTCAGGGGACACACATAAGAAAAATAAAGAATTTTTAAAAACTCCCATAAGTTTTACTGTCAAGTTAATAAGGATTTCACAGTAGCAACTTAAAAAAATAAACAAAAAATCCCAAAACACACCTTGTATTCCTGGTAGTGATAGGGAAGAAAGAATCACTCTATTATTTTGCTCAGAATTATATCTGGCTATCCAGAAAAATGATTGTAAGTTATAACAAAAGATAGAGCAAATGAAGCAGTCATCTGATAGGGAAACACACACATGCACACACACACACACACACAAATATCAATTTGAAACATTATAGGCACCATTAATTAGTATACCAAGGAATCATTTGCATGAAAAAGATAAAGGAGAGCATTAAATTATAGACAATGAAAATTATGAGTCTTAAGGAAATATAGCTGTTAGACATGAAATGATTAGAAAGCAGGGACTACATACTTACCTACAAGTCAAGAATCGACAACATTGGAGTGACTACTAAAAATTATTAAATAAGGTTTAAGGCTTAGTCCAGTTTTGATGTTGAAACAAAGCCACCCAGTGCTTTCCTAGGAAAATAAGACGTGGAGAGCACAGAAATCAATCAACACAAGAGACACAGTGGACACTCTACCTGAGGAAAGTGGATACATGTTATTTGCAGGTACACATGGGATTTTCTTCTAGATGGATCTAGGTCACAAGCACGGCTTCCTATCTGAATTCCTAGACAGCTTCTAGGACAGTTTTGAACTTTATGTTTGTGTCATTTATGCCAAACATTGTACTTTTCCAGAATAATTTTCTTTTTCCACTTGAGATCAGGCTGCAATTAAAATAACCAAAGCAGACAGACAAAGAGAACAGTCTTCTGTTTTATAGACACTCTTTATCTGTCCATATCTGTGTGGAAATACTTTGGATTTAAGGACTTCACAATATACTAAGCACATAATATATATCTTAAGATAAAAAGTAGAGACTTTAGTCCAGATGCAGTACAGTTTTTCTATAGCCCTTAGTAATCTCAGATAAATCACTGTAGTGTCAGGTAAGTATTTGATTACAAGGGGCTATATTTTGAAAAACTGGGGAAAGAATGCACAGGTGAATGTCAATGGTTAGGAATACTCTACTTACTGATTTCCAGGAAACTTTTGATGTTTTGTCTTATTTTATTTATTGTTTTAAATCATATGTATGTGAGTGGTATGTGTATGCACAAGAACTTCAGAGGAAGAGACTATTCAGTGTCCTGAAGCTGAAGAAAATGGCAGTAGTGAGACATCAGGCATGAGACCTGAGAACTTAAGTGGATCTTCTGGGAGAGCAGGAGGAGCTCTTACGCATGGAACCATCTCTCCAGCCTCAGCACCTCTTGTCACACCAGCTCCAGGGATCTGGTGACTTCTGGCCTCCATGGTCACCTGCTTGACAAACATAGGTTCCATAAGCCCTTCCCGATCCATGATTGACAGGTTTGATTTCTAAAGAATTTTTATATTTATTAGCTATTTTGAGGGTGGAATTTTTTGAGTTAGTTGAGGTAAAAGTCTATAAAATATTGTGAAGAATGAGCCAGAATGTTTGTATGTTCCAGAATGCCAGGAAGTGTGGTGAAACAATTGCTCTTAGAAATGACTGCATGAACAAAGCTGGAACAATGGCAGTATGAATGGACATGGAAGGCAAAAATTTTTGAGAAGTCCTGTACTCACACTATGAACAGCAGGAAAGTAAAAGTAAAGATTGCTGGGAGAATTAAGTTTTCCAAGGCATGAGCCTCTCGTTAATTGTCCAATGAAGAGTTATCAGCCTTGAAACCATATACACTTATATATTTAAGCATACACACATTTAAGTAACATAAATAACCAAAAATAAGAGGGTATTATCTTCAGGTAAGGCATGGGGGTTCAAGGAATCTGAGAGGAGCTAGAAGAAGAAAGAACAGGGGAAAAGTGATATAACTCTACTTAAAACAGTTTTTATTAATAATAAATAAGGAAGAGTTCAATAAGATAGTGGTGCTGGGAGGACACTGTGTCTGAGGAGCAGGACAGTGGTGTCAGCACAGCAACCAGGAGACTGGACTCTGGGACCTAAAACACCAGCGTTTGTGATTTCCAGGTGAGAGGAAATCCTGTAGTGTGGAAATCAATTGGGACTGACCTCAGGTCACCCAGTCAATCCCTGGAAAAGGTCCTGGGAACCAGCGGGCACACTCCCCTTCCCAGATTGGAGTCAGACTAGGATACACAGCCTCCAGCCCAGAGTGTGGCGCCCAGCCTCCGGACCAGAGAGGAGACCTCAGTTGCCTGCTCAGAAAGGAGTGCACAGCCTCTGGCCTAAAGCTGGGTGCACAGCTGCCAGCCCAGATCGGGGTGCACAGCCTCAGGCCCAGAGTGAGGTGCCAACCCTCTGACCCTGAGCTGAGCCCTTAGCTGGCTGGCGCAGAGAGGCATGCACAGCCTCTGGCCCAGAAGGGGACACATAGTTGCCAGACCAGATAGGAGCCTCCAGACCAGAGCAGAGCCCTCAGTTGCCAGCCTAGAGGAGTGCACAGCCTGGGGCCCAGAGCAGGACTCCCAGCCACCATCTCAACCTGGGCGCAGTCTCTAGCCCAGAACGGAGCACTCAGCCTCTGGCCCAGAGACTTGCTGGGCACTCCTCTCACCTTCCCAGACAGAACTGTGTGCCCCAGGGTACAAGACTGAGTTTCCCTGTTGGGAGAAAAACCCACAGCTATGGAATCAGCAGTGTAACAACAGCAGCAGCTCATTAAATTCAGAAGGAGAAACCCAGCAGCAGGGTAGCTGTCTCCTGACTTATAGGTGAGAGGAGAGGCCCCCTGACGAACAAAGACCACAGCTACTACTCAGGTCTATACACCTGAGGTGAGCAGTGGCAATTCCTGAGAAACACTGGCCATTCAGTGACCATACCCAAAAAGCAGAGAAGACTTCCTTCAAGAAAAACCAGCTTTCTGCCAAGGGGATTCTCCCTACCCCAAGATTCCAGGAAGCACCAGAAACTAACAGCCAACACCTAAAACAACCCAGTGGGTAGAAGTCAGTGTAAAAGCTCAACCAACAAAAGGCAGAGCAATATGGCATCTCCCAAACCCAGCCATCCAGGGGCGGGCAGCCCTGGACACTGCAACATAATTGAAATTCAAGAAGATGACCTTACATCTATGCTGATGAAGAGGATAAGAGAGGGAATATATATATATAATTAGAAGAAGATAAAATCAAACAAATCATAGCTATTCATGAAGAAATACAGGAAGATGCAGCCAAACAGTATGTGGACTTCAGAGAAGAAATAATTAAATCACTGAAAGAAATAAATAAAAGAAACACAGGAATGTTCAAAAAACAGTTGAAGGAACAAAAAGAAAACCAGGAAGACACAATCAGACAGGTGAAGGAAATAAAACAACTCAAGATCTGAAGATAGAAATAAAAAAAAATTAAAGAAAACACAAGTGGAGGAAATCATGGAGAGGGAGAACCTAGGAAAGAAAACAGAAACTACAGAGGTAAGCATATCCAACAGACAACAGAGATGGAAGAAAGAATCTCAGGTGTAGAAGATATAATGGAAGAAATCACAGTATCTATCAAAGAAAATGTTAAATCCAAAAAATTCCTGACACAGACCATCCAAGAAATCCAACACAATATGAAAAGACAAAACCTAAGAATAATAGGAATAGAGGAAAAAGAAGATTCCCTCATCCAAGGCCCAGAAAATATCTTCAACAAAATCATAGAAGAACATTTCCCCAACTTAAAGGAGAGGCATATAAGAATACAAGAGGCCTACAGAACACCTAATAAATTAGACCAGAAAAGAAAATCCTCCAGTCACATAATAATCAAAACTGTAAGTATACAGAATAAAGAACAAATACTAAAAGCTGTGAGAGAAAAAGGCCAAGTAACATATAATGGCAAACCCATCAGAATCACACCTGACTTCTCAACAGAGACTATGAAAGCAAGAAGGGCCTGCACAGATATAATGCAGACCCTAAGATAACACAGATGTCAGCCCAGGCTAAAATATCCAGCAACTCTCAGTCATCATAGATAGAGAAAACAAGATATTCAACAACAAAAACAAATTCAAATACTACTTACCCATAAGTCCAGCACTACAGAAGATACTAGAAGGAAAAATAGAACCCAGGAAACTAACTACATTCAGAAAAACACAGGAAACAAATAACCTCACTACAGCAAAACAAAAAGTAGCCAAGCACACAAACACACTACCATAGCCAACAGCAAAACCACATCATCTAACAGCCACTGGTCATTAATCTCCCTTAACATCAATGGACTCAACTCTCCAATAAAAAGACACAGACTATCAGAATGGATATGTCAACAAGACCAAACAATCTGTGTATATAAGAAACACACCTAAGTCACAAAGAGAGACATTACCTGAGAGTAAAGGGATGGAAGATGGTTTTCCAAGCAAATGCACCCAAGAAGCAAGCAGGAGTAGCCATTCTAATATCTAATAAAATAGACTTTCAACCAAAAATAATCAAAAGAGATGGGGAAGGTCATTTCATACTCATCAAAAGAAAACTCCACCAAAAAGACACCACAATTCTGAACATCTATGCCCTAAATACAAGAGCACCTGCATTTGTAAAAGAAACATTGATAAAACTGAAATCACACATAGATCTTCACCCATTAATAGTGGGAGACTTCAACACCCTACTCTCAACAAAGGACAGGTCCACAAACCAGAAAGTAAACAAAGAAACAATGACTCTAACAGAGGTTATGAATCAAATGAACCTAACAGACCTCCATAGAACCTTTCACCCAAACACAGAAAAATTTTCCTTTTTCTCAGCACCTCATGGAACCTTCTCCAAAATAGACCATATAGCTGGTCACAAAACAAGTCTCAAGAGATACAAAAAGTTTGGAAAAAAATCCCATGTATCCTATCTGACCACCATGTCCTAAACCTGGATCTCCATGACAAAAGAAATAGCAAAAAGCCTACACACACATGAAAACTGAACAACGTGCTATTCAATGAAAGATGAGTCAAGGAAGAAATAAAGAAAGAAATTAAAGTCTTCCTAGAATTCAATGAAAATGAAAGCACAACATACCTACATTTATGGGACACAATGAAAGCAGTGCTAAGAGGAAAGTGCATAGCACTAAGTGCCTTCAAGAATAAATTCAAAACATCTCATGCAAGCAACTTAATGGTTCACTTAAAAGCCCTAGGAAGAAAAGAAGCAGACACACCAAAGAGGAATAGATGGATGGAAATAATCAAACTCAGAGCTGAAATTAATAAATTAGAAACAAATAAAATAATTCAAGAACTGTTTCTGTGATAAAATCAACAAGATCGACAAACCCTTAGCCAAGCTAACTGAAAGGCAGTGAGACACCACCCATATCAACAAAATCAGAAATGAAAAGGGGGACATAACTACAGACACTGAGGAAATCCAAATAATCATTAGGACTTACTTCAAAAGTCTATATGCCACAAAATTTGAAAATCTAAATTAACTGGAAAATTTTCTGGATTGATTTCACTTACCAAAGGAGAATCAAGACCAAGTAAATCAATTAAATAGTCCTATATCCCCCCCCCCCAAAAAAAAAAAAACAGGAAAGGATGGTTTCTGGAATTCTACTAGACCTTCAAAGAAGAGCTAATGCCAATTCTTTTCAAACTATTA
This sequence comes from Meriones unguiculatus, assembly GCF_030254825.1. Lineage (NCBI taxonomy): Eukaryota > Metazoa > Chordata > Mammalia > Rodentia > Muridae > Meriones > Meriones unguiculatus. The sequence goes on from NC_083353.1 coordinate 8,788,521, forward strand.
CAAAAAATAGAAACAGAAGGAACACTTCCAACCTCATTCTATGAAGCCACAGTCACCTTGGTACTGAAACCTCACAAAGATCCAACAAAGAAAGAGAATTTCTGCCAATATTCCTTATGAACATTGATGCAAAAATACTCAACATAATACTTGCCAACCAAATTATAGAACATATCAAAGATATCATCTACTATGACCAAGTAAGATTCATCCCAGGTATGCAAGGGTGGTTCAATATCTGGACATTCATCAATGTGATCCACCATATTAACAAACTGAAAGAAAAATGAACACATGATAATCTCCTTAGATGCTGTAAAAGCATTTGACAAAATTACACATCCATTCATGTTTAAAGTATTGGAGAGATCAGGGATACAAGGCACATATGTAAACATAGTAAAGGCAATATACAGCAAGCTGATAGGCAATATCAAACTGAATGGAGAGAAACTTAAATAAATCCCACTGAAATCAGGGACAAGGAAAGGATGCCCACTCTCTCTATATCTCTTCAACATAGTTCTTGAAGTCCTTACTAGAGCAATACGACAATTGAAGGAGATTAAGGGGATACAAATTGGAAAGGAAAAAGTCAAAGTATCACTATTTGCAGTTGATATGATAGTATACCTGAGTGACTCCAAAAATTTTACCAGGAAACTAGTACAGTTGATAAACACCTTCAGCAAAGTGGCCGGAAACAAAGTTAACTCAAAAAATTCAGTAACCCTCCTATATACAAAAGACAAAAGTCTGAGAAAGAAATTAGGGAAAAAACACCCTTCACAATAGCCACAAAAGACATAAAGTACCTTGGTGTGACCCTAACCAAGCAAGTCAAAGACTTGTATGAAAAATAATTTCAAGTCTCTGAAGAAAGAATTAGAAAAAGATATCAGAAGATGGAAAGATCTCCTATGCTCATGGCTTGGCAGGATTAACCTAGTAAAAATGGCCATCTTACCAAAAGCAATCTCCAGATTCAATGCAATTCCCATCAAATTACCAACACAATTCTTTACAGACCTGGAAAGAAAAATTCTCATCTTCATATGGAATAACAAGAAACCCAGAATTGCTAAAACAATCTGCTACAATAAAAGATCTTCTGTAGGTATCTCCATCCCTGATCTTAAGTTGTACTATAGAGCAACAGTAATAAAAACGGCATGGTACGGCATAGAAACCAGCTGGTGGATCAATGGAATCGAATTGAAGACACAGAAATAAACCCACACAATTATGGACACCTGATCTTTGACAAAGATGCTAAAAACATACAATGGAAACAAAGATAGCATCTTCAACAAATGGTGCTGGTCTAACTGCATGTCTACATGTAGAAAAATGCAAATAGATCCATACTTATCAGCCTGCACAAAATTAAAGTCCAAATGGATCAAAGACCTTAATATAAAACCAGACACTCTAAACCACTTAGAAGAAAAACTGGGGAAGAGCCTTGAACTCATTGGCACAGGAGACAACTTCCTGAACAGAACACCAACAGCACAGGCTCTAAGAGCAACAATCAATAAATGGGACCTCATGAAATTGCAAAGCTTCTGTAAAGCAAGCTTTACAATCAGAACAAAAGGAATGCATACAGATTCGGAAAGGATCTTCACCAAACCTATATCTGACAGAGGACTAATATCCAGTATATATAAAGAACTAAAGAAGTTAAAAAGCAACAAATTAAGTAATCCAATTTAAAAATGGGGTACAGAGCTAAGCAGAGAATTCTCTGCAGAGGAATATCAAATGGCAGAGAAACCCTTAAAGAAATGCTCAGTGTCTTTACTCATCAGGGAAATGCAAATCAAAATGACCCCAAGATTTCACCTTACACCCATCTTAATGGCTAAGATGAAAAACTCAAATGACACCACATGTTAGAGAGGTTATGGAGAAAAGGGAACCCTCCTCCACTGCTGGTGTGAAATAAAATTGTACAACTACTCTGAAAATCATTCTGGCACTTTCTTGGACAACTAGGAATAGCGCTTCCTCAAGATCTAGCTATACCACTTCTAGGCATATATCCAAAAGAGGCACAAGTACACAACAAGGACATTTCCTCAACCATATTTGTAGCATATGTATTTGTAATAGCCAGAAGCTGGAACCAACCGAGATGCCCCTCAACTGAAGAATGGCTACAGAAAGTAAGGTACATCTACACAATGGAATATTACTCAGCAATGAAAAACAAGGAAATCATGAAATTTGCAGGTAAATGGTGTGAACTCGAAAAGATTATCCTGAGTGAGCTATTGCAGAAGAAGAAAGACACACACAGTATATACTCACTCATATAGACATATAATATAGGATAAACCTACTAAAATCTCTACACCTAAAGAAACTAATCAAGAGGGAAGACTCTGGCTAAAATGCTCAATACCCACCCAGAAAGGCAAAGAGGATGGACATCAGAAGGAGAAAAGAGGGAACAAGTTAGGAGCCTGCCACAGAGGACCTCTGAAAGGCTCTGCCCTGCAGACTATCAAAGTAGATGCTGAGATGGCCAACCTGTGGGCAGATTGCAGAGAATCTCATGAAAGAAGTGGGAAATAGTAAGATCTCGAGAGGACAGAAGTCCCACAAGGAGAGCAACAGAACCAAAAAATCTGGCACAGGGGCCTTCTCTGAGACTGATACTCCAACAAAGGATCATGCATGGAGATAACCTAGAATCCCTGCACAAATGTAGCCCATGGCAGTTCAGTATCCAAGTGTTTTCCACAGTCATGGGAATAGGGACTGCCTCTGACATAATCTGATTGGCCTGCTCTTTGATCACCTCCCCCTGAGGGGGGAGCAGCCTTACCTGGCCACAGAGGAAGACAATGTAGCCACTCCTGATGAGACCTGACAGACTAGGATCAGAAGGAAGGAAAAGAAGACCTCAGCTCCTAGTGGACTTGGAGAGGGGCATGCATGGAGGAAGAGGAAGAAAGGAGGGGTTGGGAGGGGAGGAAGGAGGGAACTACAGGCGGGATACAAAGTAAATAAAGTGTAATTAATAAAAAAAAAGAAAAACCAACAAATAATAAAATAAGTAAATAACAATATGTAAAAATTGCTGATAACTTTTTTTTTTAAAAAACTATGGTCTAGAAGTATTTATAAAAGAGAAGCTGGGGAGGGGCAAGATGGCGGCGCCTGGAGGACTCTCATTCTGAGCAGCAGCACAGCAGGATCAGCACAGTGAACAGCAATCAGAACTCTCGGCCATAAAACACAGTCATTGTGTTTCCCAGGTGAGAGGATAACCCACGGTGGGGGATTCAATCAGCTTTTAACTCACCCGGCTAATCCGCAGAAGAGATCCCGGTTCCGCCAGAGGCTTGGCTGCCGGCCACCAGCCCCAGCCCCAGACCAGAGCCACAAGCCAGTGTCTCTGGTCACGGTCCCAGACTGAACCTTGGGCACCACACTATCAGAGACTGGAATATTCAGTCGAGAGATAACCCCAGGGTACAGGAAACGATTGGGACTGGCCTTAGGTCACCCAGACATCCCCTGGAAAAGACTCGGGCGGGTTCCACGGGCACCCCAGGAGCCAGCCCGGAGCCAGAGCCGGGGACCCAGGTTCCGCCACAGAGCCCTGCCTGCCTGCGCGCCTGATTCGCCGCCGGAGATAGAAACGGCGGGTCTGATCTCAGAGCACTCAGTTCAACCCCAACCTGAAAAGGTCCCCGGAAAATTACCCAGCTTAGGGAGCCACTCAGGCTCCCAAAAGCCGCAAAGGCAGACACAGGCAGTTTCTGCGCACCAGACAGCTGGCAGAGACTGAGCCGCCATCACACAGCTGTGCTCCAGGCACAGGCAAATTTCTGTGTCCAGCCAGCTGGCGGACACTGAGCAGTGTGCACCAGGGCAAAAAAAGACACTAGGAGTCCGTGTCTCCAGAGAATCCACGGGGAAGGAAGGAAACTGTACTGATCTAAATCACCCAATCCTTCCCTAGAAATAGTCTAGCAGTCTAGTGGGGCCGAGGCGCCAGCACTCAGCTGTGCTCCAGACACAAGCACAAACAGTTGAGGTGCGCCTGATGTCCAACTGGGTCACAGCAGCTGATCATTAAATTTGCAACAAGAAACCCAGAAACAGGGCAGCTGCCCTCAGGACTTCCCTGGGTGAGAGGAGAACCCTCTCGACTAACAAAGACCACAGTTACCACTCAGGTCTATATCCCTGAGGTGAGCAACTCCTGAACAAACACCAGCCTTCCAGGGACTATACCCAAAAAGCTGAGAAGACATCCTTCAGGAAAAACCAGCTTTCTGCAAAGGGATTCTCTCCACCACAGGATCCCCAGGAATCACCAGAAAATAACCCCAAACTCCTAAGATAACACAATGGGTAGAGGCCAGCGTAAAAGCTCAAGCAACAAAAGACAGAGCAATATGGCATCTCCAGAACCCAGTTACCCAGGGGCAAGTAGCCGTGGATACCCCACCATAACTGAAATCCAAGAAGATGACCTAACAAGTATGCTCATGAGGATGATCACAGAGGAAACAAATAAGATTCGTAAAGACATGGAGGAAGATAAACTCAAACAGAATATTGCCATCCGTAAAGAAATAGAGGAAGCTGCAGCCAAACAGTTTATGGCCTTTAGAAAGGAAATGCTTAAAGCACTGAATGAAATAAAAGAAACAGAGTTGAAGGAACTAAAAGAAAAACAGGAAAGTACAATCAGACAGGTGAAGGAAGTAAACAAAACAACTCAAGACCTGAAGATAGAATTGGAAAAATTAAAGAAAACACAAATGGAAGAAATAATGGAAAGGAAGAATCTAGGGAAGAAAACAGGAACTACAGAGGTAAGCATAACCAACAGACTAAAAGAGATGGAAGAAAGAATCTCAGGTGTAGAAGATACAATGGAAGAAATCGATGTATCTGTCAAAGAAAATGTTAAATCTGAAAAATTCCTGACACAGACCGTCCAAGAAATGCAAGACAATATGAAAAGACAAAACCTAAGAATAATAGGTATAGAGGAAAAAGAAGACTCCCTTCTCCAAGGCCCAGAAAATATTTTCAACAAAATCATTGAAGAAAATTTCCCCAAGCTAAAGGAGAGGCCAATTAGAATACATGAGGCCTACAGAACACCCAACAAATTTGACCAGAAAAGAAAATCCTCCCGCCACATAATAATCAAAACAGTAAGTATACAGAACAAAGAAAAAATACTAAAAGCTGCAAGGGAAAAAGGCCAAGTAACATATAATGGCAAACCCATTAGAATCACACCTGACTTTTCAACAGAGACTATGAAAGCCAGAAGGGCCTGGACGGATATCATGCAGACCCTAAGAGAACACAGATGTCAGCCCAGGCTACTATACCCAGCAAAACTCTCAGTCCTCATAGATGGAGAAAACAAGATATTCAATGACAAAAACAAATTTCAACAATACCTACAAACAAATCCAGCATTACAGAAGACACTGGAAGGGAAAATACAACCCAAGAAAGCTAGCTACATTCAAGAAAACACAGGAAATAAATAACCTCACTTCAGTAAAACAAAAAGCAACCAAGCACACAACCTGATGACCACAGCCAACATCAAAATCAAGAGATCTAACAGCCACTGGTCATTAATCTCTCTCAACATCAATGGACTCAACTCTCCAATAAAAAGACACAGATTAACAGAATGGATACGTAAACAAAACCCAGCAATCTGTTGCATACAAGAAACACACCTAAGACACAAAGATAGACATTACCTGAGGGTAAAGGGTTGGAAGACGACTTTCCAAGCAAACGGACCCAAAAAGCAAGCAGGAGTAGCCATTCTAATATCTGATAAAATAGACTTTCAACCAAAATTAATCAAAAGAGATGGGGAAGGACACTTCATACTCATCAAGGGAAAATTCCACCAGGAAGACATCACAATCCTGAACATCTATGCCACAAATACAAGGGCACCCACATTTGTGAAAGAAACATTGATAAAATTTAAAGCACATATAAATCCAAACACATTAATAGTGGGAGACTTCAACACCCCACTCTCAACAAAGGACAGGTCAACCAAACAGAAATTAAACAAAGAAACAATGTCTCTGACAGAGGTCATGAATCAAATGGACCTAACAGACATTTACAGAACTTTACACCCAAACACAAAAGAATTTACCTTCTTCTCAGCACCTCATGGAACCTTCTCCAAAATAGACCACATAGTGGGTCACAAAGCAAGCCTCAACAGATACAAGAAGATTGAAATAATCCCATGTATCTTGTCTGATCACCATGGAATAAAGCTGGACCTCAACAATAACAGAAATAAGAAAAAGCCTACACACACATGGAAACTGAACAAGTTGTTACTAAATGACAGCTGGGTCAGGGAAGAAATAAAGAAAGAAATTAAAGTCTTTCTAGAAATCAATGAAAATGAAGACACAACATACCCGAACTTGTGGGACACAATGAAAGCAGTGCTAAGAGGAAAGTTCATAGCACTAAGTGCCTTCAAGAAGAAATTTGAGACAGCTCATTCAAGCACCCTAATGGCTCACTTAATAACCCTAGAAAAAGAAGAAGCAGACACACCAAGAAGGAGTAGACGGCTGGAAATAATCAAACTCAGGGCTGAAATCAATCAATTGGAAACAAATAAAACAATTCAAAGAATCAATGAAACCAAGAGCTGGTTCTTTGAGAAAATCAACAAGATCGACAAACCCTTAGCCAGGCTAACCAAAAGGCAGAGAGACACCACCCAAATCAACAAAATCAGAAATGAAAAGGGGGATATAACTACAGACACTGAGGAAATCCAAACAATCATTAGGACTTACTTCAAAAGTCTATATGCCACAAAATTTGAAAATCTAAATGAAATGGACAATTTTCTTGATCGATTTGACTTACCAAAGCTGAACCAGGACCAGGTAAATCAACTAAATAGACCTATATCCCCCAAAGAAATAGAAGAGGTCATCAAAAGTCTCCCATCCAAAAAAAGCCCAGGACCAGATGGCTTCAGCGCAGAATTCTACCAGACCTTCAAAGAACAGCTAACACCAATTCTCTTCAAACTATTCCACAAAATAGAAACAGAAGGAATATTACCAAATTCATTCTATGAAGCCACAGTCACCTTGGTACTGAAACCTCACAAAGACTCAAAAAAGAAAGAGAATTTCCGGCCAATCTCCCTTATGAACATTGATGCAAAAATACTTAATAAAATACTTGCAAACCGAATCCAAGAACACATCAAAGATATTATCGACTATGACCAAGTAGGCTTCATCCCAGGTATGCAGGGGTGGTTCAATATACGGAAATCCATCAATGTGATCCACCATATTAACAAACTGAAAGAAAAAAACCACATGATAATCTCCCTAGATGCTGAAAAAGCCTTTGACAAAATCCAACATCCATTCATGTTCAAAGTATTCGAGAGATCAGGGATACAAGGCACATATCTAAACATAGTAAAGGTGATATACAGCAAGCCTATAGCCAACATCAAACTGAATGGAGAGAAACTTAAAGCAATCCCACTGAAATCAGGGACAAGACAAGGCTGCCCACTCTGTCCATATCTCTTCAACATAGTGTTGGAAGTCCTTGCTAGAGCAATAAGACAGTTGAAGGAGATCAAGGGGATACAAATTGGAAAGGAAGAAGTCAAATTATCACTATTTGCAGATGATATGATAGTATACCTGAGTGACCCCAAAAACTCTACCAGGGAACTCCTACAGCTGATAAACACCTTCAGCAAAGTGGCAGGATACAAAATTAACTCAAAAAAATCAGTAGCCCTCCTGTATACAAAAGACAAAAGGGCTGAGAAAGAAATTAAGGAAACAACACCCTTCACAATAGCCACAAATGACATAAGGTACCTCGGAGTAACCCTAACCAAGGAAGTCAAAGACTTGTATGAAAAAAATTTCAAATCTCTGAAGAAAGAATTAGAAGAAGATATGAGAAGATGGAAAGATCTCCCATGCTCATGGCTTGGTAGGATTAATATAGTAAAAATGGCCATCTTACCAAAAGCAATCTACAGATTCAATGCAATGCCCATCAAATTACCAACACAATTCTGTACAGACCTGGAAAGGAAAATTCTCAACTTCATATGGAATAACAAGAAACCCAGAATTGCTAAAACAATCCTCTACAATAAAAGATCTTCTGGAGGTATCTCCATCCCTGATCTTAAGTTGTACTATAGAGCAACAGTTTTAAAAACTGCATGGTACTGGCATAGAAACAGAATGGTGGATCAATGGAACCAAACAGAGGACCCAGAAATAAACCCACACACTTATGCACACCTGATCTTTGACAAAGATGCCAAAACCATACAATGGAAAAAAGATAGCATCTTCAACAAATGGTGCTGGTCTAACTGGATGTCTACATGTAGAAAAATGAAAATAGATCCATACTTGTCACCCTGCACAAAACTGAAGTCCAAGTGGATCAAAGACCTCAACATAAAACCAGACACATTAAATCGGCTTGAAAAAAAAGTGGGAAATACCCTAGAACTCATTGGTACATGGGAAAACTTCCTGAACAGAACACCAACAGCACAGGCTCTAAGAGCAACAACCAATAAATGGGACCTCATGAAACTGAAAAGCTTCTGTAAAGCAAAGGACACCGTCATCAAAACAAAGCGACCACCTACAGATTGGGAAGGAATCTTCACCAACCCTTTATCTGACAGAGGACTCATATCCAGTATATATAAAGAACTAAAGAAGCTGAAAAGCAGCAAACCAAGTAATCCACTTAAAAAATGGGGAACAGAGCTAAACAGAGAATTCTCTGTAGAGGAATACCGAATGGCAGAGAAGCACTTAAAGAAATGCTCAACCTCACTAGCCATTAGGGAAATGCAAATCAAAACTACCCTGAGATTTCACCTTACACCCATGAGAATGGCCAAGATCAAAAACTCAAGTGACAACACATGCTGGAGAGGTTGTGGAGAAAGGGGAACCCTTCTCCACTGCTGGTGGGAATGTAAACTTGTACAACCACTCTGGAAATCAATCTGGCGCTTTCTCAGACAACTAGGAATAGTGCTTCCTCAAGATCCAGCCATACCACTACTGGGCATATATCCAAAAGAGGCTCAAGTACACAAAAAGGACATTTGCTCAACCATGTTTGTAGCAGCTTTATTTGTAATAGCCAGAAACTGGAAACAACCCAGATGCCCCTCAACTGAAGAATGGATGCAGAAATTGTGGTACATCTACACAATGGAATATTACTCAGCAATGAAAAATAAGGAAATCATGAAATTTGCAGGTAAATGGTGGGATCTGGAAAGGATCATCCTGAGTGAGTTGTCCCAGAAGCAAAAAGACACACATGGTATATACTCACTCATATAGACATACAACATAGGACAAACCCACTAAAACCTGTGCATCTAAAGAAACTAAGCAAGAGAGAGGACCCTAACTAAAACGTCCAATCCCCATCCAGAAAGGCAAAGAGGATGGACATCAGAAGAAGAAGAAAACAGGAAACAACCTAGGAACCTACCACAGAGGGCCTCTGAAAGCCTCTGCCCTTCAGACTATCAAAGCAGATGCTGAGCCGGATGGGCAACTGTTGGGCAGGTGAACGGAATTTTAGGTAAGAACTGGGAAATAGTAAGAGCTGGAGAGGACAGGGTCTCCACAAGGAGAGCAACAGAACAAGAAAATTTGAACATAGGGAACTTCCCAGAGACTCATACTCCAACCAAGGACTATTCATGGAGATAACCTAGAACCCCTGCACAGATATAGCCCAGGGCAGTTCAGAGTCCACTTGGGTTACATAGTAATGTGAAGAGGGACTGCCTCTGACATAATCTGATTGGCCTGCTCTTTGATCACCTCCCTCTGGGGGGGGGGGAGCAGCCTTACTAGGCCACAGTAGAGGACAATACAGCCACTTTTGATGTGAACTGACAGACTAAGATCAGAAAGGAGAGGAGAACCTCCCCTATTAGTGGACTTGGGGAGTGGCATGCAAGCAGAGGGAGGAGGGAGGGTGGGATTGGGAGGGGAGGAGGGAGGGGCTTATGGGGGGATGCAGAATGAATAAAGTGTAATTGATGAAAAAGTTAAGAAAAAAGGGAAAAAAATAATTTAAGAACCTTAAATGACTTTCAAAATTGGAGGAAAACATGGAGTTAGTCAATTGGCATGGAGCACGTCTCGCCCCTGGGGGCAATGGTCTCCTGAACCTACTCAGACCTCGGACACCACCACTGCTAGTTCTAGAACTGACGCAGGATGTTCCAACGAGGGGTTAAGGCTTCTCATAATATTTCCTATAAGCCCACACCTGTTTGTCTATATCCCCCATTTTTATTCATTATTAGCCAGATAGAGCCAAGTAATTGTGGTAATGATACTTGCTTTTTTGCCCAATGCTGGAATGCTAGTAAATTTAGGTATGCCCTGGTTACTCGCATGCCTCACTGGGTGCCTGTGCCCATTGATGCCCCTCACGCTATGACTCTCTTCAGACAGAAAAGGGATCTTGGAACTACAGCCACCATTGTTACTACCATCTCATTGGCGGCTGTTGGAGCTACCACCGGGGCATTAGCCATGAGTCATACTGGGCAGACCCTGAGACTGCTCAGACCCTGAGCAATCATTTAGCCAATGTAGCTCATGCCTTAGTTGTACATAAAGGAATTAATGCTCAACTAAAAGGAAGCTTGATGGTGTTCAATCAGAGGATTGACCTCGTGCAGGAGCAAATTGATACCCTATGGCAAATCTCTCAACCTGGCTGTCAATGAAAGTATGCTGGACTTTGTGTCACTAGCATACAACATGAGAATTTTTCCTGTGCTGCAAATCTGTCTAAACAATTGTCGAGCTATATTTTAGGTAATTGGACTGGAGAATTCGATACTACGATGGAGCAGCTGAGAGTGGCCATTGTCACAGTAAATTCTACCAGAGTGGACGCAGGACTAGCCACAGGATTATCACCATGGATTGCTGCAGCCATGAATCATCTGAAGGAATGGGCGGGCATGGGAGTGTTAGCAGGCCTTCTGGTGTTGGTCTCCTTGGTTTGCCTGTGGTATATATGCAAGATTAGAGTCTCACAACAGTGTGATGCAGGCATGATCATTCAGGCCTTTACAGCCATTGAAGCAGGACTTTCTCCCCAAGCATGGTTGGATACCATAAAAAGCTAAAATGATATGCTCAGGATGCGAGGCTAAGCACTGCACTCAGGGTCAGCCGCTTTGGACCCAGAGAAGAGCATGTCTGATTGCATGCGGGTTGATGCCCCAGGTCCTGCCTCTGAGAAAAAGGTATCGGACAGGTCTGATGCTCTTTGGGTGGATGACACCTAAATGAACATCTGTACAAAGTCCCAATTTATTTCTAATTATCAGAGATCAGACCTCTACTCTTGCCTGATGCGTCTAAAACAAAAAGGGGGAACTGTAGAGAGCTGCGGAATGCTATGCCTTAAAGATGGAGCTGGTTTCCGCCTTCCACCTTCCGGATGGTGAGTGCTCTCTGTCATGAACAATTCCACATTTGGCTAAGGCTGAGGATCTGGCTTGCTTCCATGTATGTGGACCTATCTGCATTGCCCCCGTGGCACGCCTCGGTTGTCTACCCAGAGGCTATTTAAGCTGTGTGCTGGCTTTCCCCGGGGTCCGAGGATTGTTCAATGTTCCTGAATAAACTGCATTGAAAAAAAAAAAGATAAATATAAAAAAAAGAATAAAATGAAAAAGAAAAAAAAAAAGAGAAGCTGGTAGACAAAAATTTGCCTTAAACCACTGAGAACTTTTTGAAAACTTGGCTCTAAATGAGATATCTATATGTCCTCTTTGCAGGCCCAGGGAATATTTTGGTGAAGAAGATACAAATTTCATTAGAGCTGGAGAATCCAGAGATATGATGTGAAATTGAGGGTTCTGGATTACAACATAGTTGTTGTAATCAGCTATCTTACTTAATCATTTTTCATCTTAGTTTCAGAACAACATAGCTGTTGTAATCCTGAACACACAGCACACACTAGTGCATGTGCCTTGTTAAACACACACACACATACACACACTAACTCCAAGGAAGCAGGAGCAGAACCATAGGAGAAAAATGGGATCAACAGGAATGAGAATAAATAAGAGAGGGTAAATAGGGTGAAAATGATCATAAAACATTTTGTAAGTGTATTAAAGTGTCAAACATTTTAAAAATTGAACATTGAAAGAAAACTGTTTTAATATATAATGATAAGATCTATAGCAAAGACTTCTATAAATCAGTGAAAGAGAAAGCATCATACAGTTTAAAGTCACATTAGCAAGCTTACAGAAAAGAAATGCATAGAAACATGTCTTCGGTAAAAATATAAAATGAAAGAATTGTATGAAAGCAATCATCCTGTGAGAGTAGGCCAAATAAACAGCCAGCTTCTGTGCTGCTCAGGGTTCCAGGAGGCAGATGCCTTCTTCTCACATACGCTGGAAAAATGTAAACTTTAAAAGCTGCTGAAGGCAGACAACAAGAGAACACATTTGACAGCAACTAGGCAAGCTTTAATTCACACAGCATTTGAATCATCAATTGACTTTCATGACCTAATCTTTGAAATCATTGTGAAAGCTGCCATTAATATATTTTTGTACGTGTGTGTGCACAGTCTGTGTTCTGGTACATATAGAAGCCAGAGGTTGATATCAGCTATCTTACTTAATCACTATTCACCTTAGTTTCAGAACAAGCCCCGCACTGTTTCTGAGTTCACCAATCCAGATAGACTGGACATCCAGCCAACCACAGGCCTCTCAGTCTCTGCATCCCAGCACAGGAAGTTTATGCATTGGCTGCCACACTTGGCTTTTATGTGCTGCTAGGAGACCAAACTTAGGTCTTCATGCTTATACTTTACCCATTCACCTATTTTGCTAGCTCCACAAAAATATTTTAAATTGGTTATTTGTTGTTAAGAGTTAATTGCTGAGTTCAATCTCCAGCATCCACACAAAACAAAACAACACAATAAGATGAATGTGTTTTCATGATATACACCTGAAATTCTAGTGCTGGGGAGAGAGAGGAAGGAGGATCTCTGTATAACCTGTCAATCTAATCATTGACACTCAGGTTGACTGGAAGCCTTGTCTAAGGAAAGAATAATTAGGTACAGAGTGATGAATATACATCAGACAGCAATCTCTAACCGCCACATACATATGCACAAATGCACCCTACACACAAAAAGTACATAAAAATTTACTACATGACATTTTAAAATTATATAATGACCACAACAAGTTGATATGGATTTGATGTGAAGTATATCCATAGCATGATTAAAACACAAAGTCAAAAGGTTATTGTTCATGTCAGAGACAGTCCCTGTTCCACTTACTAGGGTACCCACTTGGATCCTGAATTGCCATGGGCTACGTCTGAGCAGGGGTTCTAGGTTATATCTATGCATGGTCCTTGGTTGGAGAATCGGTCTCAGAAAAGACCCCTGTACCCAGATATATTTGGTCCTTGTGGAGCTCCTGTTCTCTACTGGTCTTACTAAATCCCCCTTCTTTCATACGACTCCCTGCACTCTGCCGAAGGTTTGGTTATGAGTCTCAACATCTGCTTTGATATACTGCTAGAACTCAGTAGCTGGCTCTTTGACCTCCCCCCTCCCAACCCCCTGAGGGAGGAGCAGCCTTGCTAGGCCACAGAGGAAGACAATGCAGCCAGCCTTGAAGAGACCTGATAAACTAGGGTCAGATCCCCTGTCAGTAGACTTAGAGAGGGGCAGGAAAGAGATCAGGGAGGGTGGGTGGGGATTGGGAAGGAATGAGGGAAGGAGCTACAGCTGGGATACAAAGTGAATAAACTGTAATTAATATAAAAAATACAAATTTAGAAAAAAATAAAATGTGGTTATAGTGAGGAAATTGATGATACTTTTATACATATGTCCATGTATAAAGTTGCATACATTCAAAACAAATAAAAATCATATATACAGATATACATTCATATGAATATACACACATACACACAATCTATACACATAGGTTTGTTTTGGAATATAACATTTTATTACTGCCTGTTTTCCCAAAGAAAAGTAGGAGTTTCTACCAAAGTATTTGATGGTGTTTTAGAAAATGTGTTTTGTTAAATGAGCTACTCATAATTGAAGACCCTGTGATGAAGGGCCAGTTTGGGTGGCTCTCCACTTGGAAGAACACTTAATTAATGATATACCTTATTCTCTTTCTGTGTATGAAAGTGGCTCTGGGAGAAAATTGATGACAGTTTCCAAATGAAGAAATCGTAGGTGTCTCTTTAGAGTAACTTACCTAGAAATCAACTGTAAAAAGTTGTTTGCCCCTTTCCAAGTCCACTGATAGAGGAGGACCTCCTCCCCTTCCATCTGACCCTAGCTTATCAAGTTTCTTCAGGACTGGCTGCAAAGTCCTTCTCTGTGGCCTAGCAAGGCTGCTCCTCCTTGGGGTGGGGGGCAGTAAAAAAAACCAGCTATTGAGTTTATGTCTGAACTTGTCCCTGTTCCCCTTATACTGAACTACCATAGGCTACATCTGAGCAGGGGTTCTAGGTTAAAGGGGCAAGGAGGAGATGAAGGAGGGAGGGTGGGATTGGGAGGGAATGAGGGAGTGGGCTACATCTGGGATACAAGGTTAATAAACTGTAACCAATATTAAAAAAATAAAAATTTAATTAAAAAAAGAGTTGTTTGCACTGTCTTTATCTTCATTTAAAGATGAACTTTCCATGAAATTCATTCATATAGCCAGGCCTGTAACACTGATGTTTAGAACATCTGAAAGATTTAGAATAAATTGCCTAATGGACAAAACACTCAGGAAAGTATATTAATTATTAATGCTGCTACACTCCGCAGCTCCAAGGGAAGAAGATACTGACAGATGTCATTAGCCCACTAAACAGTTACAGCCTACTGAAAGGAAGACACCCGAGAAGAGAAAATGAAATATAAGGACATTCCCAGGCATCCCCCTCTTTATTAGTCATGGTTCTTGAGAATTCTAGAGTTACAGAATTTACGCAATGAATATATATTTCTGTGTGTTTATTCCATATGTATGGAATTTAGTGAAATACTTATGGGCTGCAGCAGAACTAATTCAACAGTGGATATGTGTGTATGGCAAGTCCAAGAATCTGTCTTAGTCCCAGGAAGCTGAATATTTCAGCTGGCCTTCTCTACATGCTGGAATTTTGAAAGAATGAATGTGCTAGCAAGGCCAACAAACATACACAGGAAAAGGAACCCTCTTTTTTCTACTGTCCTATATAGATTTCCAGCAGAAGATGTAACCCAGTTTTAAAGTTTCTCCCTACCTCGAGATCCAAATCAAAAACCTCAATCTTCAGCATCAAGATCAAGATCAAACACATGTTGCCTTCCTTCCTGATCACAGGAGTGCCCTTCATGTCTGGATTATAATTTATTCCAGACATAGTCAAGTTGACAACCAACAATAGGCATCAAACATGCATCTCCCACTGAACATCTGCATCCTGTATTGTAATTTCTTTCATTGCCATGACAAAATACCCAACCAAGAAAAGAATCATTTACTTTGTCTCACAGTTTGAAGGTAGAATCCACCACAGCTGGGAAGTAATAGCTTCAGGAGACTGAGGCAGCTGGCCATCCTACATCCTGTATCAGGAAGCAGAGAGAAATGAATGCTTACACTAAGTATGCTTTCTCCATTTAATCCCATCAAATACCTAAGTCATAAAATGGTATTTCCCATAATCAATCAACTCAATTAGAACCTCCTTCTCAGGCATGCCCAGAGGCTTAATTTTTCACTGATTCAAGGTTAAGTCAAACTGAGAATCATTGAGAACCATCAGATTACCTCAATGAAAATTAAAAGCCATATCATAAATACAAATGTAAAACAGTACTTTAAATTACCTGTAATTTTATCTTCTTGGATTTCTGCTGCTGTTGTATCCATAGGTATAGAATGTTTTCATAGAAAGTAACTTTAACATTCAGACTCTAGGGCTCTACACAAAGAGTAGCCTTGGTATAGGAACTATTAGCATCATCATCATCGTGTTAAACAACCCGATTTACTCTGGGATTGCAACTCTGTCACAACATCTTAGCCATTTCTTAGCTCTGATTCACAAAAACGCTTCCAGGAAAGCTTTAACAGTCTTTAATACACTTACTGTATCCATCCCTGTAACATATCAGTTAGGTGTGGGGCTCATAACCCCATGTTTACCGGTTTTACTTACTGGCACTTTTTTTTCTTTCCTTCCTTCCTTTTTTTTTTTTTTTTTTTTTTTTTTTTCAGTTCAAGAAAAATATTTCCAATTGTATACCAGCAACCCAATTTTGTATACTTCTATTTTTTGGTTTGGTATTGGAAATAAGGTCTCAGTCTGTATTGCAAGCTCACATTAGCACTGACTTTGCAGGCCAGGATAGCCTCAAAATGAGCAGTAATTCTCCTGTTGTATCTTCCTGTGCGTTGCAATTACAGGAGCATTTGCATCTTCAGAATGTAAAGATGCAGTTTCTAACAGTACAGGTAATTGAATTCTTATTCACACTTCCCACTTTAGGGGATATCATGTTATTGAAAGTTTAAAACTGTAAGGAAATGATGAAATTCACAGAAAAGTTTTCTCCATCTGGAAATTCATGACTATCATGCGATTCACTCCTTTACTGTTTTTCTGCAGCAACTGAATTTAAGACTAAAATTATATGTCATGTGTGGCTACAGGATCCATCCGCTAGTATCTAAGCCAAGAAAAGTTCGACTTTGCCTTTTTAAGTGCTTATTGATTTGTTTAGAGCCAATTTATGTTCCTTTAAAGTAAAATTTCTTAACATAATTGTGCCACTATGGCCTAAAGGGAGAAAGGGTTCTTTTTATATCAGAATATTTTATTTTGTTTTTGCTCCCCTCATTCCACTGAGACAATGTCTTTGGAATGTTTCAGCTTGTATGTTTCTTAGCTCTGCTCTCCTTCTTGAATTAGTTGGAACAATTTGTCTCCCACCCCCTGTCCCATTGTTTCAGTCTGCTTTGGTGTTAGTTGCACAGTTGTTCTGACTTTCTGGTGCTTAATACTCTGGAGTTCCAGCTTGGTTTCTGTGCTCCACAGAGTCTTCCTGAGCTGGCTTGCCAGCTCAGCTCTGCCAGGAAAATAATGCTGCATTTACATTTCTGCTTCATAGCAAGAACTAATTTGTCAGACTGCAAAGCTCAGAAGTATCATTTACTGTGACTTTTCTTATAACAGATCCTTTTAATAATTTCAGGAATGTTTCAAAGCAGTAACTCTGCTAGCATCCTATTTGTATTTATTTGACAATTTTCTAAAACTTATGAAACACATGATGAAGAGTATATGAAATATATAAAAACAATTTAGAAAAATAAAAACACTAGGGTTGGGATTTGACTTAATATAAAAGCACTTGACTAATGTGTCAAGCCTTGGGCTTGATCCTCAGAACCTCTAAAAATATAAAAGAAAAATAGTTCCGTGCATCTGTGTACTTGTTATGGAATCTAATAAAATTGTTTGTATCCCAGAAATGCCTACCCATTCTCTCAGCTTTCAGTGCCTCACCCAAACTCTTTGCTTCTTCATGTTGCCACTCCACTGATTCTTTGTATATTTACCTATGTTTCTGTTATAACTCTACCTCCACTGTTTGCATTTTAATAATGCATTTTAGTGCTGTGTGGGTTTTACTTATGTGAGTATTGTAAAGCTGTGGTCAGTCTTGTTTAATACCTCCTATACATTGTTTAATACCTTGATAGGTTCAGATATGACTTACAGATGATAGATATTAGCAGCTGTTCATCACTACGGCAAAATGCCTGTGAAAAACAGCTCAGATAAGGTAAATTTATTTTGTTTCATGATTTTGCAGACTTCAGACCACCTTTTATGCTGGCTCTGTTGCTTCCAGGGTTGTGGCAAGGTATAAACATCATGGCAGAAAGGCATGGCAGACAGAAGCTCTTCGCTTCATAATGGCTGGGAAGCATAAAGTGTGGCCAGGGGAGCCTGAAAAGCCATCACCTTCCAGAGTGCTCAATTTCACAAATACATTGATAAAATTATAATCTCCATAATGTAGTTACTCTTCAATAGGAACAGGAAGCTGGGTCAAAGCCCACAATACATTTGTCCTGATGTAGTATTGTTTTATTGAAGAATATTAGGGCTGATTAAATGTTAATTCTGTCTTGTCTCTGTGTGCATATGTATTGCATATACATATATAATTAAAAAATAATAATATAAACATCTTCAAATTGAACCTTTGGTACTGATTGATCTAGGTAATGAGATACTTTGAATGGAGCATCTGAATCATATATATATATATGTATATATATATAATATATTATATAGTATATATACATATACATATATTTCTTCCTGCCCTTGTGTGTTTGTTTTGTTCTGTACCTTCTACATGGTTTTGTGATTTGAATATGTCCCTTCCATTAGGCATGTGCTGGGAATTCATTCCCCAATGCCACAACGTTAAAGTTGTACTATAAGGGGTTGTGTTTAGTTTATGAGGGCTCACCCTTCATGAATAAATTATTGCTCATTCTCAAAGGCTGTGATTGTGTGAAGAAAGGAATTTAGCCTCTTGCTCTTTCAGTCTGCTTTTTTGCTTGTCCACAGTGGGTCCTAAGGCACCACTACCCTGAACCCTGAAATTGCATTTCCTAGACTTTAAAGTTTAAACACATGTCTCATCTTTATGTAGCACCCACTTCATAGTGCTTTGAAATGACAACAAGAATGAGACAAAAGTACACATCTTACTCTGTTTGGTTCGGTACATATCGTCCTTCATGGTATAAGTCTCACATAAATTAAACAACAAGCTTTTAAACTTCAAAGCTGCGAGTAACCCTTTTCTGAATAAGGTGTTTCTTCTCACTTTCCTTATGGTTTCTTCTTTTTCTTTTTTTAAATTTTGTATTTATTATACTTTATTTACTTTGTATTCCCCCTGTGGTTCCCTCCCTCCTCCAGTCCCAATTCCTCCCTTCCTCCCCCTTCTGCACCCATGCCCCCCCCAAGTCCACTGATGGGGGGAGTCTTCTTTTCCTTCCTTCTGATCCTATTCTATTAGGTCTCATCAAGAGTGACTGTATTGTCTTCTTCTGTGCCCTGGTAAGGCAGCTCCCCCCTCAGGGGGAGGTGATTAAAGAGCCACCACAGAGGACCTCTGAAAGGCTCTGCCCTGCAGACTATCAAAGCAGATGCTGAGACTTATGGCCAACGTTTGGGCAGAGTACAGGAAATCTTATGAAGAAAATGGGAAACAGTAAGATCTGGAGAGGACAGGAGCTCCACAAGGAGAGCAACAGAACCAAAAAGTTTGAGCACAGGGTCTTTCCTGAGACTGATACTACAACCAAGTACCATGCCTGGAGTAACCAAGGACCCCTGCACAGATGTAGTCCATGGCAGTTCAGTGTCCAAGAGGGTTCCATAATAATAGGAACAAGGACTGTCTCTGACATGAACTGATTGGCCTGCTCTTCTTTTTATTTTTAATTTATATATTTCCATTACATCCCAACCGTAGCCCTCTCTCTCCTCTCCTCCCTGGTGCTCCATCACACTCTCTTCACCCTACCCACCTTCCCCTTGTTCTCTAAAAAGAGAGCCCACCCCACCAACCTACACAGGCACATCAAGTCCCATCAGGACTGAGCTCATCCTCATCTGCTACAGCTAGGAAAGTCATCTTGGCTAGGGCAAAATGACAGAAAGCAGGCAAGAGTCCATGTCAAACAAAAACTCCTCGGTTTACTAGGACACCCACATGAAGATCAAACTTCCCATATATTACATATGTGTATGGGGCCTAAGTCCAGTCCATATATGCTCTTTTATTGGTGCTTCAGTTTCTTTAAGTGCCCATGGGTGTAGGTTAGTTGACTCTGTTGGTCTTCTTGCAGCTAGCCTTCTTGTCCCCTCTGGGTCCTTCTATCATTCCTCCCCCCAACTCTTTCACAGCACTCCCCAAATTCTGCCTGATGCTTGGCTATGCATTCCAGCTCCCAACAGTCAAAACAAAATGGTTCTAAAATATTCTAGGGCATTTGAACAGTAGAGAAAGTCCGACATATGAGAACAGTTAAGTTAGCCTCCTCTCAGCAAACACAGTGTATAGTTAATGGTGTCAGGGGTTGGCGCTATTCAATGGAGTGGTTGTCAGGTTGGGCTGAGCATTGGTTGGTCATTCCCTTAGTCTCTATATTTATCTCTGCCTATTTTGTAGGGGGATAAATTTTGGTTGAAAGTGTTTGTAGGTGGATTGGTGTTCTCTTCCTACTACTATAGGTCCTGCCTGCCTCAAAGCTGGCCTCAAGTCTCATGTCCCTGCTGCTATGAAGCTCAGGTAAAGACGACTTCTTTTTAATAAATAAAAATTTCTTAATTTTAATATAGTTGAGTTATTGCCTGGTGTCATCCACATTTGGTGAGAACTCCCTTTCCATCATGAATTAAAACTGCAAAGCCACTAGTGAGGTATGAACTGTTGGGTTTAATTTCTAGCATGAATTCTTTTGTTAAACATTGTGTTGAAAATTATGTATTAGTCCTTTTTGAAAATAGTCAGATGTCTGCTTCAGCTGCACTTCTTCAGTCTTGTTCCATAAGACCTCACCTCCTCACTGGGATGACATTTTTTCATCTGTCAATTAAAAGATATTTTTGTCTCATGTTGTACTTCCTCTGCATTCTCATTCTCTAGAATATTTCAAAACCATTTTTCTTTTCTCTGTTAAGAGCTCATTTACAGCTTCTCAGAGAAGCCATTTTTAGGATATCTTGGTCTCAAACTATTGGTTTCATAGGCTGTCTGGCTGAGTGTTACTTTTTTCTTTTACACATTTACATCTACATTTTTCCTTTTTCTTCATACATCATCATTATTTTCACTTCTCCTCACCTCATATGTAAGTCATTAATTGATCTTGACAAAATTTAACTTGGAAAGGTACCTTCACAGTTATAAAAATAGAACTTAAAGGAAGTTTACTGGTGTTTTTTTTAAGTTAATGAATACTATTTTTCTATCCTTTCTTGTCTGAAAAAAATAATAAGAAAAATTATGTGTGTCATAGAAAAATCACACAGCAGAGGGTGGTTTCATACACAGACATTGCAATGGAGAAGTTAATGCTCCTCTATAAATTAAGCAGACAACCATTTCCAGTCATCAGTACAACTGAACAATCCAGTATATCCAATAGCCATTAAGGTTATTCTTCGAAGCTAACTAACTACTCAATAGATGAATGACTTGGAAGACCACTTGGTGGGAAACAGGTAGACCATTGAATTAATTTAAGGGAGGTAGGTCATTTTTCTTACAAACTTATGAATAGAAAACTGTATTAATATAAATCAGTATGGGACTTCCTCAATTATCTACAAATAAAACTACCATTTGGCCCAGCTATACTACTCTTCAGATCTGAATTAACTGTCCACAGAGATACCTGTATGTATACTTTTATTATGATACTATTCATAATGAATATAATAAAGCTAGTGGAAGCAGCAGAAATGCCCAACAGCAGACAAGTGGATAAAGGAAATGTGGTACACAGACACAGTAAAATTTATTTACTTATAAAGAAAAAATGAAATTATATCATTTGCAGGAACATGAATGAACAGGAAATAATCATGTTAACCAAGATAAGCAATATTCAGAAAGATAAATATTGATAAATAATTATCACTTCCTTTTAATTTTGACCTACTTTTCTAATAAGAATCTAGGTTTAAAAAAAAGAATCTTTGTTTTAATATATACAATATATAGCATGAAAGAAGAGAGGCTACCTGTGTGGAAGGAAAAAAGCATACAAAGTGAGGGGTGAAATAAAAGTGAAGAATAGGATTAAGAATTACAAAACAGCTTCTGTCACATGAAACATCTATGTTTATATGTGCAATTTTACTACAGAAAAGGAAGAACTATTTGGAGAGAGATCGTAGCCCATCAGGAGTGGGAAGGATGGCAGAGAGCAGAGGAAGAATATGAATAAAGCAATTGATATATACGACTCTCTGTGTGTGTGTTATAATGAAGTCCACTATTCTTTTTGCTTCTTTAAATTTTAGATGTATAATACTCTACTTACATGTATGTCTGCGTACCATGTGTATTCCTGGTGCCCACAGAGACAAAAAGTAGGTAATGGATCCCGTGGAACTGAAGTTACAAAGTTCTGAGCTGTCATTTAGGTGCTGGGAATCAAACCCATGTTCTCTGAAAGAGCAGCAAGGGTTTTTAATGCTAGGCCAACTCTCAGGGTCCCAAGCTCACTGTTCTTCATGGCAACAAAACTTGTTTTAAAATTTAAAAACTATAAATGACAATAAAACTAAAGTAATTAAAATATATTAAGTGGTAAGTAACAAGATGTGAGTAGGCTGTGGAAATGGGGTTTTAATTTAGGAGAAAAATAAATAAAAGAAAATGACTTACTGAAAGTCTGTATACATTTTTATGTTCTTATAGTTCTCAAAAATCATTACCTGCTCTCTTCAACAAGACTTAGGAAGCATTTTCTTCTCTTGTCCATTATCTCTGTCCACTGCATTTCAATCTACTGACATCCTTTGCCACCTCTTCCAAGCGTTATCTTGCTGTGTCTTAATTCTTTTGGAAATTTTAACTTTTCTTCCAAGAGTATCCTCAAAGCTATCAATTATATAAGAGCTATGCATTCTTAAAGTCTCAGCTTGAGTTGTATTATGTTTTTTTCAGAAAACACTATTTCTTTTATTCCAACTGCCTACTTTGCTTCTGTAATGCCACTTCTCATTTTCTACAATGATTTTTGTTATAATAATCATATATGTGTATGGTTTTTCATTAAGTTATAAACTGCTCAATTTACACTCCCACAGACACCAAAAACATCATAGACATTCAAAATCTTTCCCACAGAAATCTGACTTTTTTTTCAGCATCGACCTTCTTGTCTAATCCCAGTTATATTTTCTCCTTAGACTTGGCAGCAGGTTTGACTTCTTAGCTTTGATCCCTTGAAGTTTCTAAAGACATTAGTTTATCCTTAACCTATATTGGCCTCAACCAACTCGTACTGATCATCAGTGTTCTCCAGGGCTCTCTCCCAGGCCTCTGTGCACATACCCTGCACTACACATGTATAATATGAAACTCTCTTGTCGTCTCTGCTTCTCCACATCTAGAACTTTTATCTTTGAAATCTATGTAGGATATAAAAATTGAAAACCCTCTCTGATTTCTGGGTCAAGGAGGGAAAAGGGCATATTTCTTTCAGCAAATATTTATCAAATGTTACAGTCAATAAACTTCACAGTATATTCAGGTGTTCACAACAGCCAAGCAATGAAAAACCAATTGCTGGAAGCTGGGATTAGTATAGTTGTCAAATAAAATAATATAAAATTAACCTGTACAAACTTTCCTTGCCACATAAGATTTCCTATGTATATGATATACAGATCTGATGGTCCTTGTGCATAACTGTCAGTAATGTTTGTGTTTATAATCAGGGCCAATACTAGGATTTCTTCTCTAGTATCTAGAGGCATCAGCAAGTGGAGGTACTTTTCTCAGAATATGTGAAATGCCAATTAAGTCTTATTAGTTGCACAAACCCATGCTCATTTGTAAAAAAAAATATTATGTTTAACTTTTTTTTTCTTTAAATCCTTATGCTTTTATGCTTCTAGAACCTTCCAATTTTCTTCAAGGAAAATTTTCTTTCTTGTCAGGTGAAAAGCAGCTCATCTGACAGTTCTTCAGTGGAGTAGGCAGAGCTTCACATCTTATTCAGTAACTTTGGAATATAAGTCTATGGATGACAAAATCATCAAATGATCAAAAAAATCATCACATGAGTGTTCCAAGATGAGAGAAAATGAATGCCATTTCCACCATTGGTGATTCACATGGTAATATTGATTATGAATAATAGATTGTGTGCAATAACACAGACTTCATCCAAAGGTCACGACCTGTGGATATACTCATGTCTTAGAATCAGGTAACTGGTGTAGCCTGAGCAGCTTCAGATGGATAACTTAAACTTTTGTATGCTGTATTTACATTTTTTCTTAAAGCTCTCTGATGTTTTAACTATTTGTGTGAGTTCCTGTCAATCAAAGTATTCCCTTTTTTGTTTTTACACACAACTTCATAAATTTAAATATTTGACAAAATACCAAAATCAGATACTGAAAAATAGTATCATATTCAACAAAAATTGGATGTCCACATGCATAAGATTGAAATCAGACCTATATCTATCATTTGCACAATAGTATCTTCCACAGATGAAAAAAACTTCAAAATGTGAATTTGTTCTAGTCTATAATCCATACATTTTAGTATATACAATGCCTGGTACTCAGTCTATTATATTACCCTCCTCCTTTTTTTTTCTTTTATTGAAAATAGATTTTTATATGATATATACTGATTATGGTTTTTTTCTTCCTTTATGTCTCCTAGTTCCTCTCCACCTCACCTCCTATGTTTATCCACCCCCTTTTTTATATCACATTAGAAAACAAAACAGGTATCTATGGGAAAAGTAATACAATATATTAAGCTAAAACAACAATAAAAAATCCATCAGTACAGGATAAAACTAATGACAAAAGGAACAGAGCCCAATAAAAGGCACAAGAAACACAGAGATTCAGAGACACACTGGTTCACACTTTCAGGAATCCCATTAAGACACAAATCCACCAACCCTCTATCTGACAGAGGGCTAATATTTAGTATATATGAAGAACTCAAGAAGTTAAACAGCAACAAATCAAGTAATCCAATTAAAAATGGGGTACAGAGCTAAACGGAGAATTCTCAATAGAGGAATATAGAATGGCAGAGAAACGCTTAAAGAAATGTTCAATGTCCTTAGTCATCAAAGAAATGCAAATCAAAACGACCCTGAGATTTCACTTACACCCATCAGAATGGCTAAGATGACTAACTAAAGTGACAACACATACTGGAGAGGATGTGGAGAAAGGGAAACCCTCCTCCACTGCTGGTGGGAATGTAAACTTGTACAATGACTCTGGAAATCAGTCTAGCACTTTCTCAGACAGTTAGCACTTCCTCAAGATCCAGCTATACCACTTTTAGGCACATATCCAAAAGACGCTCAAGTATACAACAAGGACATCTGCTCAACCATGTTTGTAGCAGCTTTATTTGTAATAGCCAGAAATTAGAAACAGCCGAGATCACCCTCAGTTGAGGAATGGATACAGAAATTGTGGTACATCTACAGATCTACAGAATGGAATATCACTCAGTGTTAAAAAACCAACCAACCAACCAAACAACAACAACAACAACAACAAAAAAAACAAACAAACAAGGAAACCATGAAATTTGCAGGTAAATGGTGGGAATTAAAAAAGATCATCCTGAGTGAGGTATCCCAGAAGCAGACAGAAAGACACACAGGGTATATACTCACTCATAAGTAGATACTAGACATATAATATAGGATAAACCTACTAAAATCTGTACACCTGAGGAAGCCAATCAAGAAGGAGGACTCTGGTTAAGATGTTCAATCCCCATTCAGAAAGCCAAAGATGATGGACATCGGAGGTGGGAGAAAACAGGGAACAGGACAGGAGCCTACCACAAAGGGCCTCTGAAAGGCTCTACCCTGTAGGGTATTGGGGCAGATGCTGAGACTCATAGCCAAACACTGGGCAGAGTGCAAGGAATCTTATGAAAGAAGTGGGAGATAGTAAGACCTGGAGAGGATAGGAGCTGCACAAGGACAGCGACAGATCCTAAAATTCTTCGCACAGGGGTCTTTTCTGAAACTGATACTCCAGCCGAGGACCACTCATGGAGATGGCCTGGAACCCCTTCACAGAGGTAGCCCATGGCAGTTCAGTTCAGTATCAAAGTGGCCTCCATAGTATTGGGGACAGTGACTGTCTCTGACATGAACTGATTGGCCTGTTCTTTTTTTTTTTTTTTTAAACCTGTTTGTAACTACAGTTCCAGGGCTACTGACACTATCACACAGATATACATGCAGGCAAAATACCAATGAACATAAAACAAAAATAAATTATATATTTGCTGGGTGGTGGTGGTGCATATCTTTAATCCCAGCACTCGGGAAGCAGAAACGAGCAAATCTCTGCGTTCGAGACCGGCCTAGTCTACAGAGTGAGTTCCAGGACAGACAGGGCTATAGTAAGAAACTCTGTCTGAAAAACAAACAAACAAAAGGGAGGGAGGGAGGGAGGGAGGGAGGGAGGGAGGGAGGGAGGGAGGGAGGGAGGGAGGGAGGGAGGGAGGGAGGGAGGGAGGGAGAAGCCATTGTGGAGGAATGTCTTGTGTGGATGTAGCAGCTGTCAATAAAGAACTGATTGGCCAATCAGCTGGGCAAGACACAAAGTGGAAGGCAGGACTTCCTGGTAGGGAGAAAGGAACTCTGGGAAGGGAGAAAGTAAAGTGCTTTTGCCGGAAGACAAGGAGGAAGACAGGTGTGTTGGTAGGCGCCAGGAAGACGGCTGAGCAAGTGGCTGTAGAAACTGACTGATGGAGCAGAAGCCACCTCAGGAGTCATCAGATCGGCACATCATTGGCTTATATGTGGGTTTTAAAAGTACTAGGATTAGAGTAGCTCAGAATCTGCCCAGCACAGTGCTTACTGCTTAAAAACAAATCCGTCTTTCTGTGTCAGTCATTCGGGGACTAGCTGGTTATAGAAAACTACTGCCTTAATAATTCACTGTACTAATTAACATAGAAAGAATATTTCTTCTTCAACATGCCATCACACAGATGAACCTGGAAACACACTAAGTGAAGTATGCCTGTCACTAGACACAGAGACTGTGACTCATCTTACATATGGAGAATGGATAAACTGATTCTTTAATCACCTCCCTCCAAGGGGGGAGCAGCCTTACTAGGCCACAGAAGAAGACAATGCAGCTACTCCTGATGAGGCCTGATACACTAGGATAAGAGGGAAGGGGAGGAGGACCTTCCTTTTCAGTGGACTGGGAGAGGGACACAGGTGGGGAAAAAAGAGGGTGGGATTGGGAAGGGAGGAGGGAGGGAGGTACAGGGGGGATACAAAGTGAATAAACTGTAATTAATAAAAAAAAGACACAAATCCAGAGCAAGGTTTAGTACTACTTGCCTTTTTTAAATAAATTTATTTACTCATTCATTTTACGTCTTGCTCATAGTCCCTTTCTTCTACTCCCAGTCTCACTCTCCCTACCTCTTCCCCATCCTTCCTCCACTATTTTGCAGAAAAGGGGAGCCCCACCCCAACCTCAGTTTATCAAGTTGTATCCTGACTAAGCTCCTCCTCTTTCCCTGAGGCTTGGCTAGGCAGCTCTTCAGTGGGGCAGTGATCAAAAAGCAGGCAACAGAGTCCATGTCAGTGTCTGGCCTGGTTCCTCTTATTATGGTACACACATGAATGTTAAGCTTCCTGTCTGCTACTTCTGTATAGATGGTATAGGAACTTTTTATGCATGGTCCTTGGTTGGTCCTTCAGTATCTGCAAACCCCTCTGGTCCTTGCTTAGTTGGCTCTGTTTGTCTTCTAGTATAGCTCCAATCACCTCCAGGTCCATCTATTCTTACCCCCACTTTTCCACAAGACTCCCCTACACTTCACCCAGTGAAGCTTGCTGATGGGTGGAGCCTCTGAGATGACAGACAAGCCAGGCTCCTATCTGTGAACACAGCAGAATATCATTAATAGTGTCAGAAGGAAGCCCTTTCCCATGGGGTGTGTCTCAGGTTGGGCCAGGCATTGGTTAGACCTTCCCTCAATCTCTTCCCTATCTTGAATCTTGAACATCTTGTAGACAGGATAAATTTTGGGTCAAAGTTTTTGTGGGTGGGTTGATTTTCCCATCTCTCCTCTAGGAGTTTAGTCTTTTTAGAGGGTGTTCTCTTCAATCTCCATGACCCCTGTTTCTAGAAGTCTCACCTAGAGTCACCAACCATATCCTCCCAGAATCGTACCCTGTCTTAGGTCTGTAACTTTTCATAGATATGACCCAGGCCACAGTTTCACTTCTATCTGTTGACCCTTTGTCCTTTAACTGCCACCTATCACTAGTCTAGTTTCCATCTTCATTTCTCTCTGCTCTCCTTCTCCTACCTGGTTCCCTCCCTTCACCTACTTCTGTTGTCTATTCTATTTCCCATTAATGAAAAAAATCCAGAATAGCTAAAACAATCCTATAATAAAATAACTTCTGGAGGTATCACCATCCCTGACTTCAAGCTATACTACAGAGCAATAGTAATAAAAAACTGCATGGTACTGGCATAGAAATATACTGGTTGAACAATGGAATTGAATTGAATACCAAGAAATAAACCCACATACCCATGGACTCTTGATTTTTTTGACAAAGGAGCCAAAACTATTCAATGGATGAAAAAAAAAAAAAACCTTCAACAAATGGTGCTTGTCTAACTGAATGTTTACATGCAGAAAAATGCAAATAAATCCATATTTATCACCCTGTATGTTTGTCCAAGTGGATCAAAGACCTCAACATAAATCCAGATACACTAAATCTATTAAAAGAGGAGCTGGGGAAGAGCCTTGAATGAATTGGCACAGGAGAAAACTTCCTGAACGGAACACCAACAGCTCAGGTGCTGCTTGCCTTTATTCCCAGCACTTTTGATATAGAGACAGAGGGATCTCATGAGTTTGAGGCCAGCTTGGTCTACAGAGTTAGTTCCAGGACAGGGAGGACTACACAGAGAAACCTTGTCTGGAAAAAAAAAAGAAACAAGCAAACAAACAACAAAACAAAACCAAAAAAAAAAAAAAAAAAAGAAAGAAAGAAGGAAGCCCATACAAATCCAGAAACCATGACAATATCCAGTACACAAAGGAATCATATAGTAATTTTTTTTTCTTTTTTTTTTTTTCTTTTTCAATGCAGTTTATTCAGGAACCTTGACAATCCTCGGACCCTGGGGAAAGCCAGCCCACAGCTTAAATAGCCTCTGGGTAGCCAACCCAGGCGTGCCACGGGGGCAATGCAGATAGGTGCACATACATGGAAGCAAGCCAGATCCTCAGCCTTATCCAAATGTGGAATTGTTCGTGACAGAGAGCACTCACCATCCGGAAGGTGGAAGGCGGAAACCAGCTCCATCTTTAAGGCATAGCATTCCACAGCTCTCTACAGTTCCCCCTTTTTGTTTTAGACATATCAGGCAAGAGTAGAGGTCTGATCTCTGATATTAGAAATAAATTGGGACTTTGTACAGATGTTCATTTAGGTGTCATCCACCCAAAGAGCATCAGACCCGTCTGATACCTTTTTCTCAGAGGCAGGACCTGGGGCATCAACCCACATGCAACCAGACATGCTCTTCTCTGGGTCGAAAGCGGCTGACCCTGAGTGCAGTGCTTAGCCTCGCATCCTGAGCATATCATTTTAGCTTTTTATGGTATCCAACCATGCTGGGGGAGAATGTCCTGCTTCAATGGCTGTAAAGGCCTGAATGATCATGGCTGCATCACACTGTTGTGACACTCTAATCTTGCATATATACCACAAGCAAACCAAGGAGACCAACACCAGAAGGCCTGCTAACACTCCCATGCCCGCCCATTCCTTCAGATGATTCATGGCTGCAGCAATCCCTGATGATAATCCTGTGGCTAGTCCTGCGTCCACTCTGGTAGAATTTACTGTGACAATGGCCACTCTCAGCTGCTCCATCGTAGTATCGAATTCTCCAGTCCAATTACCTAAAATATAGCTCGACAATTGTTTAGACAGATTTGCAGGTAAATGGTGGAATCTGGAAAGGATCATCCTGAGTGAGTTGTCCCAGAAGCAAAAAGACACACATGGTATATACTCACTCATATAGACATACAACATAGGACAAACCCACTAAAACCTGTGCATCTAAAGAAACTAAGCAAGAGAGCATGTCTCGCCCCTGGGAGCAATGGTCTCCTGAACCTACTCAGACCTCGGACACCACCACTGCTATTTCTAGAACTGACGCAGGATGTTCCAACGAGGGGGTTAAGGCTTCTCATAATATTTCCTATAAGCCCACACCTGTTTGTCTATATCCCCCATTTTTATTCATTATTAGCCAGATAGAGCGAAGTAATTGTGGTGATGATACTTGCTTTTCTGCCCAATGCTGGAATGCTAGGAATAGTGCTTCCCCATGATCCAGCCATACCACTCCTAGGCATATATCCAAAAGAGGCTCAAGTACACAAAAAGGACATTTGCTCAACCATGTTTGTAGCAGCTTTATTTGTAATAGCCAGAAGCTGGAAACAACCCAGATGCCCCTCAACTGAAGAATGGATGCAGAAATTGTGGTACATCTACACAAAGGAATATTACTCAGCAATGAAAAATAAGGAAATCATGAAATTTGCAGGTAAATGGTGGGATCTGGAAAGGATCATCGTGAGTGAGTTGTCCCAGAAGCAAAAAGACACACAGGGTATATACTCACTCATATAGACATACAACATAGGACAAACCCACTAAAACCTGTGCATCTAAAGAAACTAAGCAAGAGAGAGGACCCTAACTAAAACGTCCAATCCCCATCCAGAAAGGCAAAGAGGATGGACATCAGAAGAAGAAGAAAACAGGAAACAACCTAGGAACCTACCACAGAGGGCCTCTGAAAGCCTCTGCCCTTCAGACTATCAAAGCAGATGCTGAGCCGGATGGGCAACTGTTGGGCAGGTGAACGGAATTTTAGGTAAGAACTGGGAAATAGTAAGAGCTGGAGAGGACAGGGTCTCCACAAGGAGAGCAACAGAACAAGAAAATTTGAACATAGGGAACTTCCCAGAGACTCATACTCCAACCAAGGACTATTCATGGAGATAACCTAGAACCCCTGCACAGATATAGCCCAGGGCAGTTCAGAGTCCACTTGGGTTACATAGTAATGTGAAGAGGGACTGCCTCTGACATAATCTGATTGGCCTGCTCTTTGATCACCTCCCTCTGGGGGGGGGAGCAGCCTTACTAGGCCACAGTAGAGGACAATACAGCCACTTTTGATGTGAACTGACAGACTAAGATCAGAAAGGAGAGGAGAACCTCCCCTATTAGTGGACTTGGGGAGTGGCATGCAAGCAGAGGGAGGAGGGAGGGTGGGATTGGGAGGGGAGGGAGGGGCTTATGGGGGGATGCAGAATGAATAAAGTGTAATTGATGAAAAAGTTAAGAAAAAAGGGAAAAAAATAATTTAAGAACCTTAAATGACTTTCAAAATTGGAGGAAAACATGGAGTTAGTCAATTGGCATGGAGCACGTCTCGCCCCTGGGGGCAATGGTCTCCTGAACCTACTCAGACCTCGGACACCACCACTGCTAGTTCTAGAACTGACGCAGGATGTTCCAACGAGGGGTTAAGGCTTCTCATAATATTTCCTATAAGCCCACACCTGTTTGTCTATATCCCCCATTTTTATTCATTATTAGCCAGATAGAGCCAAGTAATTGTGGTAATGATACTTGCTTTTTTGCCCAATGCTGGAATGCTAGTAAATTTAGGTATGCCCTGGTTACTCGCATGCCTCACTGGGTGCCTGTGCCCATTGATGCCCCTCACGCTATGACTCTCTTCAGACAGAAAAGGGATCTTGGAACTACAGCCACCATTGTTACTACCATCTCATTGGCGGCTGTTGGAGCTACCACCGGGGCATTAGCCATGAGTCATACTGGGCAGACCCTGAGACTGCTCAGACCCTGAGCAATCATTTAGCCAATGTAGCTCATGCCTTAGTTGTACATAAAGGAATTAATGCTCAACTAAAAGGAAGCTTGATGGTGTTCAATCAGAGGATTGACCTCGTGCAGGAGCAAATTGATACCCTATGGCAAATCGCTCAACTTGGCTGTCAATGAAAATATGCTGGACTTTGAGTCACTAGCATATAACATGAGAATTTTTCCTGTGCTGCAAATCTGTCTAAATTTTTAAAAAAGATATTGAAAGAAAAAAAAATGAAAGAAAAATAATGACATACATCATGAGATAAGGAACACCCAATGATGCCATTAAGTTTACTTTCTATTTGCCATCTAGTGCTGGGTATGCAGCCTACTTTTCAGAGTCTGTTAAAGAAATTCCCTTGAAGAAAGCCAAATTTTCATTTGCAAGTGGTTGCCAATTGGAGATTGCTCCTGGCTTGGGGATGGGTTGGGTGTCCACTTCTCTTAGTTCTAGGGTCCCACCCGGTGCAAACCCATGCAAGCTCTGCACAAACTGCTTCAGTCTCTGAGTTCATGTATGCAATGGTCTTGCTGTATTTAGAATAGGTTGATCCCTCAGTGTCCTACTTTCTGTTTGGCTCTTACATGAGTTCTGCAGAAGCCTGAGGCTTTCAGGGAGGAATTTGATCAAAATATCCCATTTGAGACTGAATATTCAGAGGTCTCTTCGTATTTTCTGGCTGTTGGTCTCTACATTTATTCCCATTTGCTGTAGCAGGAAGCTTCTCTAATGATGACTGGTCAGAGAATATTGTCCTGGTTGTTTTATTTATTTTTTATTATTAGTTACATTTTATTAACTCTGTATCCCAGCTGTATCCCGCTCCTTCATTCCCTCCCAATCCCACCCTCCATCCCTCATCTCCTCCCTTACCCTTTCCAAGTTCACTGATTGGGGAGGACCTCCTCCCCTTTCATCTGACCCTGTTTTATCAGGTATCTTCAGGACTGGCTGCAAAGTCCTCCTCTATGGCCTAACAGGACTGCTCCTCCCTTGTGGAGTGGGGAGGTCAAAGATCCTGCCATTCAGTTCATGTCTGAAATAGTCCCTGTTCCACTTACTATGGTAAACCAATTGGTTACTGAGCTACCACGGGCTGCATCAGGCTGAGGTTCTAGGTCATATCAATACATGGTCCTTGGTTGGATAAGTAGTCTAATATAAGACCCCTGTGCCCAGATATATTTGGTCCTTGTGGAGCTCCTATCCTTTCCACATCATACTAACTCCCCCTTCTTTCATATGATTCCCTGCACTCTTCCAAAGGTTTGGTTATGAGTCTTAGTATGTGCTTTGATACACTGTTAGATAGAGTCTTTCAGAGGCACTCTGTGGTAGGCTCCTGTCCTGTTACTTGTTTTCTCCTACGTCCAATGCCCATTCCATTTGTCTTTCTTTTTTAAAAAAATTCTTTATTAATTACAATTTATTCACTTTGTATCCCCCCTCTGGTTCCCTCCCTCCTCCTGTCCCAATCCCTCCCTTCCTCTACCCTCTGCATGCATGCCCCTCCCCAAGTCCACTGATAAGGGAGGTCTTCTTTTCCTTCCTTCTGACCCTAGTCAATTAGGTCTCATCAGGAGTGGCTACACTGTCTTTTTCTGTGGCCTGGTAATGCTGCTTCCCCCTCAGGGGGAGGGAATTAAAGAGCAGGCCAATCAGTTCATGTCACACACAGTCCCTGTTCCTATTACAAAGGAACCCAATTGGATATTGAACTGCCATGGGCTACATTTG
Organism: Meriones unguiculatus; assembly: GCF_030254825.1. Classification (NCBI taxonomy): domain Eukaryota; kingdom Metazoa; phylum Chordata; class Mammalia; order Rodentia; family Muridae; genus Meriones; species Meriones unguiculatus. The sequence continues at coordinate 8,822,183 of NC_083353.1, forward strand.
TGCAGGGGTCTTAGGTTATCTCCATGCATAGTCCTTGGTTAGAGTATCAGTCTCAGGAAAGACCACTGTGCTCAGATTTTTTGGTTCTGTTGCTCTCCTTGTGGGGTTACTGTCCTCTCCAGATCTTACTATTTCCCACTTCTTTCATGAGATTCTCTGCAATCTGCCCAAAGATTGGCCGTAAGTCTCAGCATCTACTCTGATAGTCTGCAGGGCAGAGCCTTTCAGAGGTCCTCTGTGTCAGGCTCCTTACTTGTTCCCTCTTTTTTCCTTCTTCTGATGCCCATCCTCTTTGCCTTTCTGGATAGGAATTGAGCATTTTAGCTCACTTTAACTTGATTAGTTTCTTTAGGTGTACAGATTTTAGTAGGTTTATCCTATATTATATGTCTATATGAGTGAGTATATACTGTGGGCATCTTTCTGCTTCTGAGATAGCTAACTTAGGATGATCTTTTCCAGATCCCACCATTTACCTCCAAATTTCATGATTTTTTTGTTTTTTATTGCTGAGTAATATTTCATTGTGTAGATATACCACAATTTGTGCATCCATTCCTCCACTGAGGAGCATCTGGGCAGTTTCCAGCTTCTGGCTATTACAAATAAAGCTGCTACAAACATGGTTGAGCAAATGTCCTTATCGTGTACTTGAGACTCTTTGGGGTTTATGCCTAGGAGTGGTAGAGCTGGATCTTGAGGAAGCGCTATTCCTAGTTGTCTGTGAAAACGCCAGATTGCTTTCCAGAGTGGTTGTACAAGATTACATTCCCACCAGCAGTGGAGGGGTTTTTCCAGATTGGGAAAGGATCTTCACCAACCCTATATTTGACAGAGGGCTGATATACAGAATATATAAAGAACTCAAGAAGTTAAACAGCAACAAATCAAGTAATCCAATTAAAAAATGGAGTACAGAGGTAAACAGAATTCTCAATAGAGGAATATTGAATGGCAGAGAAACACTTAAAGAAATGCTCAACTTCATTAGCCATCAGGGAAATGCAAATCAAAATGACCCCAAGATTTCACCTTACACCCATCAGAATTAGATCAAAAACTAAGATAAAAAACTCAAGAGACAACACATGCTGGAGAGGTTGTAGAGAAAGAGGAGCCCATTTGTCTTTCTAAATGAGGATTGATCATCTCACCCTGGGTCTTATTTCTTGTTTATCTTCTTTAGGTGTATAGATTTCATTGTATTTATCATATTTTATAGGTCTATATAAGTGAGTATATACCATGTATGTCTTTCTCCGTTTGGGATACTTCACTCAGAATGATCTTTTCTAGATCCCAGGATTTGCCTGAAAATTTCATGATTTCCTCATTTTTGATTGCTTAGTAGTATTCCATTGTGTATAAATACCATAATTTCTGTATCCATTTCTCCGTTGATGGACATCTGGGGTGTTTCCAGGTTCTGGCTATTACAAATAAAGCTGATACAAGCATGGTTAAGCAAATATTCTTGTTGAGTACTTGAGCATATTTTGGGTTTATTCCTAGCAGTGGTATAGCTGGGTCTTAAGGAAGCACTATTCCTAATTGTCTGAGAAAGTGCCAGATTGACTACCAAAGTTGTACCAGTTTATATTCCCACCAGCAATAGAGGAGGGTTCCCCTTTCTCCACAACCTCTCCAGCATGTGTTGTCACTTGAGTTTTTTATCTTAGCCATTTTGATGGGTGTAAGGTGACATCTCAGGGTCATTTTGATTTGCATCTTTCTGATGGTTAAGGATGTAGAGCATCTGTTTAAGTGTTTGTCTGCCATTCTATATTCCTCTACAGAGAATTCTCTGTTTAGCTTTGTACTCCATCTTTTAATTGGATTACTTGATTTATTGCTTTTTAACTTTTTTAGTTCTTTATATATTCTGTATATCAGCCCTCTGTCAAATATAGGGTTGGTGAAGATTCTTTCCCAGTCTGTAGGCTGTCATTTTGTTCTGATGACTGTGTCTTTTGCTTTACAGAAGATTTTCAGTTTCATGAGGTCCCATTTATTGATTGTTGCTCTATTTTATGCTGTTGTTTTGGCATCTGGGTTTGGGATGGTTGTAATTATAGGTGTTACAAGTGTTGTTGTGTGGGTGTTCCATTCCATGTTTTTTTGTTGCTCTCTTTGGATCTCAGGAGATCATGGCTGCTGTGTTTTGCCTGGTAGGAACTGCTCTGGAGTCCTGCCAGGCTAGGCCAGTGTTAGTTCTGGGGAAAATGTGTTTCTAATTATGTGGATATGACACTTAGTGGGAATGGACTTGAAAGGCGTGATGCTCCTTTCCATGAGAAAGGAGAGAAGTACGGTGTTCCTCTAGGATTTTCTTAGTCCCTGGAATGAGGACAGAGAGTGAGGAGAATCCCCAACAGGTAATGTGCTACAGAGCTGGGGATGCGAGTGTAGGATTAGGGTTACAGAAGAGGAACAGTGAAGTTATGAAGTTTGCCTATCTGATTTATTGACCTATTTGTTTCTCTGACAGTCTTGGCCAGGTGCAGGTTGGGAGCTGCCTCTTGGAGTTGGAATATGGGATAACAAGCTATGGTTGGGAGGGGAAAAAAAAAGCAAGAGGATATCTGCTGATCCATAGGAGCAGACCAGGAGGGGACACAGCAGGTGGGCTGTTACAGAACTGGGGTAAGACAGGGTCATTCAATTTGGAGAAGAAAGGGGAGAGGTGATCGTAGGCAGAAGCTTACCTGCTTCTCTGTCCCATGTTGCTGGCGCGTTCCCAGGGAATCATGAACCCTTTTCTTAAATATGTGTTTATATGAGTTTTCAAGCTGTGTAATCATCTTTCTAAGTGTCCCTATAATGCTGATTAAGAATCTCTCTCCTCTTTAGGATTTAATTACTGTCAACTCCATTTCATAACCTTACCGTTGAGAAAATCTGTCCTATTTTATCTATATATGCATTGCTACTGATACTCTTTAGCAAAAGAAAAAAAATGCAAAATGACTTTTTTTGATTTTGATTTCACTATGTAACCCTGGCTGGCCTTAATTTTTTTTTTTTTTTTTTTTTTTTTTTTTTTTTTTTTGTATAGACTAGCCTGGCCTTAAAATTACAGAGATCTGCTAGCCTCTTCCTGTTGAATTCTTAGATTAAAGGAAAGAACTACCATGCCCAGCTATTATAAATTATTTTTATTTATTGTTACTTTTCTTTAGATTGTTCTGATGGCAAAGTAAAGATGAACCCTCTGGAAAGTGCCTTATAGAAGTTCCATGAAGAAATCATGTGAAATCACAATACTCTCATTTTCTAAACAGTTATGTGTTTTTCTCTGTATTATCCATCCATATATTTGGTAGTTGCTCACAGGTTATTAGATAGGTCAACCATAAATTTATACATCATCCTGGTATCTAGTCATCTATTAGGAGGAGGTCAAATATGTAAATGAGTATATTTAAAAAAGAATATCTTATAAGTGTATATTCTACAGTTAATTGAGCTTAATTGGAACCACATTCTTATGTCATTAAGCAAATGTGTCAACCATCTATTATTTTTAATCATAAAATCAGTGAAATATTTCATTTTATTCTGGACATCTCTTTGACTCTGCTTTTTACCCTGTAGCCAATTCTGACTAAAATTCTTTGTTACCAAGTGAACTGAAATGAAAGGAGGGTCGTGACTTTCTCAGGCTAGGCAGCCCTGTGGTAAAAGCATTTCAGAAGTCCTCTGGGTCTTCCCAGGAATTCTGATTACAATTATGAGGTTATAACTTTCAAAACAAAGTCAAGCTCTCATCTTTTGCAAAAAGAGCCTGACAATGTTGTGCATTCAGTTGGAGTTGTAACTCATTAACCCTTAGAATGACTCAGTGACCTCGGCTTCCAAGAGAACCAGCCCTGCAGTTATGAGGAACAAGAAATTATTCCAGCAATGTCAGAGACTTTTAAAGACTTGGCTCCTAACATGAGGCAAAGATTGAGTTTTAAAGTCTGCTGATATGTTCTTGACTAATAGCATTTAGAAACAATCATCTTTTTCTACATTAAAATTCCAAATTGTCCTGAATTAGTGCAATTGGAGGCTCTATATTGTCTCCTAGATTGGTGTTTACAATCCAGGCAGTGAATAGGTATATTTGACACATCTAAATTTGAGGATTTAAGATAAATGCTTACACAGTACTTCATATAAATTCCTCTGTTGTCCTAGAGTTAAAAAGCAATAGAGGACAGAGGTGGTTTGACGTCTAAGACCATACAGGATTTACTGACCATATTTATTTATTATTATTATCACCATTTAATTCCACAATGACTTCCCAAGTCATTTTCTCCTCTGAGAACTTTCCTTACACAGACTGGACAGATTTATTTTCCATTTTACTCTTTTTCCTACATTTCAGTAAAAAAAAAACAAAAAAAAAAACCTGAGAGATAGCTCCCTAATTTTTGATATTGGATAGATTTTTGGCACACTGTACTCTATAATGTCATGCTAGCAGCATAGATATTTGATAGATAAAATTTCTATGTTCACATTGGAACTAAAACATCACTTAGAAAGACTGTATGGTCAAAATAAATAGGTAAGATCAACTGCAAAGACAGGCATCTTGGGTCTTAGTTAGGGTTTCTATTACTCTGAAAAGACACCACAACAAGAGCAACTATCATAAAGGAAATATCTAATTGAGGCTGGCTTACAGTTTAGCCCATTGTTGTCATGGCAGGAAACATGACAGCATGCAGGAAGATATTGTAATGGAGAAGAAGCTGACAGTTCTACTTTATTTTATTATTTTTCTTTTACAATTTATTCATTGTGTATCCCGAATGTAGCCTCTCCCATCTCCTCCCAGTCCCACCCTCCCCTCCTCTTGGCTTCCTATTCCCCTCTCCCACTGAAAAGGGGTAGTCATCCTTCCCTAGTATCTGATACTAGTCTATCAAGTCTCATCAGGATTGACTGGATTCTCTTCCTCTGTGACCTATAAAGGCTATCCCGCCAGGAGGAAGTAATCAAAGAGCAGGCAACTGAGTCCCTGTCAGAGATTGTACCTGCTCCCCTTATGAGGGAATCCACTTGGAAACTGAGGTACTTTTGGGTCTAGGTATTCTCGATGCATGGTCCTTGACTGATTTATCAGTCTCTGGGTCCAGATTTTTTGGTTTTGTTGTTCTTCGTGTGAAGCCCTGTTGTCTCTGAGTCCTTTTATCCCTCTCTTCTTCCATAGAACTCTCTGCACTCTGCCCAAAATTTGGATGTGAGTCTTTGCATTTGCTTCAGTTCCCTGCTGGGTTGAGTCTTTCAGAGAACATATGTGGTAGGCTCCTGTCATGTTCTCTTTCTTCCACTGCTCCCTGTGTCTATCCTGTTTGCCATTTTGAATGAGATTTATGGATCCTCCCTAGGATCCTCCTTGTTGTTTAGCTTCTTTAGGTATACAGATTTTAGTATGTTTATCTTACATTATATGGCTAATATCCACTTATAGGTGAGTACATACCATGTATGTCTTTCTGGATCTGGGTTACCTTACTCCTAGTTTTCTAAGAAAGTACCAGATTGATATTCAAAGTGGTTGCACAAGTTTGCACTCCCACCAGTAAAGGAGGTGGTTCCCCTTTCTCCACATCCTCTCCAACGTTTGTTGTCCTTATGTTTCTGATCTTACCCATTCTGATGGTGTAAGGTGAAATCTTAGAATACTTTTGATTTACATTTTCCTGATGAGTAAGTATATTGGGCATTTCTTTAAGTGTTTCTTCACCATTTGGTATTTCTTTGGGAAGAATTCTCTCTTTAACTCTGTACCCAGTTTTTAATTGGATTACATGGTATCTTGGTGTTTAATTTCTTGAGTTCTTTATATATTGTAGATATTAGCTCTCTCTCAGATGTAGGATAGTGAAGATCATTTCCCAGTTTGTAGGCTGTCATGTTGCTCTACTGACAGTGTCCTTTGCTTTACAGAAGCTTTTCAGTTTCATGAGGTCCCATTTATTAATTGTTGGTCTTAGAGCCTAAGCTGTTGGTGCTCTGTTCAGGAATTTCTCTCCTGTGCCAATAAGTTCAAGGTTCTTCCCCACTTTTTCTTCTAATGGGTTTAGTGTGTCTGATTTTAGTTTGAGGTCTTTGATCCACTTGGACTTTAGAACAAGATGATAAATATGGATCTTTTTGGCATTTTTCTACATGTAGACATGCCTTTAGATGAGCACCATTTGTTGAAGATGCTGTCTTTTTTTCATTGTATGATTTTGGTTCCTTTGTGAAAAAACTCAGAATTCCTAAAGCAGTCCTGTACAATAAAAGATTTTCTGGAGGTATCTCCATCCCTGATCTCAAGCTGTACTATAGAACAACAGCAATAAAAACTACACGGCACTTGCATAGAAGCAAACAGGTAGATCAATGAAATTGAATTGAAGATTCAGAAATAAGCCCACACACCTATGGATAGTTGATTTTTGACAAAGTAGTTCTACAACTTGATCTGCAAGCATCATGGAGAGACTGTCACACTAATCATAGCTTGAACATATGAGACCACAAAGCCCGCCCCCACCATGATACACTTTCTTTGACAAGGCCATATCTACTCCAACAAGGCCACAAACCATTCCCTATGGGCCGAGCAGTCAAACATATGAGTCTATGCCATGGGACCATTCCATTGTAAACTACCACATTCTACCTCCTAGCCTCGTATGCTTATATAAGCATATGAACATGTTTATATAATGTAAGATGCATTAAGTCCAACTTCAAAAATCACCCTAAGGAATTACAGTCCCAAATCTGTTGAAAAGGCCAAAGTTCAAATTCTCTTCTCAGACTCATGCAATTTCTTAGCTGTAATCCCTGTAAAATAAAAATGAAAAAAGAAGATCACATACTTCTAACATATGATGTCACAAAATATACATTACTATTCCAAAAGGAAGCAGAGAGAGGAAATACTGTACCAAAACAAGACTGATACCCAGCTGGGCAAACTCCCATCTCTGCATTTGAATGTCATGTTCAAATGCTCCTCAGATCACCAACTTCTTTCAGCTTTGTTGATTGCAATGCATTTCTTTCTCTTGGGCTGGTTCCACTCACTGTTAACAGCTCTCCTTGGCAGGTATCCCACTGCTCTGGCATCTCTAACATCTTTGGGTCTCCATGACAATCCAAGCTGTACCCTCAACTTCACTTTCACAGTCACATAATGGCTTCTATGGGTTTCTATGAAGGGAAACCCCTACTGCATACCCCGACTCTGTGGCTTTCCTTGGTCACAGAAGAAGAGTCCATAATCCCCTCCTTCTATCCTTCAACCATATGGCTGAAGCTGCCAAGTTCTGCTTCTTGCTTGACTGGAATAAGGCCCAACTCCTTCAGTCATATCTTCAAAAGGTTTTTATTTTCAATGGATTCCTCACTATTTAAGTTTGGTACTCCTGGTCCCATGTAGACTAGGCTGGCCTTAATCTCAGAGATTTGCTTGCCTCTGTGTACCGAATGCTGGTATTAAAGGCATGTGCCATCATATCTGGACCTAAGTTGGCCTTTAATTTCTTTTCACAAAATGGAAGCTTAGCTAGATGGAGTATTGCCCAGAGGTTACCACTTCCTTTATTCCATTTAACATCAGGCTTTCCTTAATTCTGTTTATCTCCTTGAACAGAGGATTTGCCTCCATTCAACTTCCTGGTGTCCCTTTTTTCCATTTTGTAGTTTTCCTTGTTAGCCTTGCTCCTTTTCATTATGTATCTTCATAAGAGGAAAGAATAATAATCATACAACAGTGTCAAAACTAGGCTATTTTGAGATTTCCTTTGCCAGTGGAAATAATCCAAAACTCTTCACTTTAGTCTAAAGAAGACTTTTTGGACAAGGGCAAAAAGCAGCCACGTTCGTTCTTTGCCAAAATATCACAAGACCACACATGCTAGGCCACATACTAAGACTCTTCTTTTCTGAAACCTCTTGAGCTAAATACCCCTCAGCACTGTTGTTTTCCATGCTGCTATTAGTATGGTCCGTTAAGCCCCACTTAAAGAATTCAACTGTTTTTCTAACACAAAGTCCACAGTCCTCCAAACAAGAACATGGTCAGGCCTATCACAGCAATACCCCAGTCCCTGGTACCAACTTCTGTCTTAGTTAGGATTTTTTTTGCTGTGAGGAAACACCATGACCAAACCAACTGTTATAAAGGAAAATATTTAATTAGGACTGGCTTACAGTTTTAGAAGTTTAGTCCATTTTTATGGCAGAAAGTATGGCGGCAGCATGCAGACAAAAATTGTATTGGAGAAAGAACTAAGAGTTCTACATCTTGATTTGTAGATGCCATGAAGAGTTTGCCTCACTAGGCCTAGCCTGAGCATATGAGATCTTAAAGCCCACTACAACAATTACATACTTCCTCTAACAAGGCTGCACCTACTCCATCAAGGCCACACCTCTTAATAGTGCCACTCCCTATGGGCCAAGTATTCAAACACATAAGTCTACAGGGACCATTTCTATTCAAGCCAGCACATCTTGCAATTATAGGGAATGTGGGATAAAAATATTCCAGGGCAAGGGAGAATGCAGGGTTCTACCTAGAACTCTGTCTGGAGATAATAATATCTCTATGAACCTATCAAATATCTATTCTTTTTATCATGATTTTTATGCACTTCCCTGTTCTATTTATTTCTGAACTTTTTTTCATTCCATTTCTTTTCTTTTTTCAGCTTTCTGACCTTCTATCTTGTCATATCCCTTACTTCATTATGCTATGTTTGCAGTGTTCCAGTAGTCATACAGCGAGTTCTGTTTTTTATTGTTGTGGTTATGGTTGAAATATGCCATACCTCTTTTTTAATGTGGGCAGAAGTTTAACATTACTGTAAGGAGGCTGAAATCTGAGTCATTGATGGGTGCTGGAAAGTTATTTTATAGCATATTCATACCCCGCCCCTATAAATCACCAAGCACAGGGGTTCTTTCTTCAACTTTTTTCCTGAACTTTGACAGAAATGGAAGCTTTTCTTCTGATTACTATCACTTGCTAGTGTAGGATTCCAGTTAGAAAAGAAAAGAAGTGTTTAGAACACAGATTATGCTCAAATTCTCCAAATGAAGAGAGACTACTTGAAATTCCAAAGGATATAAAGAATAGACATTTTGTCAGTGCAAGTATTTGGAAATTATCATTTCCATGTGATTATGAAGCCCCAGGAAACACATTTTCTGGTGATTTCAATATCTCATGGTTGTGTGATAAGTAAATGAATTAACTGGAGGTGCGATAAAAGAGAAGGTGTGAGCAACATCTGTGTGTGGATGTGTTAAGAGAAGCAGGAGCGAGGGAAGTGGAGCCAGCAGCTTGAGTTGCTTAGAGGTGGTTCTCTAAAAGACATTGCGAGTCAGCAGGTGCACCCTGCACCTATTTGGCATTTGTGCTGTCAAAACCACGGATATGAGGTGCTCAAAGGAAATCAACAGCTGCTTTTATAAGCAAGAAAAAAAATCCTTTACTAAGAAAAAAAAACGTTGCTGCTTAATTTTATTTCTCAGAAATAAAGGCCTGAGGATTAAAATTTCTTCTTAATTTCCTCAGAATCATGAAATAGTTGACTTACATTAGTGCTCTGGAGGAGTGAGTACAGAGTGTATTTTTTAACTGTTTTTCAATGTATACATGTGTATGTGCCTGTGTGATATTATGTGCACATGTTTACAGGTATCTATGTAGGCAAAAATAATGTTTCAATACTTGGGAATTGAAGTTACAAACAATTCTGAATCACCTGATGCGGGTTCTGGGAACTGACCCTGGGTCTAGTGCAAGAGAAGTAAGGTTTCATAACTACTGAACCAACTCTGCAGTGCCCATGATGTGTCTGAAGGTGAGTAGCTCAGTAGAAACCACATCTAACAAGGAATGACTCTAACTAACCGATGTGAGTACGAATGGGTACAAACATTTGCAGTGCCTTTGGCAGTTATCAAATTGAAAATGTATCTTCCCTTGGACCAAGAACATAACTGTTGTAAACTTGGTTATCATAACACAGGAACTGAAAAACAACCTAAATCTCAGCTAATTAAGAATATTGACCAGCTTGCTCAGCTATCATAAGAGAAGCCTCATACTGCAGCAGATGGGGAGAAATAGCCAGATGTTAGGCAGAGAAGAAGAGACATTATAACACTAAGCACTAAATGGGATGTCTCCATCAAAGCCCTCCCATCATGGCTGAAGGAACACTGTGAAATTGGAGGCAGAAAGTATAAGAGCCAATGGGGATAGAGGATCCAATGGCTCTGGATCCACACACATCTGAACACAGTCAGACTGAGGCAACTGAGGGCCTGCATGTGTTTGCATCAGATGGGGACCTAGAGCTAAGAGAAATGAATGGAAGTCCCATCCCTAACTCAGAAGCTATCTCCAATTGATAGCCACTTGCCAATAAAAATTTCATTTTTTCCAGGATAGTCACACTGGGGAAGTAAACTACTATTAAGGGTAGGTTGCATGCCCATCAAGAGACTGCCAACAGAAAAAGATTTTAATGGCATCATTGGAGGCTCCTGATCTCATAATGTGTATAGCGACTTTTTAAAATTTTGTCTTTTCTTAATTTTTATTTTATTATATAAACATTAATTTTTATAATAGTATTCATATGTAGATAAATTTTACCCTATAGATCCTTTGAGCATATGGTATAGCTTTTAGTTTAGTATTTTTCTGGGATTTCTGAGTGTGTAAGCAAGTGGGTCTTTGCATCTAAATATGTTCCTTTTCCTTTTTGGAGGCTCTTTTCCCCTATTTGCTTGTTTTGTCCTATTCCAATGTATTAGTTTTTGTCTTATATTATTATATTATATTATATCATATAATTATTCCTTAGAAGTCTGTTTTCTTTTTTAATTAATTAATTAATTATAATTTATTCACTTTGTATCTCAGCTGTAGCCCTCTTCCTCATCTCCTCCCAATCCTGCCCCTCCCTCTTCTCCTATGCTGCTCCCTCTGTCCACTGATAGGGGAGGTCCTCCTGCCATTCCATCTGACCCTAGCCTATCAAGTCTCATCAGGACTGGCTGCGTTGTTTTTCTCTGTGGCCTGGTAAGGCTGCTCTCTCCAGGGAGAGGTGATCAAAGAGTCAGCCACTGGGTTCATGTCAGAGACAGCCCCTTTTCCTCTTACTAGGTAACCCACTTGGACATTGAGCTACCATGGGCTACATTTGAGCAAGGGGTCTAGGTTATCTCCATGCGTGTTCCTTGTTTGGAATACTGGTCCTGAGTGAGGTAACCGAGAAGCAGAAAGGCACACATGGTATATACTCACTTACAGGTGAATATTAGACATATAATGTAGGATAAACATACTAAAATTTGTACACTTAAAGAGGCTAAGAAAGAAGGAGGATGCTAGGAAAGCTTCTCAATCCTCATTCAGAAAGACAGCATAAGAGGAAGAAAACAGGCAACAGGACAGGAGCCTTCCACAGAGGGCCTCGACTCTACCCGGCAGGGTATCAATGCAAATACTGAGACTCATAATCTATATTTTTCAAAAAAAGAAAAAAAGGTGGACCTTTATGGAAAGGGATGTAGAGTGAAACTAACTGAGTGAAGTAGAGGGAGGAGAAACCATACCAATACTACAGTGCATGAGTCTGTTCCTGTGTGCATGTGTGTGTGTGTGTGTGTGTGTGTGTGTGTATGTGTAGTGGGGGGAGCTGTCTTGAATTAAAAGAAAACAAACAAACAACAAAAAGACAAGAATCGTGACCAGGTCTGGATGAACACCTTTAATCCCAGCACTCTGGAGGAAAATCTCATATGCATTTGAGGAAAGCCTATTTGAGTGCTCCCAGCAAGTCAAGGATACATAGTGAAAACCTCATCTCAAAAACAGCAACAAAGCATCTTCCTAATTTATAGTTTTGGAAGGTATTAATATTATGAAGCCATTTGACTTAGACACATACAAATATCCGTGTGTTGATATGAGAAAATACTAGAGGTATTTGGTGTGAGAAATATATTCTGTAATTTTCTAAGCATAGTACAATGAATTTGTCACTCAAAGAGGGACATAACTTTTAGTTTTGAAATCAACTATTGTGTATGAAATCCTCAAAGATAATTAACAGTAGGTCAAAATGAATAAACACTCTCACTAACAGCAGAGCAAAACAGAGTTGCCCCTGGAATAACATGCTAAAGAAGTCACACTTGACAGATTGCTTGAAGCTCATGATTAAGATGCTGACACCTGCCTTCTCCCCAGCACACTACTTTAAATGACATGGGTCTCTGTGCACATTTTCACTAGTCTCTTAATAAGTATGAATTATCTGGAACACATTTTGCCCCATTTTGGTGAAAATGCATCAAGTTCCTTTAACAGGTTACCCTAAAAGAAAAGTATAAATGGAATTTTACTCTTAACAATTGACTGTGCAACCTTGACTATGACCTGAGACCATGAAGTCCAAGACTTCCTTCTTTGGTGCTTTTGTGCCTTTGCGTTCATCACTAACTTAAAAGTCCTAGGAATGCTAGGGCTCGTTGGGTCCAAAAACTAACATGGATTGCTGCTCCTCAGTGGTCACAAGAACAGGAACTGATTTCTTAACTTCTGTTCTAAGGATGGACAATCAGGGAGTGATAGTGAGAGCCTATCAACAGGAAACAGGCACATGGGTTTGTCAAGTTGCTTCCTATAGCTCCAAGAGTTGTCTGTGGACATCAATTACTCTTCCTCAACTGTGAGAAGCAGGCCCTCCCTGTGTTGCTGTTAGTGTTGCCTCACTTATTTGTTTTAAATTTACAAGTCTTCTGTTACAAGCTGGACCATATCAAGTTGGTATGGCTTAGGTTACAGTGTGTTACACTGCAGTTTTCATCAATGATTACTAGTGTGGTGGGATCGCTTCTCAGACATCCAGGTTTCTTGCCGCCCTATTTCCTTACACAGTCTATCTACTCCCTGGGATTTTCAAGGGGATTAACTGTTCATGCCACTAAGGTGACATCCTGATATTCCTCTTGTCAAATAAGAATTAAAAAATACAAGTTTACATTTTAGTAGTGGGTTCTCTTTGTAACATACAGTGCTACATAAGTAAAGAAGTATAAATTATATATATGCATATATATGTAAATATATGCATGTGTTTTTGCACAGAAAATTACAAGATGGATAACACGAAGCAATTTACAGTGGGATTGTGAGAAGGTGGGATTGCAGTTTAGAGCATGACTCTTTTCCATTCTTAGCTCCTATTTTGTTTTTATTTTAAATGTCATTAGGTTATATAATACTATTATCATAATTGACAATAATTTTTTATTGAAAATAGGAGTACAAAAAGACAAAAGAGAGATTTTCCTTGAATAAATTCTTAGATACAGGGATGGAAAATCAGCTTGTTCAGAATCTCATATATTTTTAGATCTCACATATTTGATTTTGTGCCAAAAACCAATCACAATATGCCTTGCATTCAGTAAGACACTTTTAGGTTTTTTTTTTTAAGTATACTTAAAAGCTTAAGACATAACTAAACACTTGCACAACGTTTGTTATTCTTTTTTTTTTTTCAGATATGGCAGCAAATCTAGGGAACTTAGCTTTGTACACTGGGTAGACTTTAGATATTCATTAGTCATAAAGATGAAGTGAGATATGACTGTTTCTGACAATGAAAAAATTCATTTAATAAACATAACACTGATATCACCTAAATCCAAACATAATCCACCAGGAATTGCTGGGACTCAAAGTATTGGGAAAGGTGCCTGTGAAAAAAATCAGTCAGAAACACTTTGAAAAAGAATAAACGAAAGTGAATTAAATCTGCCTCTGGGTTTGCTGTTTGGCAATAGGTTCATCATTGCAAGCACGCCCGTGTGTAGAAACTCTCCAATCATGGTAAAACAAAACAAAATTTGACTCTAATGTGCATTTATGCATGAATCATCTCTGTTCTTTCATGTAGGGCTGAATGATGATAACGTCCACGAGTGAAATTACATATCCCAGCTTTAGTTTTCAGGTGTGATGGTGTGATCTCCCTGCAGGAACACTGCACACTGAGAGGCGCTGAGGATAACCAGCTGAGTGTCTCTTTACTCAGGCACCTGTGCAAGGCTAGCAGAGGAGAGCCTACTGCTTTTGATGCATAAATCAGGAAACCGCAAGAAATTTACATCCCCAGAAACTTCCCAACCTGCAGTCAGAACTTCTCATATCATTAAATTGATCCACTGATACTTGTTTTGATTAAAGCTCCAGCTAACTCATACGAGCATCTGCACTCGGCAATCTAACTCAAACAAGCATAATGAATGCTATCTTTTAATTTTTTATGAAAAGGCTTCATAATATATAATTAAGATGTTTTTTGTACATGTTCTACTGATGAACCATCTGCAGGTATGACATTTAGCATCTGTACTTAAAAGTAGCCACCTGTTACAAGTCTGGCAATCCTATCGGAATCACTTTGAATAAATGGAACTAAGGATCATTTGGGTTCAGGGCTCTTCATGAATCTATTATATTGTTGACTTTTTTTTTCAGTACAGTCTTTTAAGGTTCTTAAAGTCACATCTATTATCAGAAGATGCTTCTTTTTTGTGTGTGCAGGGTTTGGCAATCAACTCAGTGACCATTTAAGGTGGAAAGAATGAGAGGCTATGGGATGTTCAGCACTAAATGGGACATCTATATTACGTCACTTCTTCCCGAGGTTCAGGGATCTTCTAAGAGTAGGGACTGGAAAATGTAAGAGCCAGAGGTGGAAGATCAATAGAAGGAAACAGTGTTTTCTGGAAACAAAATGAGAATCACACATATGAACTCGCAGAGCTTGTGACATTATGCACACAAGCAGACAAAGGTCAAGCCAGACAAAATCTCAGCATAGGCAGGCGTGAAGTCTCACCCCTAGCTGAGGAGCTACTGGCAGCTGACAGCTGTCGGGCAATAAGGTGTCAGTTTTCTTAAAGGGAATGGACCATAGTAGATTTGCCTACACCAGTTGATGGCTACACGTATAAGGGTGTATTAGTAGCACAGACTGCACCTGATGGATAGAAAATACCAAAACCAACCAAACAAACAAAAACCCTCAAACTGTGTAAGCAATAAATGGGGATGGGTCTTGGGGGAGTTTGGGAAGGAGGTGAATATGATAAAAATATACATTATTAAATTCTCAAAGGCCTAATTAAAACTTGAAGCAAAAGAAACAAACCTTCCACCAACTGCATTTGTTTTCAAACCAGTAAATTTTTGTTTGTTTGTTTGTTTGTTTTGAAATGAGGTTTTTCTGTGTAGTCTTGGCTGTCCTTCACTCGCTTTGCAGACCAGTTGCATGAATTGCTGCTATTGGCTGTACAAGTTTGCACTCCCACCAGAAATGGAGGAGGGCTCCCCTTTCTCCACATCCTTTCCAATATGTGTTGTCACTTCAGTTTTTAATCTTAGCCATTCTGATTGATGTAAGATGGAATCTCACAGTCATTTTGATTTGCATTTCCCTGATGACAAAGGAAGGTAAACATTTCTTTAAGTAATCTCCACCATTCAATATTCTCTTTTGAGAATTATTTTTTTAATTACACTTTATTCACTTTGTATCCCCCCATAAATCCCTCCCTCCTCCCCTCCTAATCCAACCTTCCCTCCTCCTTCTTCACGCATGCCTCTCCCCAAGTCCACTGATAGGGGAGGTCCCCCTCTCCTTCCTTCTGGTCCTAGTCTAGAATTCTTAGCTTAGCTTTGTACCCCAGTTGATCAATTATGTTCATAGCACCTTTATTTTTAATAGCCAGAATCTGGAAACAACCTAGATGCCCCTCAATGGAAAAATGGATACAGAAATTGTGGTACATTTACACAATGTAATACTACTTAGCTATTAAAAACAAGGAAATCATGAAATTTGCAGGCAAATGGATGAAAAGAGAAAAGATCATCTTGAGTGAGGTAACCCAGAAACAAAAAGACATGCATGGTATACATTCACTTATAAGTGGATAGTAGCCATATAATACAGGATACCATACTAAAATCTTTGGACCTAAAGAAGCTAAACAATAAGGACCCTAGGCAGGATTCCTAAATCTCATTCAGAATGACAAACAAGACAAACTCCAGAAGCATTGGAAGAGAGGGAACAAGATGGGAGCCTACTATAGAGGGTCCTCTGAAAGGATCCACCCAACAAAGGACTGAAGCAGATGCTAAGACTCACAGCCAAACTTTGGGAAGATCTCAGAGAGTCTTATGGGAAAAAAATAGGTGGAGGATAGAAGGACACAGAGGGGACAGGAGCCCCACAAGGAGACCAACAAAGCTAAAACCCTGAGTGTAGAGACTGACGCACCAACCAAGGACCATGCATGGAGAGGACCTAGATTCCCTGCTCAGATGTAGCCAATTGGCAGCTCAGTGTCCATATGGGTCCCTGACTTACGGGAGCAAGTTCCTCTCTGTCATGAACTCAGTTGTCTGCTCTTTGATCACTTGCCCTTGGAGATGTAGCCTTGCCGGGCCACAGAGAAGAGGATACAGGCAGTCCTGATGAGACTTGATAAGCTATTGGCAGATGGCAGAGGAGGAGAATGCCCCCTTTCAGTGAACTAGGAAAAGCGGATGGTGGGGAAGATGGAGGGAGGGTTGGACTGGGAGGAGCTGAGGCTTCAATTGGGATATATAATGAATAAATTATAAATTAAATAAATAAGAATTAAAAAAGAAACAATTTGACACAAGCCCAATTGGTGAGTTGATTGGGTTTCCTTAAAAAACAAAAAACAAACAAACAAACAAACATGGATAAAGGCTTACTTACAAGGATGTGAAAGACCGAAAACAATTGTGTCATTGAAAAGCCCCACCCCATCATGAGTGATCACCTCAAGAAACCTGTATTCTGGAGTCCTGTTTTCAATTAACCTACTACCTCCTTTATTCACTAACAGCTCCAAACATTACATGCAGCCTTGGAAAAGGGGCAATTTAGAATGGCTGTGATCCCAGGTGGTGGTCTTAATGATCCTCCCTATATCTCCTTTATTTGCTGCATTTTAATAAGCCCATTACAATTACAATTTTAATAAGTCCATTACAAAAGCCTAGCTATCAATGAATTATTCCTTCATTGCTATGACTACCAAGTCACACATTCAGTAGGGTATGACAAAAATCTAAGCTGAATGGTATTAATAGAGTGGTTATAAATAGGTGGATACAACATGGTCTCAGTTGCCATCTTCCACACCTTTGATGCTGTGAACCTTTTTCTGTCTTTGCAGACTCTTCCACCCATTCTGTTGCAAGTCCCTAGAAGACATGTTTATGTGGCTCTGGACATTTTCACTATTGCCTCAGTTCTACTAGTTGTTTTGCCTTGCAAACAGGAAAATTGATTCTTTCAGTTTCTATGTGCTCATCCCATCAAGCTTTCTAAAATGTCAAGATGATTCTGAATCACAGTAGATACGCATCTCTGCCCACACTGAATCCTTCTGACACAGGTTAACGACCATTATCATGAAGTTTGCACTGGAAAAATGCCCATAATAGGAGCATATGAAGAAAAACGCTTAGCTCACATTTAGGGCAGGGAAAAATTGGTAGGACTTTGGTTCAATATTTGTGTACCAAACACTTGTTTTGCAGAATATATTTCTCACAAATTTTCTACTTTTGTCAGTCATGGCTGTAGCAGAGGCAGTGTCCTGTTTTATAGTGTTTTGAAAGATTTATTATATACACAGCAAGCTAGGTATAAGTATTAAAGATGCATATTTTCAATAGGCCCCAGATATATGAGCTAGGCACTCCTGAATGAGAGAAAATAGATAAGATCCTAAGAGGAAAGGGGATGGCAAGGGCCCGAAGGAATACAGACCATTGCTTGTGGAATGTTAAATACACATCACTGATGGTCTAGTGCTAGGATTCTGTCAAAGACACAAAGTTTGGCACACATTAAATAAGCAGGATCTATGTAGCTCGTTGTTACTGAAGGATACCTATCACTCCAGGCAATTTTTCCTGGGCACTTTAAAGCTTATAGTTCTTTCCTCATTTCTTTGATTCCCCCAAAAAATTTTTTGAGGAAAAAAGGAATTGTTCTAGCTCTTAGTTTATTAAACAGTGCACAGTAAATGGGAGATGGTGGGCAGTGGGAACAGCTTGAGCTCTGCTGCCCGGAACATGTGGTAGCTGGTCACATTGTACTTTCTTTCAAAAAGCAGAGAGAAATGAGTGATAATACTCAACTCATCTCTCTTTCTCTTTCTAAGTCAGCCCCACAACCCCAGACTAAAATATGATGCTACATACATTTACTTTAGACCTTTCCTGCTCAGGTAAATCTTTGGGGAAACTACCCCTCAGACATTCCCAGGATTGTGTTTCCTAGATGACTCTAAATCTAGTCAAGCTGACAGTGGCAATTAGCCATATCATAACACCTCAAACTTAGAACATAACTTCCACTGCCCAGGATTCTGTGTCCTTGACTAAAGTGGACCTCATGAATAAACTCAAATATCTAACTCTATGATCACTGGAATGGTAAATTTCTTGTGTTAGCTTAATGTGGTTTTGAGTTCTCTGGATTGTTTTGATTCATTCTCCTCTCCTCCCCCTCCACCCTCTCCCTCATCACCTTCTTCCTGACAATGAAGTGAGCATGATCTTGTATATCTCACATTGTCATGATGTCCTTCCTTCCAAAAGCCCCAAATTGACAAAGCTAAGAACTGAGGCCTGAATCCTTTGCAATAAAACACTGAAGTAAATCAATTCTTCTTTTAAGTTGTGTTAGATATTTTGTTAAGTAGTGAAAGTCTGACTAGCACATTCCGCAGCTTATGTGTGCCTCTCTCAATAAATAGAACACCAACATAAAATGAAAGCTGAATGAGAGAATTTGTTCTTCACGCATGGATGTTTTCAAGTGGCACTGTCTGTTCTAGCTTGCCTTGATACTTGTTGATGAGCTCTTCTGGGTCTTCAGAGTGCAGAGAGATCATGGACTTTTGGTTTCTATAGATACGGGAGCTAATCTCTCACAGTAAACGGTCTTTGTCTTTATCTCCCACGTTGTTACTCTCTCCTTTCCTTTTGTCCACCTATGTATATTTTCACCTCTTTCTGTTATTTCTTTTGATAACTTATATTATTACCACCATACACACTCCTATTTATACCAAATATTCTATTTTATACCAAAGCATTGGTGTGATGGGTCTGAATTAGCCATCAACCAGAGTCCTACAACTACTTACTATAATTTGGCTTCTCAGTACACTTTACTTTTTTGTATCATAACTCCCTGTGAATGGCCTGTATTCCCTAGCAAAATGCAAATACTTTGAATTTCAGTACCTCTTCAATTGTATTTTTCCAGGAAAACAGTAAATGGCCACTGAGAATTTATTGAAAGGATGGATGTGGAGGTGGCGACATGGCTCAGTTATTTAAAAGCACAGGCTAATCAATCATGTAGACTGTAGTTCTGATGCCAGCACCCACATTGGTGGCTGGAGAATACCTGTAAATCCAGCTTTAGTAGATCCTACTCTTCTTACAGATATCTAACTATACACACATAGGCATACACTCAACCAGATATGTACATAGTGTCTGTCAAGTCTAACACACACACACACACTCTAACATAAGAAAAAGTGAAATTTTTAAAGAGTGAGTAAGTTATTTCTCTTAAGAGGCTGCTAAGTATTATTTGGGTTATTAGGCTTGGTGAAAAATACTTTTACCCATTGAGCCATCTCACTAGGCCTGCATCTCATTTCAAAAATACTATAGTATATAGTGTTTTGTGAACTATTCCATGGATATAAAAGTATTCATTTAATTATTGACCTACTTATTGCTATTTAGTCTCCTAACATTTGAAAGAATGTTAAGAATTCAAGAGTCAACTTCACATGTCAAGATATATCTACGGAATAGACCATTACTATAGGTTAATAAAAATAATACTATGTATTTATCATTTATTAAAGTGTGAGACTCTGTCAAGTAATTTGGATATTATTTACTTTTTAAAAATAATTAATAAGACAGATTTGTGGGTGGTATGTATATATGCAGTCAGTACTCTTAACCATAAAGCTGTCTCTCCAGCACTTTAATTATATAGCACTTTAATTATATTATTTTTGGACTCTCTTTTTTTCTTTCTTTTTTTTGTTTTCATTCTTATTTCTTTTTTCACTTGAAAAAAGAAATATCTTAATATTTTAATATCTTTGGTATCTCTGGTATCTATGGCTGGGCCAAAGCACACAAATATCCACTTGGCTCTGCTTCCATTTTTTAAATATTAAAAAAATATATATATTCATTTAGATCCTTGTTTTAATTTCATCTATGCCCTCCTCTCAGTCCCCCCTCCCATCTTCACTTCCTTCCTCCACTTTTTCTCAGAAAAGTGGAGTTGCCTTTCCAACCATATCAAGTTACATCAGGACAGAGCATATCCTCTTCCTCTGTGGCCTGGCAAGGCAATCCTACCAGAAGAAAATGATAAATACAAAACAAAACAAAACAACAACAACAACTGAGTCCCTGTATGATGCAGTCCCATTTGCCTGACTAGAAGACCCACATGAAGCCCATCTGTTACGTCTTTGTAGGGGACCTAAGTCTGGTGCATGCATAGTCCTTGGTTGATGCTTCAGTCTCCAAAAGCCCATCTCGGCCCTGATTAGTTGGCTGTGTTGGTCTTCTTGTAGAGCTTCTACCATCTCTAAGTCCTTTTCTATTTCTTCCCATTTCTTCACAAGATGTCCTACATGTCCCCCAATGAGACTGAGTTTCAGGATCTGTTTTGAGGCACTGCTGGACAGAGTCTATCAGAGGACAACTCTGACAGGCTTCTGTCTGCAAGTTTAGCCAAGCATACATCACAGTGTCAGGGGTCGGCAGTCTACGGTAGAGTAGGTCTATGGTTGGACCAGGCATTTGTTGGGCATTCTCTCAATCTCTGCTCTGTCTTTATCCCTGCACATCTTGTAGACAGGGTAAATTTTTGGTTGAAGTTTTTGTGAGTGGGTTGGTGTTTCCCTCCCTCTGCTAGGAGACTAGTCTAGTTAGTAGGAGTCCTCTTCAGTTTCTATGACCTCTGCTACTAGGAGACTCTGCTTTCATACCTTCATGTCCTCCCAGCAGCCTGATATGGATCTCCAGATTGTCACAGAGATAATCCCACCTTCAGTTTCTCTTTTCTCTACAGTCTTTCTCTCCCCTTGCCTTTTTTCCCCCAGTTTTGTTCTCCATCCTCTTAACTCTCTGAGCCCTCTCTCCTAAAGCCACTACCTCTATTTCCCCTTCTGGGTGAGATTCATGCATCCTTCCTTTGATCATCTATGTTACTTATGTTCTATGAGTCTGTGCCTCACAGTGTGCTTATCCTGTACTAAATGGCTAAAATTTACATAACTTATATGGAGTACATACCATGTGTGTCTTTCTAGGTCTGGGTTGCCTTACTCAGAAAGATGTTTTCTAGTTCCATCCATTTGACTACAAATTTCATGATTTCTTTGCTTTTTTAATCTAAATTTATTTTTTTCACAATTTATTCATTATATATAGGGATTGAAGCCCCTCCCTCAATTCCTCCCAGTCCCAGTCTCCCTCCAATTTTCCCCATCCCCTTCCCCTATTCCAGCAATGGAGGAGTGTTCCTCTTTCTCCACAGCCTTACTAGCATGTGCTATCACTTAAGATTTCTATCTTAGCTATTCTGACTGGTGTGAGATGGAATTGCAGAGTGCAAATTGTGATTTGCATTTCCCTGATGACTAAGGAAGTTAAGCAGTTTTTAAGTGTTTCGTGGCCACTTGAGATTCCTCTGTTAAGAACTCTCTGTTTAGTTCTGTGCCCCCTTTTGGGAGGTTATTTTGTTTCTTGGTGTTTGGTTTCTTGAATTCATTATATATTTTGGATGTTAGTCCTTTAGGAGATGTAGGATTGGTGAAGATCTTTTCCAATCTGTAGACTGTTGTTTCTTTCTATTGACTATGTATTTTGCCTTACAAAAGCTGTTCAGTTTTAAGAGGTCCCATTTAATAACTGTTGACAATTTACCAACTTGCTTGAGCAGTTGGTATTCTGTTCAGGAAGTTATTTCCTGTGCCAATGAGTTCCAGACTCTTCCTCACTTTCTCTTCTAATAGATTTAGTGTATCTGGTATTATATAGAGGTTTTTGGTCCATGTGGATTTAGACACACAGTTAGACCAACACCATTTGTTGAAGATGCTCTCTTTTATCTGTTTTATGGTTTTGGCTCCTTTGACAAAAATCAAGTGACTATAGGTATGTGGGTTTATTTCTGGGTCTCTGATTAGATTCCATTGATCAATGAGTCTATTTCTATGCCAATACCACGCAGTTTTTATTACTATTGCTCTGCAGCATAGCTTGAAGTCAGAGATAGAGATACCTGTTGAAGTTCTTTTATTGTATAGGATTGCTTTAGCAATTCTGTTTTTTCCATATGAAGTTTAGAATTGTTATAATTTTTCTAAATGAAGTTTAAAATCCATAGAACGCATTTGCCTGACTTTTATATGTATGTGTTCTCTGTATCTAAATTCACTTGAAGATCTCATACTCGTGGAGAAAGCCCTTCACTACCAGCTATTTCCAGAGACTTCACTTAATCTTTATAGTATTGAGCATATGAATCGGTTTGAGTGTTTCCATTTCACATTGGTGAGGAGATTGAATGACGTGAAGAAGTACAGAGTAGAAATAACTAATAAAAAGCCTCGCAGGGTCTAGAGAGATTGTTCAGTGGTTAAGAACACTGGCTATAAGGGCCATGCATGGAGATAACCCAGAACATTTGCACAAATGTAGCCCATGGCAGCTCAGTATCCAAGTGAGTAAGCGGAACAGGGACTATCTCTGACATGAAATCAGTGGCTGGCTCTTTGATCACCTCCCCCTGAAGGGGGAGCAGCCTTACCAGGCCACAGAGGAGGACAATGCAGCTAGTCTTGGTGAGACCTGACAGGCTAGGGTGAAATGGGGGGAGAAGACCTCCCCTCTCAGTGGACGTGGAGAGGGGCATGGTAGGAGATGAGGTAGGTAGGGTGGGATTAGGAGGAAATGACGGAGGAGGCTACAGCTGGGATACAAGTGAATAAACTGCAATTAATGTAAAAAATTAAAATAAAAAACAATATTGGTAGACAAGAAAACAAAACAAAACAAAAACAAACAAACAAAAACCCCAAACACTGGCTACTCTTACAGGGGACCCAGGCTCAGTTGGCAGCAAATATGTGGTAGCTCACAACCATCTCACAATTGTGGCTCCTAACGGTGTGTGACTCCAGTACCAGAAAATCAGACACGCTGTTCTGGTCTCTGCCGACACCAAGAATGCACGCATTACACAGACATGAAATCAGGTAAAGCACTCATACAAATGAAATAAAAATAAATAAATCTTTAAAAGGGGGAGCTGTAAAGATTGCTCAGTGGTTAAGAGCATTGGCTGTTTCTCCAGAGGACCTGAGTTCAGTTCTTGCACCCACATGTCACATCACAAGGAAGGACACCTACACACACACAGTTATTTTTTAATATTCATTTTTTTATTTATTACAATTTATTCACTTTGTATCCCAGCTGTAACCCCTTCCTTTGTCCCCTACTAATCCCACCCTTCCTCCCTCTTCTCCTCCCATGCCCCGCCCCCAGTCCACTGATAGGGGAGGTCCTCCCCCCTTTTCCATTTGACCCTAGCCTATCAGCGCTCATCATCAGGACTGGCTGCATTGTCTTTCTCTGTGGCCTGGTAAGGCTGCTCCCTCCAGTGGGAGGTGATCAAAGAGCCAGCCACTGAGTTCATGTTAGAGAGAGTGTTCCACTTATTAAGGTACCCACTTGGACACTGAGTTGCCATGGACTACAACTGTGTAAGGGTTCTAGGTTATCTCCATGAGTGGTCCTTGGTTGGGGTATCAGTCTCAGAAAAGACCCCTGGGCCTAGATTATTTTTGTTATGTTGTTCTCCTTGTGTCCCCTCCAGATATTTCTATCTTCCCCTTCTTTCATAAGATTCCCTGCACTCTGTCCAAAGTTTGGTTATTAGGAAGAAAACAAAGAGCAGGACAGGAACCTGCAACAGAGTGTCTCTGAAAGACTCTACCAAGCAGGATATCAAAGCAGATGCTGAGACCCATAGCCAACCTTTGCCCAGTGCAGATAATCTTATGACAGAGCACATTTTAATAATAAAGATATAACTTAAAGAATGAATCTAAAATTTGGAATCTAGAAAAAATTACAGTGATTTGTATGATGTACTTAACACTTAAAACATGGTTTAAAATCATTTAAAATTGGACAAGGAATAAGAAATCAAGAGTTTTCAAGACAGTGGCCTCCACAATGGCTGCAGTCAACCAATTAGCACTTGTGATAGATTGGACATGTAGGCCATTTGAAAACTCCCGATGTTCATTATAAAATAAGTACAACTTCTTTAATTCTGTTTTGTGCTTCTCAGCAATATCCTTATAATAACTGTGGCGAAGAATCCAGTAAAATAGTCCTATGTCCTGTATCTAACATTTGTAATTCTGACCCATCACTGGAGAAAGTATTACCTGTGCTTATAGCTTCTGACTCCAAGGCTTTTGTTAAAAATTTTAATCATTTTTTAAAAATTTTTATTTATGTGCATTGGTGTTTTGCTCACATGTATGTATGTGTGAGGGTATCAGATTGTCTGGAATTGTAGATACAAGCAGGTGAGAGCTGTGCTGGTAAGAAAACATGGATCTTATGCAGGAACAGCAAGTGTTTTTAAGCCGTGTTTCATGTCTCTAGCCTTCAAGTGCTCATTATTTAAAAGAGTTAAACCCTAGACCTAGTTAATAGGATTAAAATGAATGATCTTTTTAACTCCTGTCAAATTAGGAATCATCAGCCACAAACCAAAACCGGACAGAAATTTATCCTGTCACGTTCACGTTCTCAAACTGCCTGTGCCATGAAAAAATGCTATTTCCTCAACACACTGATATTGTAGTCGCTCCATGCTGCCATACTGCTCTAGTCCGTAAGAAGTCATTGTCAGTGTGAGATGGTGTGTCCCACACATAGTACCTTGGAGGTTGGTCTTTTGTCAGTGTACTCTTTTTTTTAATGAAAACATGTGTTAGTCCTGTGCTGTGTATTTTTCAAGTATTTGTACAAAATGAAAACATTTTCTTGTCTACAATTATCAAACTTTTCTATAATTGAGTGTAAGCATATAAAATACTAAGTTATTAAATAATACAACAAAATAATATAAAATAAAAATAATATCACAAAATAATTTATATTTATACATTAGGGAATACAAAAGTGATGTGAGAGCATTCACTTCTTTCCATGGAGATCTCATTTCAAGGGAAGTTCTGTCCCCACTGCAAACAACTAAATTTATGGATACAGCCATGGGTAGGGAATAAAACACATTATCATGAAGCTTGTCATATAGAAAATTGTATGATATCATTGTGTAATAGTAGACCATGGCATGCTAAATCATAACAATATGAGAAACAAGGTAGCTGCTACACTAAATTACATAAATAATAAGACAACAGTAGCTATAATCAAACCAGAAAACATCGCTGGCTAGGTATTGTGGCACACCTAGAATCACATTACGTACAAGGCTGGAGCAGAAGGATGAAAACAGTACAAGCCTGTCTCAGAAAGCAAGCCCAGATACCCTCCCCTCTCGTAAAGCATATCTCTGGTGGTTAGTATAAACTGTCAACTTGATATGGAGAAGGCACCCATGGGAGGGATTGCAGAGATGACAGTTCACTTCTGAGAATAGCTGTTTGTGATTGTCTTGATTACACTGATAGATATAGGAAAACCCTTCTTAACTGTCAATGAGACCATTTCCTGGATGAAGGTAATTCTTCGCTGTATAAAATATAGAAAGCATGCTGACCAAATTTACACATACTCATTGCTTTCTTCTGGCAGTGCACACAATCTGAGTAGATGCTTCCAGGTCCTGCACATGTGATTCCTCTACCACTATGAATGATAACCTTCCGTTTTGTCACATTATTTCATAATGGTAACAGAAAGAAACTAAGATGACCATGAATAAATAAATACATACATACATGTATACATAAATACATAAATAAATAAAAATTGATGGATCATGATAGATGAGACTTTAACAAAGGACCAAAAGAAGCATAAAGAAAATTAAAATAAAAATACAGATACTTGGAGCCACAAAACAATCTTTAAACACGTATGACTGACAATTTCATCAACTTTGCTCACAATAGTCCACATAACGGGCATAGACATATTGCATGACGTGTAAAATCCAACTTTATTCTACCTTTAATATATTCCTTACAACTTAAAGGCCAAGGTAGACTAAATATAAAAGAATGAAAAAAACGATATTCATAGTTGAATTAAAAAAATCAAGTCAACAAGAAGACACAATATGTCTGACCACTCAATTACACAACTCTACAAATCTTGGAGATATATGGAACAAAACAAAAATAACTAAAAGTAGAAAATAGACTACAGAACGTTCCTTTCAAACACGGAGGAATGTACCTTCTTCTCAGCACCTAATGGAACCTTCTTCAAAACTGACCACATAATCATCACAAAGCAACCCTCAATAGAAATAAGAAAACAGAAAATAGGACAACCTTGTATGTTTTCAGACCACCGTGAAGTACAGCTGGACTTCAACAACACAGAAACAACAGAAAGCTTATAAACTCATGGAAACTGAACAGATCTCTACTAAATGACCACTGGGTCAAAAAGAAAAAAAGAAAGAAATTAAAGACTTGCTAGAATTAAATGAAAATGAGGGCACAACATTCCCAAACTAATGACACTCAAGGTAATCAGGGCTAACAGTAAAGTTAATAGCATTACTCATCATAACGATTTCCAGAAAAACACAAAATGCCTGGGAATTTGTAAATATACTCCCTAATCGAGAAGCACAAATCATTCAGAAGAACAGAATGGTGGATCAATGGAATCAAATAGAAGACCCTGAAATAAACCCACACACTTATGGACACCTGATCTTTGACAAAGATGCCAAAACCACACAATGGAAAATGATAGCATCTTCAACAAATGGTGCTGGTCTAACTGGATATCTACATGTAAAAAAGTGCATCTAATTAAAGACCAGGCCAATCAGATCATGTCAGAGGCAGTCCCTATTCCTATTACAATGGAACCCACTTGGATACTGAACTGCCATGGGCTACATCTGTGCAGGGGTCTTAGGTTATCTCCATGCATAGTCCTTGGTTGGAATATCAGTCTCAGGAAAGACCCCTGTGCACAGATATTTTGGTTCTGTTGCTCTCCTTGTGGAGTTCCTGTCCTCTTCAGATCTTACTGTTTCCCACTTCTTTTCTAAGATTCCCTGCACTCTGCCCAAAAGTTGCCCATAAGTCTCAACATCTGCATTACCAGGCCACAGAAGAAAACAGTGCAGCCACTCCTGATGAGACTTAATTTACTAGGATTAGAAAGAAGGAAAAGAAGAACTCCCCTATCAGTGGACTTGGGGAGGGGCATGCATGTAGAGGGTGGAGGAAGGGAGGGATTGGGATGAGAGTAGGGAGGGAACCACAGGGGGATCCAAAGTAAAAAAAAAAAAAAAGTGTAATTAATAAAGAATAAATAAAAAATGAAAAAAAACACTAGAAAAAAGTGCATCTAGATCCATATTTATCATCCTGCACAAAACTAAAGTTCAAGTGGATCAAAGACCTCAACATAATACCAGACACACCAAATCTATTAGAAGAAAAAGTGGGGAAGAGCCTTGAATTCATTGGCACAGGAGACAACTTCCTGAACAGAACACCAACCACATAGGCTCTAAGCTCAACAATCAATAAATGGAACCTCATGAAACTGAAAAGCTTCTGTAAAGCAAAATACACTGTCACCAGAACAAAAAGGGCACCTACAGAATCTCCACCAACCTTATATCTGACAGAGGGTTAATATCAAGAATATATAACAAATTCAAGAAGTTAAACATCAGCAAATCAAGTAATACAATTAAAAGAATGGGGTACAGAGCTAAACACAAACTTCTCAATAGAGGAATATTGAATGGCAGAGAAACACTTAAATCATCCTTAGTTGTCAGCAAAATGCAAATCAAAACGACCCTGAGATTTCACTTTACACCCATCAGAATGGCAAAGATCAAAAACTCAAGTGACTACACATGCTTGAGAGGATGTGGTGAAAGAAGAACCCTCCTCCATTACTAGTGGGAATGTAAACTTGTACAAACACTTTGGAAATCAATCTGACGTTTTCTCAGACAATTCAGAATAGTGCTTCCTCAAGATCAAGCTATACCTCTCCTAGGCATATATCCAAAATATATCCAAGCATATAACAGGGACGTTTGTTTATCCATGTTCATAGCAGCTTTATTCGTAATAAACAGAATCTGGAAACACAGAGATGGCCCTCAGTGGAGGAATGGATGCAGAAATTGTCATACATTTATGCAATGGAATAGTACTCAGTAATTAAAAACAAGTAAATAATGAAATTTTCAGACAAACAGTGGGAACAAGAAAAGGTCACCGTGAGTTATCCCAGAAGCAGAAAGACAAACATAGCATATACTCACTTGTAAATGGATATTAGCCCCATAATATAAGATAAACATATTAAAATCTATATACCTAAAGAAGCTAAGCAAGAAGGACACTGAGTAAGATGATCAATCCTTATTCAAATAAGCAAATGCATGGACACTGGAAGAGTAGAAAACAGGGAAACAGGCCTACAACACAGGCCTCTGAAAGCGTCTACCCAGTAGGGTATGAAAAGAGATGCTGAACCAAACTTTGGGAATAGTGCAGCGAATCTTATGAAAGAAGGGGGAGATGAAAAATTTGGAGGAGACCACCAAATAAGAAAGAAAGTTTCTTATGCAAATTATTTGATAAAGGCTTTAAGTTCTGGTCATATAAAAATATAATTCAATAAAAAGTAGACAAATATTTGAATGGGAATATCTAGACAAACACTTCACAAAGGGGCCAATAAGCACATGGAAAAATACTTACCATTGGTTCTAAATCAAATGCAATTTCAAATTATGAGATATACTTAACATGCATCAGAGATACTACAACCAAAATACTGCAGCCAAAGATAACAATGGGCACTTAGCATTTGAAGTAAATAGAACTTTTACATAATTAATATTTCATAGATTCCTGAAAATTTAAACAAATACATACCAGTTCAACTTCTAACCTCTTACTCAAATGAACCGAGGACATTTACTCTGAAATACCTTACTCACACCCAACACAAAATGAAAACCCAAAAGATGAACAATAACTACAGTGTAGAATACAGTGTGTTAAATACAGTCCTCTTATTTTGAATTATTATTAGTTTTTAGTCAGAAGAAATGTTAATATCATAGACAAAAATCTAATTGGAAGAAAGGACAAGTACAGCTATTACTTACCTGTGGACTGATGTCCTTTGCTAGTTTTCTGATATTGCTATTTGGTTTGGATTTTTATTTATTTTTTAATGTGAAAACTTTGATTTTTGGGGGAATAGAAAATAAAGTTATCCCTGGCAAGATTCAGTGAGGATCTAAGATTTATTTCATAGTTAAAATAAGTGCCTGGGTTCATATGTGCAGAAGGCTGTTGCTTCTCAAGTTGGTGGTGTATAATAAAATTTAGTTGAACGAATAAATCAGAAACCATAATTTAATTACAACTTCTATAATACAAATTTACCAAACCTAACAGGACAGCCTTTCAGTACCAAATATTCTACAGACCTTTTATTAAAAAGAAACATAGACAGAATCAATATTTCACCAATCTTATTACTTCTAGAAATGAAGCTGATGATTTAGCAAAACATGGAAAACATATTTATTCTTAAATTTATTTTATTTTTAATTGTGTATAAGTATGTAAATATTTATAAATGTACATGAACATGAGTGCCCAGAGAAATCAGAGAGAACATCAGATTCCCTGGAGCTAGAGTTACAGGTGGTTGTAAACATCCTGATGTCAGTTCTGGGAACCAAACTAGGGTCCTTTGCAACAGCAGCAAGTGCTCTTAGTAGCTGAGTCATCTTTAGAGGCCCTGATTGCTTATATCAAAACAAAATCACCCTTCTCTTTACCTTTGTAGCTAGACTATATATATGCATTGATACACACATATATATGTGTGTGTATACTACAAATGTGTCTATAACTAACACACACATACACACATACATTTCTAATTATAACCACTAAAACTACCTCCTAAAAGTCCCTTTCCCACATTCATGTTTTTATTTTTTATTTTTTCTTGGTCACTAAGCTGTATATGTGTGACCATATGACCCCTTCAAACATATTTTTTAAGTATAAAAAAAAATTATTAATGGAAAGTATATTTTAATGTTTGTTTGTTGGCTATAATGTTTCCAGGAGTGAAATTTATTTATCTTTGCTTGGAAAGTCTTTGCATATTAGATTAATGCTGTACCTCCAACTCAAAGTCACAACCCAGACCCTGATTGTTTGGGATACATGGTGTTGGGCAAATGTATAGCTAAGACTCTGACCTTTGCTTAACTCTGGAATTAGTTTTCTGGAGTTCCCCCAATATCCCCAGTGCCTTCCCTCGATGACTCAGCCACACTGCTGTACTTTTCCACCTCAATGTGTCGTGCCTCTGCTCTCCTTATATAAACCTCTATCCTGGCTTGACTCACTGCTGTCTCTGGTTCCCACTCAGAGGCAGCCATTTTTTGTCTTGGCTTAATAAGTCTCTGTAGTGATGCCTTGCCTTATGGTGTGACTCTGAGGTAAATCTCAAATTCCAGAAAAGCCTAGGTACCCTTTTGGGTGGTCCTTAACAAAGTGTTCTTTAGTATATTTTTCAGAAATAAAAATAAATAAGAACATGGAACAACTAAGTCAATCTCCATCACTATACTAACAAAGAAAAACACTGGAGCAAATATGTTGAATGGTTGAATTCGGATAAAAACAATCAGCTGAGACACAGTAGTCAAAGCCAGGTTAGTCCTGGCTATATACCAGAAGTGTCACAGGGCTCTGATATAGGTGTGAAGACTCTCTGGAGATAACAGTGGTACACCTGAATTTCATTGCAGTTACTGTAAGAAGGAGCCAAATTTCACGTTTACTGACATTTACCATTCTGGTCAGAAAAAAAAAAAATGTTTACAAAGACAACAGCCTCAAACAAACAAAACAGGTTTTTTCTAAAAAGTCCTAATGAGCTGACTTCACTGGTCAACTCTCTTAAATATCTAATGAAGGAATAATATCAAGACTGTGCAAATTTATTTTAAAAATAGACTCTTTCCACCCTCTATTTATGAAGGAGGTCAATATTACCTTAAAGCTAACACTGAACAAAGATACATCAAGGGAATATAGAAGGTAATATCTTTTCTAAACACAAATGTAACAATCTTTTAAGAACGTTAGCAAACTAAATCCAGCAATATATTAAAAGGGCACTACTGCTTGATCAAATAGAGATTATCCTTGGAATCAAAGTTTACTCAACATTTAGAAAACAATATTATTCATGATATTAACATAAAAAGTATAAACATGATATGTCATTAGATCGCAAGAGAGGATTTCATAAAATCAAGCATTAGCACGTTTTTAGGAAACTCCACCAAATGTCTCCTCGTAAATTGCTATTGAAAAGGTAAACTTGTACAACCACTCTGGAAATCAATCTGGCACTTTCTCAGACAACTAGGAATAGTGCTTCCCCATGATCCAGCCATACCACTCCTAGGCATATATCCAAAAGAGGCTCAAGTACACAAAAAGGACATTTGCTCAACCATGTTTGTAGCAGCTTTATTTGTAATAGCCAGAAGCTGGAAACAACCCAGATGCCCCTCAACTGAAGAATGGATACAGAAATTGTGGTACATCTACACAATGGAATATTACTCAGCAATGAAAAATAAGGAAATCATGAAATTTGCAGGTAAATGGTGGGATCTGGAAAGGATCATCCTGAGTGAGTTGTCCCAGAAGCAAAAAGACACACATGGTATATACTCACTCATATAGACATACAACATAGCACAAACCCACTATAACCTGTACATCTAAAGAAACTAAGCAAGAGAGAGGACCCTAACTAAAATGTCCAATCCCCATCCGGAAAAGCAAAGAGGATGGACATCAGAAGAAGAAGAAAACAGGAAACAACCTAGGAACCTACCACAGAGGGCCTCTGAAAGCCTCTGCCCTGCAGACTATCAAAGCAGATGCTGAGCCTGATGGGCAACTGTTGGGCAGAGTGAATGGAATTTTAGGTAAGAACTGGGAAATAGTAAGAGCTGGAGAGGACAGGGTCTCCACAAGGAGAAGAACAGAACAAGAAAATTTGAACACAGGGAACTTCCCAGAGACTCATACTCCAACCAAGGTCTATTCTTGGAGATAACCCAGAACCCCTGCACAGATGTAGCCCAGGGCAGTTCAGAGTCCAATTGGGTTACATAGTAATGTGAAGAGGGACTGCCTCTGACATAATCTGATTGGCCTGCTCTGTGATCACCTCCCCCTGGGGGGGAGCAGCCTTACCAGGCCATAGTAGAGGACAATGCAGCCACTTTTGATGTGAACTGATGGACTAAGATCAGAAAGGAGAGGAGAACCTCCCCTATCAGTGGACTTGGGGAGTGGCATGCATGCAGAGGGAAGAGGGAGGGTGGGATTGGGAGGGGTGGAGGGAGGGGCTTATAGGGGGATGCAGAATGAATAAAGTGTAATTGAGGAAAAATTTTTAAAAACAGGGGAAAATAATTTAAGAACCTTAAATGACTTTCAAAAGTAGAGCAAAACATGGAGTTAGTCAATTTACATGGAGCATGTCTCGCCCCTGGGGGCAATGGTCTCCTGAACCTACTCAGACCTGGGACACCACCACTGCTAGTTCTAGAACTGATGCAAGATGTTCCAACGAGGGGGTTAAGGCTTCTCATAATATTTCCTATAAGCCCACACCTGTTTGTTTATATCCCCCATTTTTATTCATTATTAGCCAGATAGAGCCAAGTAATTGTGGTGATGATACTTGCTTTTTTGCCCAATGCTGGAATGCTAGTGAATTTAGGTATGCCCTGGTTACTCGCATGCCTCGATGGGTGCCTGTGTCCATTGATGCCCCTCACGCTATGACTCTCTTCAGACAGAAAAGGGATCTTGGAACTACAGCCGCCACTGTTACTGCCATCTCATTGGCGGCTGTAGGAGCTACCACGGTGGCATTAGCCATGAGTCATACTGTGCAGACTGCTCAGACCCTGAATAATCTTTTAGCCAATGTAGCTCATGCCTTGGATGTAAAAAAGGAATTAATGCTCAACTGAAAGGAGGCTTGATGGTGTTCAATCAGAGGATTGACCTCGTGCAGCAGCAAATTGATACCCTATGGCAAATGGCTCAACCGGGCTGTCAATGAAAGTATGCTGGACTTTGTGTCACTAGCATACAACATGAGAATTTTTCCTGTGCTGCAAATCTGTCTAAACAATTGTCTAGCTATATTTTAGGTAATTGGACTGGAGAATTCGATACTACGATGGAGCAACTGAGAGTGGCCATTATCACAGTAAATTCTACCAGAGTGGACGCAGGACTAGCCACAGGATTATCACCATGGATTGCTGCAGCCATGAACCATCTGAAGGAATGGGCGGGCATGGGAGCATTAGCAGGCCTTCTGGTGTTGGTCTCCTTGGTTTGCCTGTGGTGTATATGCAAGATTAGAGTCTCACAACAGTGTAATGAAGCCATGATCATTCAGGCCTTTACAGCCATTGAAGCAGGACATTCTCCCCAAGCATGGTTGGTTACCATAAAAAGCTAAAATGTTATGCTCAGGATGCGAGGCTAAGCACTGCACTCAGGGTCAGCCGCTTTCGACCCAGAGAAGAGCAAGTCTGATTGCATGTGGGTTGATGCCCCAGGTCCAGCCTCTGAGAAAAAGGTATCAGACGGGTCTGATGCTCTTTGGGTGGATGACACCTAAATGAACATCGGTACAAAGTCCCAATTTATTTCTAATATCAGAGATCAGACCTCTACTCTTGCCTGATACATCTAAAACAAAAAGGGGGAACTGCAGAGAGCTGTGTAATGACACGCCTTAAAGATGGAGCTGGTTTCTGCCTTCCACCTTCCCGATGGTGAGTGCTCTCTGTCACAAACAACTCCACATTTGGCTAAGGCTGAGGATCTGGCTTGCTTCCATGTATGTGGACCTATCTGCATTGCCCACATGGCACGCTGGGGTTGGCTACCCAGAGGCTATTTAAGCTGTGGGCTGGCTTTCCCCGGGGTTCGAGGATTGTTCAAGGTTCCTGAATAAACTGCATTGAAAAAAAAAAAAAAAAGAAATCCCTCAGTCTCCAGCTGAGTGCAGGTGAGAAACTAACCGCTAATATTCCAAAGAATGGCAAGTGATTGAGGCTCCCAAGGGGAGACCAAGCCAGCTTGTTTCCACTTTCTATTTCTGCACAGCACAGCAATGTGAGGTGAGCTATGAGTTCCAGATAGAAATAGGAATCTAAACAGCAACAGATCAAAATGAATTAACTCACATTTGGTTATGATATTGGCTACGTTTCTATTGCTAGAGCACAACAGCATAGAGAAGGAGAAGTTTACTGTGGATGTACAGCTACATAGAGCCCACAGTGGTAGAGGAGGCAGAGCAATGAACAGAGCAGGAAGCTGAGAGGTGACACCTTTAAGTGCAAACACAAAGCAGAGAGAACCAACAGGAAGTGAGAGAGGCTGTGATCTCAAAGCCCAACACCAGTGACATATATCCTCCATCAAGGCCCCACCTTCAAAGGGTCCAAAAAGATACCAAAAGTACATCATGAACATGGAAAGCCTATTAGATACATGAGTTTATGGGGAATATGTCTCATTCATACAACCACAATTATACACCAGGAAAATTTAAGAAACATGTATAAAAAGAGTATGTTAGTATAGCACTTGAGCATCTTGCAAAATTAATATGAGAAGATCAATTATATTTCTATGTAACAGCAACATAAAAAAAAACAACTCAGGACTTATGCATTGAAATTAAAAAAAAAAAAGTACAAAGCCAAAAGAAAAAAAAAATATTTAGGTGGACTGGATGGACAGATATATGATTTTACCATTACACAGAATATACACTTTGTGTAATGTATAATATACATTTTCATATACACATATACAATTATATATATATATATATGCAGTGAGCACAGAAATGTGAAAGAAAAGCAGATGGCTTATACTTACGTACACAGAAAGAATGCACAGGGTTGGAGAGATGGCTCTGTGGTTAAGAAGGTATGGTGCCCTTCCGGAGGACCCAGCTCAGTTCCTAGCAAAGAGCTCACAACTGCCTGTTTTCCCAGGCCTAGAGACTCTGACACCCTCTTCTGGCCTCCACAGGCACCAGTACCCCTCCCCCCACATACAGTAAAAATTAAAATTAGAAAATGAGGTAAAATAAAGATATATATATTTTTAAAAGAACAAAGAGCTCACAAAATAAAGACAATTCAGATTCAATTCTAAGTATCGAACGTGATATCAAACTTTCAGGATACTGAGGAAAACATTTAACAGACTTTTGCAAAATTTTGCATAAATGTCAACAATGGAGAAGGGGCAAGATGGCGGCGCCTGGAGGACTCTCATTCTGAGCAGCAGCACAGCAGGATCAGCACAGTGACCAGGAATCAGAACTCTCAGCCATAAAATACAGTCATTGTGTTTCCCAGGTGAGAGGATACCCCATGGTGGGGGATTCAATCAGCTTTTAACTCACCCTGCTAAACCGCGGAAGAGATCCCGGTTCTGCCAGACGCTTGGCTGCCAGCCGCCAGCCCCAGCCCCAGCCCAGAGCTACAAGCCAGTGTCTCTGGTCACGGTCCCAGACTGAACCGTGTGCACCACACTATCAGAGACTGGAATTTTCAGTGGAGAGATAACCCCAGGGTACAGGAAACGATTGGGACCGGCCTTAGGTCACCCAGACATTCCCTGGAAAAGACTCGGGCAGGTTCCACGGGCACCCCAGGAGCCAGCCCGGAGCCAGAGCCGGGGACCCAGGTTCCGGCACAGAGCCCTGCCTGCCTGCGCGCCTGATTTGCCTGCCGGAGATAGAAACGGTGGGTCTGATCTCAGAGCACTCAGCTCACCCCCAACCTGAAAAGGTCCCAGGAAAATTACCCAGCTTAGGGAGGCACTCAGGCTCCCAAAAGCCGTAAAGGCAGACAGACACAGGCAGTTTCTGCGCACCAGACGGTTGGCAGAGACTGAGCCGCCATCACACAGCTGTGCTCTAGGCACAGGCAGTTACTGCGGCCAGCCAGCTGGCAGACACTGAGCAGTGTGCACCAGGGCAAAAAAAACAACAAAAAAAAAACACTGGGAGTCCGTGTCTCCAGAGAATCCACGGGGAAGGAAGGAAATTACTGACCTAAATCACCCAATCCTTCCCTAGAAAAAGTCTAGCAGTCTAGAGGGGCTGAGACGCCAGCACTCAGCTGTGCTCCAGACACAGGCACAAACAGTTGAGGCGCGCCTGATGTCCAACTGGGTCACAGCAGCTGATCATTAAATTTACAACAAGAAACCCAGAAACAGGGCAGCTGCCCTCAGGACTTCCCTCGGTGAGAGGAGAACCCTCTCGACTAAAAAAGACCACAGTTACCACTCAGGTCTATATCCCTGAGGTGAGCAACTCCTGAAAAAACACCAGCCATCCAGGGACTATACCCAAAAAGCTGAGAAGACATCCTTCAGGAAAAACCAGCTTTCTGCAAAGGGGATTCTCTCCACCACAGGATCCCCAGGAACCACCAGAAAATAACCCCAAACACCTAAGATAACACAATGGGTAGAGGCCAGCGTAAAAGCTCAAGCAACAAAAGACAGAGCAATATGGTATCTCCAGAACCCAGTTACCCAGGGGCAAGTAGCCCTGGATACCCCAACATAACTGAAATCCAAGAAGATGACCTAACAAGTATGCTCATGAAGATGATAACAGAGGAAACAAATAAGATTCGTAAAGACATAGAGGAAGATATAATCAAACAGAATATTGCCATCCGTAAAGAAATAGAGGAAGCTGCAGCCAAACAGTTTATGGCCTTTAGAAAGGAAATGCTTAAAACACTGAATGAAATGATAGAAACAGAGTTGAAGGAACTAAAAGAAAAACAGGAAAGTACAATCAGACAGGTGAAGGAAGTAAACAAAACAACTCAAGACCTGAAGATAGAATTGGAAAAATTAAAGAAAACACAAATGGAAGAAATAATGGAAAGGAAGAATCTAGGGAAGAAAACAGGAACTACAGAGGTAAGTATAACCAACAGACTACAAGAGATGGAAGAAAGAATCTCAGGTGTAGAAGATACAATGGAAGAAATCAATGTATCTGTCAAAGAAAATGTTAAATCTGAAAAATTCCTGACACAGACCGTCCAAGAAATGCAAGACAATCTGAAAAGAGAAAACCTAAGAATAATAGGTATAGAGGAAAAAGAAGACTCCCTTCTCCAAGGCCCAGAAAATATTTTCAACAAATTCATTGAAGAAAATTTCCCCAAGCTAAAGGAGAGGCCAATTAGAATACATGAGGCCTACAGAACACCCAACAAATTTGACCAGAAAAGAAAATCCTCCCGCCACATAATAATCAAAACAGTAAGTATACAGAACAAAGAAAAAATACTAAAAGCTGCAAGGGAAAAAGGCCAAGTAACATATAATGGCAAACCCATTAGAATCACACCTGACTTTTCAACAGAGACTATGAAAGCCAGAAGGGCCTGGACGGATATCATGCAGACCCTAAGAGAACACAGATGTCAGCCCAGGCTACTATAACCCGCAAAATTCTCAGTCCTCATAGATGGAGAAAACAAGATATTCAATGACAAAAACAAATTTCAACAATACCTACAAACAAATCCAGCATTACAGAAGACACTGGAAGGGAAAATACAACCCAAGAAAGCTAGCTACATTCAAGAAAACACAGGAAATAAATAACCTCACTTCAGTAAAACAAAAAGCAACAAAGCACACAACAGTATGACCACAGCCAACATCAAAATCAAGAGATCTAACAGCCACTGGTCATTAATCTCTCTCAACATCAATGGACTCAACTCTCCAATAAAAAGACACAGATTAACAGAATGGATACGTACACAAAACTCAGCAATCTGTTGCATACAAGAAACACACCTA
The DNA here is from genome assembly GCF_030254825.1 of Meriones unguiculatus. Classification (NCBI taxonomy): domain Eukaryota; kingdom Metazoa; phylum Chordata; class Mammalia; order Rodentia; family Muridae; genus Meriones; species Meriones unguiculatus. The sequence continues at coordinate 8,860,601 of NC_083353.1, forward strand.
AGGCACAAAGATAGACATTACCTGAGGGTAAAGGGTTGGAAAACGACTTTCCAAGCAAACGGACCCAAGAAGCAAGCAGGAGTAGCCATTCTAATATCTGATAAAATAGACTTTCAACCAAAATTAATAAAAAGAAATGGGGAAGGACACTTCATACTCATCAAGGGAAAATTCCACCAGGAAGACATCACAATCCTGAACATCTATGCCACAAATACAAGGGCACCCACATTTGTGAAAGAAACATTGATAAAATTTAAACCACATATAGATCCCCACACATTAATAGTGGGAGACTTCAACACCCCACTCTCAACAAAGGACAGGTCAACCAAACAGAAATTAAACAAAGAAACAATGGTTCTGAAAGAGGTCATGAATCAATGGACCTAACAGACATTTACAGAACATTACACCCAAACACAAAAGAATTTACCTTCTTCTCGGCACCTCATGGAACCTTCTCCAAAATAGACCATATAGTGGGTCACAAAGCAAGCCTCAACAGATACAAGAAGATTGAAATAATCCCATGTATCTTGTCTGATCACCATGGAATAAAGCTGGACCTCAACAATAACAGAAATAACAAAAAGCCTACACACACATGGAAACTGAACAACTTGTTACGAAATGACAGCTGGGTCAGGGAAGAAATAAAGAAAGAAATTAAAGTCTTTCTAGAAATCAAGGAAAATGAAGACACAACATACCGGAACTTGTGGGACACAATGAACGCAGTGCTAAGAGGAAAGTTCATAGCACTAAGTGCCTTCAAGAAGAAATTCGAGACAGCTCATTCAAGCACCCTAATGGCTCACTTAAAAACCCTAGAAAAAGAAGAAGCAGACACACCAAGAAGGAGTAGACGGCTGGAAATAATCAAACTCAGGGCTGAAATCAATCAATTGGAAACAAATAAAACAATTCAAAGAATCAATGAAACCAAGAACTGGTTCTTTGAGAAAATCAACAAAATCGACAAACCCTTAGCTAGGCTAACTAAAAGGCAGAGAGACAGCACCCAAATCAACAAAATCAGAAAAGAAAAGGGGGATATAACTACAGACACTGAGGAAATCCAAACAATCATTAGGACTTACTTCAAAAGTCTATTTGCCACAAAATTTGAAAATCTAAATGAAATGGACAATTTTCTCGATCGATTTGACTTACCAAAGCTGAATCAGGACCAGGTAAATCAACTAAATAGTCCTATATCCCCCAAAGAAATAGAAGCGGTCATCAAAAGTCTCCCACCCAAAAAAAGCCCAGGACCAGATGGCTTCAGCGCAGAATTCTACCAGACCTTCAAAGAAGAGCTAACACCAATTCTCTTCAAACTATTCCACAAAATAGAAACAGAAGGAATATTACCAAATTCATTCTATGAAGCCACAGTCACCTTGGTACCTAAACCTCACAAAGACTCAACAAAGAAAGAGAATTTCCGGCCAATCTCCCTCATGAACATTGATGCAAAAATACTTAATAAAATACTTGCAAACTGAATCCAAGAGCACATCAAAGATATTATCCACTATGATCAAGTAGGCTTCATACCAGGTATGCAGGGGTGGTTCAATATACGGAAATCCATCAATGTGATCCACCATATTAACAAACTGAAAGAAAAAAACCACATGATAATCTCCCTAGATGCTGAAAAAGCCTTTGACAAAATCCAACATCCATTCATGTTCAAAGTATTGGAGAGATCAGGGATACAAGGCACATATCTAAACATAGTAAAGGTGATATACAGCAAGCCTATAGCCAACATCAAACTGAACGGAGAGAAACTTAAAGCAATCCCACTGAAATCAGGGACAAGACAAGGCTGCCCACTCAGTCCATATCTCTTCAACATAGTGTTGGAAGTCCTTGCTAGAGCAATAAGACAGTTGAAGGAGATCAAGCGGATACAAATTGGAAAGGAAGAAGTCAAATTATCACTATTTGCAGATGATATGATAGTATACGTGAGTGACCCCAAAAACTCTTACCAGGGAACTCCTACAGCTGATAAATATCTTCAGCAAAGTGGCAGGATACAAAATTAACTCAAAAAAATCAGTAGCCCTCCTGTATACAAAAGACAAAAGGGCTGAGAAAGAAATTAGGGAAACAACACCCTTCACAATAGCCACAAATGACATAAGGTACCTCGGAGTAACCCTAACCAAGGAAGTCAAAGACTTGTATGAAAAAAATTTCAAATCTCTGAAGAAAGAATTAGAAGAAGATATGAGAAGATGGAAAGATCTCCCATGCTCTTGGCTTGGCAAGATTAACATAGTAAAAATGGCCATCTTACCAAAAGCAATCTACAGATTCAATGCAATGCCCATCAAATTACCAACACAATTCTTTACAGACCTGGAAAGAAAAATTCTCAACTTCATCTGGAATAACAAGAAACCCAGAATTGCTAAAACAATCCTCTACAATAAAAGATCTTCTGTAGGTATCTCCATCCCTGATCTTAAGTTGTACTATAGAGCAACATTTTTAAAAACTGCATGGTACTAGCATAGAAAGAGAATGGTGGATCAATGGAACCGAACAGAGGACCCAGAAATAAACCCACACACTTATGGACACCTAATCTTTGACAAAGGCGCCAAAACCATACAATGGAAAAAGATAGCATCTTCAACAAATGGTGCTGGTCTAACTGGATGTCTACATGTAGAAAAATGAAAATAGATCCATATTTATCACCCTGCACAAAACTGAAGTCCAAGTGTATCAAAGACCTCAACATAAACCCAGACACATTAATTCGGCTTGAAAAAAAAGTGGAAAATACCCTAGAACTCATTGGTACAGGGGAAAACTTCCTGAACAGAACACCAACAGCACAGGCTCTAAGAGCAACAGTCAATAAATGGGACCTCATGAAACTGAAAAGCTTCTGCAAAGCAAAGGACACCGTCATCAAAACAAAGCGACCACCTACAGATTGGGAAAGAATCTTCACCAACCCTTTATCTGACAGAGGACTCATATCCAGTATATATAAAGAACTAAAGAAGCTGTAAAGCAGCAAACCAAGTAATCCACTTAAAAAATGGGGAACAGAGCTAAACAGAGAATTTTCTGTAGAGGAATACCGAATGGCAGAGAATCACTTAAAGAAATGCTCAACCTCACTAGCCATTAGGGAAATGCAAATCAAAACAACCCTGAGATTTCACCTTACACCCATGAGAATGGCCAAGATCAAAAACTCAAGTGACAACACATGCTGGAGAGGTTGTGGAGAAAGGGGAACCCTTCTCCACTGCTGGTGGGAATGTAAACTTGTACAACCACTCTGGAAATCAATCTGGCGCTTTCTCAGACAACTAGGAATAGCGCTTCCTCAAGATCCAGCCATTCCACTACTGGGCATATATCCAAAAGAGGCTGAAGTACACAAAAAGGACATTTGCTCAACCATGTTTGTAGCAGCTTTATTTGTAATAGCCAGAAGCTGTTAACAACCCAGATGCCCCTCAAATGAAGAATGGATGCAGAAATTGTGGTACATCTACACAATGGAATATTACTCAGCAATGAAAAATAAGGAAATCATGAAATTTGCAGGTAAATGGTGGGATCTGGAAAGGATCATCCTGAGTGAGTTGTCCCAGAAGCAAAAAGACACACATGGTATATACTCACTCATATAGACATACAACATAGGACAAACCCACTAAAACCTGTGCATCTAAAGAAACTAAGCAAGAGAGAGTACCCTAATTAAAATGTCCAATCCCCATCCGGAAAAGCAAAGAGGATGGACATCAGAAGAAGAAGAAAACAGGAAACAACCTAAGAACCTACCACAGAGGGCCTCTGAAAGCCTCTGCCCTGCAGACTATCAAAGCAGACGCTGAGCCTGATGGGCAACTGTTGGGCAGAGTGAATGGAATTTTAGGTAAGAACTGGGAAATCGTAAGAGCTGGAGAGGACAGGGTCTCCACAAGGAGAAGAGCAAAACAAGAAAATTTGAACATAGGGAACTTCCCAGAGACTCATACTCCAACCAAGGTCTATTCTTGGAGATAACCTAGAACCCCTGCACAGATGTAGCCCAGGGCAGTTCAGAGTCCAATTGGGTTACATAGTAATGTGAAGAGGGACTGCCTCTGACATAATCTGATTGGCCTGCTCTTTGATCACCTCCCTCTTGGGGGGGAGCAGCCTTACCAGGCCATAGTAGAGGACAATGCAGCCACTTTTGATGTGAACTGACAGACTAAGATCAGAAAGGAGAGGAGAACCTCCCCTATTAGTGGACTTGGAGAGTAGCATGCAAGCAGAGGGAGGAGGGAGGGTGGGTTTGGGAGGGGAGGAGGGAGGGGCTTATGGGGGGATGCAGAATGAATAAAGTGTAATTGATTAAAAATTAAAAAAAATGTCAACAATGCTATCTACATGAAAATGTACGACTACCTGGAAAAGTCCTCAAAATTGATTATGATATAGACAAAATTTTACTATGTGGCCATAAGTGACATTTCTGAGTATTTTCTTAGTGGAAAATAGATTATCATTCATATAAGTTCTTCCAAAATATGCACAACAACTACATGACTAGAAGAAAACCAATGCCAATCAGCAGGTGTTGTGACAAATACATCATGGAATATCCATTCAAGGGATTATCATGCAGGAATAAAGAGAATGTGACCACTAACATAGACAAATTTGCATGGAACAGAAAAGCAGCGTTGTGAGTGAATAAATCCAAATTACAAAGTAAGCATTCTGTGATAACTACTTGAAATTTATTTTAGAAAAGCTCAAAACTTGTTCATGTGGCAAAAAAAAAATGCTCAAGATATATATCACAATATGTTTGTATTTGATCTCAAATGCTATAAAAATCTTACTAAGAAAGGAAATTGATTTTGTTTTTGCTAATTCTTATACAGAGGTTTATATTCATGAAAACTTAAATGTAGGTACTGGGGAGTGCACTTGGTGGGTAACAAACTTCCTGCACAAGCACGAAGAATGGAGTGCAGCTCTCTAACCCGCATATGAACTCTCATGCCTGTTGCCTGAGAGCTGGGCAGAGGCACAGAGAGGTGGATCCTACAGCCTTCGTGGCCAACCATTGTAGCCAAATCCACATGTCCTTTAAGAGAGCCTGTAGCAAAAAATATTGTGAAACACTTATTGTAGATACCAAAAGCTAATTTAGGACCGCCAGAGACTTGTGCACCCATGCAAACACCTGCACTCACATACACACTACACTACTTACACAACACACACACACATAAATATAATATTCTGAACTTCAAAAGTACAATATTATTTCAAAAATTCAAATTGAACTATAAAATTGTTAACTTGTATTCAGATTGTCCATTATGTATAACATTTGTTTGTAGTAACATTCTTTAATTATCTATCAATCTACTATCTGTCTGTCTATCTATCTATCTATCTATCTATCTATCTATCTATCTATCTATCCATCTATCTATCTATCGATCTATCTATCTATCTATCTGTCTGAATGGATACATTGCCTGCACATACATCTGATACATTGCCTGCACATATACCAAACGACAGCAGTGAACTATTGTGAGCTGAAACACGGATGTTGGGAATTGAACTCAGGACTTTCAGATGAGCAGTGTGTCCTTATACCTATTAACCGTTTCTCCAGCCCCCACTTTAATTTTTTTGTAAGACTTCAAGATTGATGCTAATTAAACTTCTGAGAACATGTGCATCCAAAACAGCTTAAACTATTTCCTAGCCCAATGTTTTCCAACCGTATTAGAGCCTTTTCTCTTTCAATTTGACATTCACAGATATCTCTAGCAGAGCAGGAAATGAGTCTTCTCTGGGATTTACTTTGTAACTTAACATAATTCTATGCTTTAAGAAAATTTGAACACAGGAAACTTCTCAGAGACTCATATTCCAACCAAGGACTATTCATGGAGATAACCTAGAACCCTGACAATGCAGCCACTTCTGATGAGAACTGATAGACTAAGATCAGAAAGAAGGAGAGGAGGACCTCCCCTATCAGTGGACTTGGGGAGGGGCATGCATGCAGAAAGGGGGGGAGGGTAGGACCAGGAGGGGAGAAGGGAGGGGATTATGGGGAGATACAAAATGAATAAAGTGTGATTAATAAAAGTTAAATAAAAAATTTAAAAAAGAAAAATATTCGACATGCAGAAAAATGAAAATAGATCTATATTTATCACCCTGCACAAAACTAAAGTCCAAGTGGATCAAAGACCTCAACATAAAACCAGATACTCTAAATCAGTTAGAAGAAAAAGTGGGGAAGAGCCTTGAACTCATTGGCACAGGAGACAACTTCCTGAACAGAACACCAACAACACAGGCTCTGAGATCAACAATCAATAAATGGGACTTCATAAAACAGAAAAACTTCTGCAAAGCAAAAGACACTGTCATCAGAACAAACGACAGCCTACAGACTGGGAAAAGGTCTTCACCAATCCTATATCTGACAGAGGGCTGATATCCAAAATATATAAAGTACTAAAGAAGTTAAAAAGCAATAAATCAAGTAATCCAACTAAAAAATGGGGTATGAAGCAAAACAGAGAATTCTCTGTAGAGGAATATAAAATGGCAGAGAAACACTTAAAGAGATGCTCAACATCCTTAGCCATCACAGAAATGCAAATCAAAACGACTCTGAGATTTCACCTTATACCCATCAAAATGGCTAAAATAAAAACTCAAATGAAGATCAATGTTGAAAAGATATGGAGAGAGTGGACAGCCTTGCTTTGTCCCTGATTTCAGTGGGATTGATTTAGGTTTCTCGCCATTGAGTTTGATGTTGGCTATAGGCTTGCTGTATATTGCCTTTACTATGTTCAGGTATGTGCCTTGTATCCCTGATCTCTCCAATCCTTTAAACATGAATGGATGTTGGATTTTGTCAAATGCCTTTTCAGCATCTAAGATGATCATGTGGTTTTTCTCCTTAAGTTTGTTTATGTGGTAGATCACATTGATGGATTTCTGTATATTGAACCACCCCTGCATGCCTGGGATGAAGCCTACTTGGTCATAGTGGATGATGTCTTTGATGTGTTCTTGGATTTGGTTTGCAAGTATTTTGTTGAATATTTTTGCATCAATGTTCATGAGGGAGATTGGCCTGAAATTATCTTTCTTTGTTGGGTCTTTGTGAGGTTTAGGTACCAAGGTGACTGTGGCTTCATAGAATGAGTTTGGTAGTGTTCCTTCTGTTTCTATCTTGTGGAATAGTTTGAACAGTATTGGTGTTAGCTCTTCTTTGAAGGTCTGGTAGAATTCGGCACTGAAACCATCTGGCCCTGGGCTTTTTTTTTGCATGGTAGACTTTTGATGACAGCATCTATTTCCTTAGGGGATATACGACTATTTAATTGGTTTACCTGGTCTTGATTTAGCTCTGCCCTTCAGACTATCAATGTAGATGCTGAGACTTATGGGCAACCTTTGGGCAGAGTGCAGGGAATCTTAGGAAAGAAGTGGGAAACAGTAAGATCTGGAGAGGACAGGAACTCCACAAGGAGAGCAACAGACCAAAATATCTGAACACAGGGGTCTTTCCTGAGACTGATATTCCAACCAAAGACTATGCATGGAGATAACCTAAGACCCTTGCACAGATGTAGCCCATGGCAGTTCAGTATCCAAGTGGGTTCCATTGTAATAGGAACAGGGGGTGTCTCTGACATGAACTGATTGGCCTGTTCTTTAAGTACCTCCCCCTGAGGGAGAAGCAGCATTACCAGGCCACAGAAGAAGACAACACAGCCACTCCTGATGAGACCTAATTCACTAGGATCAGAAGGAAGGAAAAGAAGTCCTCCCCTATCAGTGGACTTGGGGAGGGGCATGCATGCAGAGGGTGGAGGAAGGGAGGGACTGGGACAGGAGGATGGAGGGAACCACAGGGGGATTACAAACTGAATAAAGTGTAATTAATAAAGAAAAATAAAATAAAAAAAACCTCAAATGACAACACACGCTGGAGAGACTGGTGGGAATGTAAACTGGTACAACTGTAAGACCTGGGGTCTCACAGCTCAGGAGTTTAAGATCATGCCCTTCCCAGAAACTCCCCCAGACCAAGACTCATTGCAAAAGCAAGAGGTTTATTAACCATTGCACATTGGGGTCACCCCTGCCGGTCAGCAAAGAGTGGCACCGGGAGACAAAGGCCTTTAGGTTTTAAAAAGAAAAATTGTGGGAGATTTGAAATTGCAGTCTTGGCAATTTAGGATTGGATGAGGAAGCTATAAAGTAAGATAATTGGTTAGTCTTAGGTGCTCAAGCTTGGCCAGTCCTGCCAAGTGAGCTCATCCTTGAAGATTAGGGTCTACTGACTTTTGGCTGGAGATCAAAAGCTACCCAGAAGAAGTCTAGGTTCGTTGCTAAGAAACGCTATCTCAAAGACAAGGGTCTGGTCCTTCTTTTGCTGAGTGAAGGTCATTGCTTGCTTGCCTTTTTTTTTTTTTTATATCTCTCCTCACAGATAGGGTCACATTCCTTCATTCTCTGGAAAGGTACTAAGAGGCTTTAGCTTAACCTGGACCTAAAACTCAAAACTATAGGCTTTAGAAGACATATAGGTTACAAAGTTAGCCTAACCCTTTCACAACCACTTTGGAAATCAATCTGAGGCTTTCTCAGACAATTAGGAATAGTGCTTCCTCAAGACCCAGCTATACCACTCCTAGGCATATACCCAAAATTTGCTCAAGTATACAACAAGGACATTTCCTCAACCATGTTTGTAGCAGCTTTATTCATAATAGCCAGAACCTGGAAACAACCCAGATGTCCCTCAACTGAGGAATGGTTGCAGAAATTGTGTTATTTTTACACAATGGAATACTACTCAGCAATCAAAAATGAGGAAATCATGAAATTTGCAGACAAATGGTTTGTATCTAGAAAAGATCATTCTGAGTCAAGTATCCCAGAAGGAGAAAGACACACATGGTATATACTCACTTATAAAAAGCTATAAGATATGATAAACATAATGAAATCTATACATCTAAAGAAGATAAACAAGAAATAGGACACGGGGTAAAATGATCAACTCTCACTTAGAAAGACTAATAGGATGTGCATTGGACGTAGGAGAAAATAAGTAACAGGAGAGGAGCCTACTGCAGAGGGCCCCTGAGAGACTCTGCCTAGTAGTGTATCAAAGCAGATACTAAGACTCATAACCAAACCTTTGGCAGAGTGCAGGGAATCATATGAAAGAAGGGGGAGTTAGTATGACGTGGAAAGGATAGGCGCTCCACAAGGACCAAATATATCTGGGCATAGGGGTCTTTTCTGAGATTGACACTCCACCAAGGACTATATAGCTTATATCCATAAGCTAGAACCTCTGCTTGGATGTAGCCCGTGGTAGCTCAGTAACCAATTGGTTTCCCATAGTAAGGAGAACAGGGACTATTTCTGACAGAAACTCAATGGCAAGCTCTTTGACCCCCCCACCCCCACCCCACAAGGGAGGAGCAGTCCTCCTAGGCCACAGAGGAGGACATTGCAGCCAGTCCCGAAGACACCTGATAAAACAGGGTCAGATAAAAGGGGAGGAGGTCTTCCCCAAGCAGTGGACTTGGAAAGGGACAGGCAGGAGAGGAGGGAGGGAGGGTGGGATTGGGAGGGAATGAGGGAGCAGGATACAGCTGAGATACAGAGTTAATAAAATGTAACTAATAATAAAAATAAAAAAAATGTTAAAAAAAGAAAAATATTTGAAAATCACAGCCTAGTGGTTATTTACTAGTTGGTTACAAGTGTTGCACTGACATATACAAAGGAAGAAATAAAAGAATGACTCTACTGCTTATTCATAAATGCTTCAGTATAACTAGCTGTACTCTAACCTCCTGTCCTGTCGTAGTGTCTGCTTGATGAATGGAAAGAAGAAAGAACCCCAGCCAAGTTCTATCTCTCTTTATTATATAATCAAATACATAACGTTTAAACCATATACATGAAGTTTAAATGTAATGCAGAAATATATAAATAATAAATGCAACAAAACCTTATGTTTAATTATTGCATAATTGACTCATCTTCCATCTAGAATGCTACTTTTTAAACTTATTTTAATTATCCTATATTTGGGTGGCTGATTTTTTTTTTTCACAAACACCTGGAAATTATAAAAAAAAGGCAATGTTGCCTGCTGCTGAAACCAGAGTGGCAAACAAAAGCTTCTTGCCATCATCCATTGTGGGAATATTGAAAATGAGCATGTGTTCCTCAATGGAAACATATGTTAGCAAGAATTCCAATTAGTGATTTGAAAGGATAGATCAAATAAAGCAGTTTTTACTCCTGCTATTCATACCATTTCTGATAGGTACATGGTTCTCAGCATACACAGGTATGCAGTGTTCTTTGCTTAAGTAAATGTATTCTTTTATTACTCCCAGCAACAATAGCATCTATACATTCAACATTTCATTCTTGCACTACTTGGCTATGTATAAGTGAAAAGTGAGTTTTTATGGGAAGTCCTGGGATCGTTTCTGCCTGGTTTTGCTGAGTCTCATGACCAAACCTTTGGCAGAGTACAGGGAATCATAAGAAAGAAGGGGAGTTAGTCTGATGGGGAAAGGATAGGAGCTCCACAAGGACCAAATATATCTGGGCACAAGGTCTTTTCTGAGACTGACATTCAACCAAGGACCATGTATGGACATAACCTAGAACCTCCACTCAGATGTAGCCTATGGTAGCTCAGTAACCAATTGGTTTCCCAAAGTGAGGGGAACAGGGACTATTTCTAACAGGAACTCAATGACTGGCTCTTTGGTCTCCCCACCCCCGAAGGGAGGAGCAGTCCTGTTAGGCCACAGAGGAGGGCTTTGCAGCCAGTCCTGAAGATACCTGATAAAACAGGATCAGATGAATGGGGAGGAGGTCCCCCCTATCAGTGGACTTGGAAAGGGGCACGGTGGAGATGAGGGAGGGAGGGAGGGACTGGGAGGGAATGAGGGATCGGGACACGGCTGGGATACAGAGTTAATAAAATGTAACTGATAAAAAAAATAAAAAATAAAAAATAAAAAAGATAAAAAAAAAGAAAAGTGAGTTTTTAAAGATTTATTTATTTATTTTATGTGTGAGTGTTCTATCTGTATGTACACCTGCACACCCAAAAAGAGCGTCAGATCCTGGTATAGATGGTTGTGAGCCACATATAGTTGCTGGGAATTGAACTCAGGACCTCCAGAAGAGCAGTATTCTTAACTGCTGAGACCATAATTAAAAATGAAAGTGAGGTCTAAGTTTGACAAAGTGGGCTGAAGATATGAAGGACTGGGTTTCTAATATAACTCAATATTATGTGCAAAAGTAATATTCCTGCATTTTAGGGTATAGATTTTATACAGAATTAATTTGTCAATTGAAAAAAATTAAAATATTAAACATAGTAACATTGCACACAAAATATTGTCTGGATAGAATCTGAACATTTTTTACATTCTAGGCTTTAAAACATTAAATAAACAGGGTAAAGAATTTTGTAATCTCGTTTATTCTCTTGACTCAATGATTTGAGTTCTTGACTGTGTGGTTACATACCCTGTGGGTATGTGATTTTTTTAAATGACTGCTTAATTATATATTAATAATAATATAATTTAATTATAATTATATTCATTATATGACTACATTAAGTGATTAAACCACACTTAAAAGAACAATTTTTCTATAGTTGAGCAGTTACATTATTCCTTATTAGATTTTCTATCTTTGCAGATAATAGAACTAAAATATGATTTTACTTATGCTAAGGGGACTTGAGTAGTTGTGAAATATGGCATTAAAATTCATTCAATGCTTCTGGTTCAAAAAAAATGTACACTATTTAACCCTTAACATGACATGGGATAAGTCATGCTATTAATACTATTGTCAGCATCTAAGAGAGAGATGGTGTCTCCCCACACTCAGTTTTATAGTTGATAAGCATGTTAATGAAGCTTTGACATTTATTTAGGAAGGTATGTACTCACGATTTTAACACCTAGGTTGTCTCAGTTTCTTTTTAGTAACCTTTTTGAATAGCTTTTTTAATAACCAAAACTTAGTATTTTGAAATCAAGATGCTGTGTTTATTCTGACATTTGTAAGTTTAATTGGGAAATGGGTGCATAAACTCACTGAGAATTTAAGAAATACTTGATGTGGTAGCAAAAGTTCCTAAGGAGGGAGCAGGACCTAACATTCTATGCCATGTGTATACTGGGAAATAAAAGACAGGAGAGACTTGGCTTCATCTTCTTTACTGTTGTCTCTCAGTTTATAATTTCTATTTCTGTAGGCAGTTCTTCCACAGAAACTTTGCTCATTATTGGTCTCTTCATGCTTGTGTACTAAAGTGCCTCCCCTTGGTAAAGCACCCTTTATGGAATTAACGTAGTATCTTCTTATTGATGATATGTCCACTGGCCACTGCAGTCCATCACATTAATGCTCTTCATAAAACTCCAAGAACTATTATTTCCATCTTTCAATTGGTTTTAGCCAATGATGCCTTTAAATTCTCTGGTCTTTGTATTCTTTATGAGTTTATTTTCTGATTTAAATTTAAGCTATATAAAGTAATTCCTACCCTCAATTATTCCTGACCTGAACTGATGAGTACACCTTTGTGTCAAGGATCAGACCTCAATATTGCTAAATATGCAGCTGTCATTCAATTAACAATATTTGATGGATTAATTTCAGGTATATTTGTACCTTATGCCTCCACTTTAAATAAATATATATTTCTTTTTGCCACTCTCAAACTCATGAATTTTGAGGTTTGCAATTCTATATTACTACTTATAAATTCTAGTTTTCAATTCTTGAGTTCCTTGTTCCATCCTATTTCTCAAATAAAATAAAATAAAATAAAAATAAAAAGAATAAAAAAATTAAACCAACCAGATCCAGTGGCAGATTTTTATAATGCCAGAAAGTAGGAAGGTGATAATAGAGGTTTTGTTGCTGAGAATTCAAAGATTAAGCAAAAAGCAATAATTTTTCTCTTATTTATAAAATCCTGTTTCATTAATTCACATTTAAAATCCAGTTCTACTAAGCCTGTATAACTCCAAAAATCATATTCAAAATGAACAAATTTTATGTTTTTATAATTAATGAATTTTTACTCATTTACATGCTTTTCAATTCACAATTGTTCCATTCCATTCAGATTCATTTCTGATCATGAATCAGCTCATGAAGTTCCCGTTACGCAGTTAGAGTCATGGCTACTTAACCACTCACCTCAAATCTTCTTAAACTTTCTTTGATTAATTCAACTAGTATTGCTGTTTGTCTTTTTTTTCATGAAAGTTAACATGTGCCTTCTCCCTTGTCTTATACATGAATTATATATTTGCCAATATTTGCGTAGATTTAATTACTAGGACTTGACAGTTGATAGCTTTGGAGAGAGATGATTTCTTCAATGAGTGTGATCCTCTTGGTGTAGCATGCACTGGCTGATTACCCCATACCCATGTCTATATGGGCAGCCCAAATTATACTCAGATCTTATTAATGATATGAAAATACCAGGAGGTATGCGCATGTGCTAGGAATCTGTAAGAAATTATGGGAAGGAAGAGAAGGTGAATATGATAAAATATATTATATGCATATATGGCATTCTCAAAGAATTCATAAAAATATTATGTCTTAAAACCTATAACATGAAGCTGGAAGATGATGTGTTGCAGTGGAGTCTAGAGAGAGTTAGAGTGGGAAAATGACAAAAGTATGATCAAGTACATGGTCTACATGTATGATATTCTCACAGGGATAAATACAAATATTTTAAAATATGTTTGATTCTCATTTATCTAGTTAAACTTACAAGTCTAAGATAGGGATGCATTCTTTTTGCTGCTCTTCATGACTTGTCAGTTGTATTAGAAATCTCATATGAGTGTGGATTTCTTATCTTACTTTTCCGTCTCTACACTTCGTTTTCATTTTTTAAAATAGCAATCAACGGTTGCTGACAAAGGTAGGAAAGAAAACATTAAAATCCTACTGTTTAGTTTCTCTTCTGTTTTTGAGATAACACATGCAAACAAAAAGCAACTCACAAAAGAAAGGCAGTGCTGTTGCTCACGGTTCCAAACTTTGGGAAGAGTGCACGGAATCTTAAGGAAGAAGATGGAGATAGAAATACCTGGAGGACTCTATGTAGCAGTGTATCAAAGCAGCTGCTGAGACTCATAACCAAACTTTGGGCAGAGTACAGGGAATCATATGAAAGAAGCGGGAGTTAATAAGAACTGGAGAAGACAGGAGCTCCACAAGGACCAAATATATCTGGGCACTTCTGAGACTGATACTCCAAACAAGGACCAAACATGGAGATAACCTAGAACTCCTGTTCAGACATAGCCCATAGCAGCTCAGCATCCAAGTGGGTTCCCTAGTGAGGGGAACAGGAACTGTCTCTGACATGAACTCAGTGGCTGGCTCTCTGACCTCCTTTCCTCCTCCCCCCACCCCGAGGGAGGAGCACCCTTGCTAAGCTACAGAGGAGGACATTGCAGCCAGTCTTGATGAGACCTGATAAGGTAGAGTCAGATGGAAAGGGAGGAGGACCTCTCCTATCAGTGGACTTAGAGAAGGGTGTGGGAGGAGATGAGGACGGTAGGATGGGATTGGGAAGGAGTGAGGGAGGGGGCTAAAGCTGGGATAAAAAGTAAATAAACTGCAAAATAAAAGTTAAAAAAATTCATTAAAAAAAAAAGAAAAAAGAAATACCTGGAGGGGACAGGAGCTCCACAAGACCAACGTAGCCAAAAAATCTGGTCTCCGGGCCCTGGAGAGACTGATGAATCAACCAAGGATCATGCATAGAGAGGACCTAGACACCCTGCTCAGATGTAGCCTATGGGCAGCTCAGTTTCCATATGGGTTCCACTATGGGGGTGTTTCTGACATGGACTCAGTGGTTGCCTCTTTGATCACCTTCCCCTGGAGAGGTGACCTAACTAGGCCACAGCAAAAGAGGGTTTTGATAGTCCTGATGAGACCTGAGAGGCTAGGGTCAGATAATAGGGTAAGAGGACCTCCCCTATCAGTGGACTGGGGGAGGGCATGGGGGAAAGGACCGAGAGTGAGGCCAGGAGGAGATTGAGGGAGGGGGCTACATATGGGATACAAAGTGAATAAATTGTAATAAATAATAATAATAAATAAAAATGCATTTGAAGATTTAATTTTCTCTTCATACGTCTAGATAAGTAATAAGAAATAATCTTTTGGCTCTTAATTGCATATACTTTTATGACTTCACAAAAGGACAACTCTAGATACTATTTGCCAAAAAAAAAATTATTGATAATGCTTATTATTACTATATCCTTGTCTGTAGCCTCAACAGGTGGGCCTCCAGGGGAGATAAAAAGTAAAATACAATTCTTAGCCTTGTTGAATGTCCAAAATTCACCAAAAAGCCCATGTTTACCTTCTCTCACAGCAGAGGCGAACACTGCAAAGCTTTCCCTCAAGAGACTTAGCCTCTACTGGAAGATGAGGATTTTAATTAGAATTGCACTCATTTAACCCATTTTTTAACTTTAAACAAAATTTTATTACACATAGGTTGTCACAGAATTGCTTCTTTTCTACTTTGTACACAATTATTTTTGCTTTCCTCAGAAAGACTGCTTCTGAACATCTCATGTGGTGATTCAAACACAGCCATCAGTGCTAACTCTAACAACAAACTAGAAATGCCTCAGTGATTTAAGCTGAAAGCAGGGTATTGATATATGGCTCTTGATCTCAGTACCAGGCATGTACAAATGTCTTTATTAGAAATGAAATAAATTACATGTAGGCAGGGAGAAAATGGGACATGGAGCAGGATTGTGATTAGGATACATTGTACACAAGTATGAAGTTTTCAAAGAATACTAAAATTTCTCATGAGTTTCATGAAAAATATTCTAATCTCAATGTTTTTAAAGTGTCAATATTTTATTTAATTTTTAGAGACTTATGTATATCATTGAAAACAGTTTAACTTACTGTGAGTTTGTAATATTCTCTGCTGTTTTATTTTGTACGTTTCTATATCTTCTTTGACTTTTAGACCTACTCTCAGTCTAGATTTAATATGTTTAGAACATAGGAAGCATGAGAGGATATGAATACATGCAATATAATTTATTGAAATTATTGCCATATCCCCTCTACTCTACAACTCTAAGTTGACATTTGTAAATAGACATTTACTTCTTTCTGAGATTTAAGAACAAAGACAAAATTTACTCTTTTATGAAACAATCATATAGATTCTACATTAGAAAAAAATGAGTTTCAAAATACTAATATTAGCTAATGAAGGAGAATGCTTGAGGAATAACAGAATCGAGTAAGGTGAGGTCCTCATTTTCCACAGGTCACTGTTTTGAAAATTTGAAATTCGAGTGAGAAAGAATCATTCTCCAAGCACAGCTCAATTAGATGCTCTGAGCTCTGGCATTAGAATGAGACTCCAGGGAGTGGAGTGATAGGGCTAATGCAAAGAAACAACCAGAGGATCGTAAAGAAAACAGCCAAACTGATAACATACACCAGCACAGGGAACACACAAGAATATTGTGTGTTTCAAATAGCAAGCCTTAAGACCATCACAGTGAATGGTTTATCAGGTGGGTGTTCAATCTTCTCAGCATTGGGGAATTAATAAGAGGAAGTTAGTGTGGTCAGACTCTCTCCTAACAGCTCTAAAAACAGAAAGGCAAAAGGCCCAACTGCATTATAGAAGCAAAATTAAGAATATTTATGTAAATATAAAAATAACCAGTATCCCACGAGATAACATCCTATAACAATTATAGGGTATAAAAAGAAGCTGGAAATATGCCTGAAGTAGCAAAAAAAAAAAAAAAAAAAAAAAAGTAGTCAGTTGAAACCACATCAAAACTGACACAGATGTTGAAATTAGCGCAAAAAGATATTTTTAAAATAACCATTTTATATGCATCCTACATAAATATCAAGTCAATAATTAGAAAGAACTTAAGATACTTTTGATTCTTAGATATGAAATTACAGTATATGAGTTGATAAATACTTTGGTTGAAATTAAAACAGTAGTGCATAATAGCCAGTGAAACACAAGATAAAAATAATCCTTGAAAATTGTGGTAATATTAACAAGGTTTAAAAGAAAAATCAGGTACAATAGTGTAATGCAAACCCCCAACAGAAGGGGTGCTGCAGAGACAGTTCAAGAAACAAGCATTAAATGTACTGAGTCAACCCAGTTCATAAACCTCAATGGCACTGAGACACAAAAAAATTAATGACAACAAAACCCTCACAAGATGCATCGCCTTTAATTAACATCAAATACTTTCAATCTACAAAAGAGAAAGAAAAATCAAGTAAAAATATAAAGAAAAGGTAAGGCATATTTTTTTTTCATCTCAATCAATGTGTATTGAAAAAACAAGCAATTTTTTTGAAGCTGTAATTTTTATGTGTATATATATGTATATATACATATAAGTTGGCTTTAAAATGGAAATGGAAAACAGAATAAGATATAACAAGATATAGAAAATAATTCTTAAAAGAAAAGTAAAC
The DNA here is from genome assembly GCF_030254825.1 of Meriones unguiculatus. Taxonomy (NCBI): domain Eukaryota; kingdom Metazoa; phylum Chordata; class Mammalia; order Rodentia; family Muridae; genus Meriones; species Meriones unguiculatus. The sequence goes on from NC_083353.1 coordinate 8,878,250, forward strand.
TTTGAAGAATAGCATTGTATAATTTTAATAAATAATGTACATCTAACTAAAATCTTGAGGATTGTGTAATATGGCAGTAAGAGAGGAGCAGAAGACAGTGCTAACTCTAACAACAAACTAGAAATGCCTCTAGATGGTAGATAACACACTAGACCCACCGAAGCATTACCTTTGAAAAAGTTTGCGAAAGCTGAGGAGATGCTTTAGTGGGTAAGAGTGTTTAGTGAGCAAACAGGAGGACTGGAGCTCAGATCCCAAGCACTTATGCAAAAAGCTGGATAGAGCCAACCATGCCCTGCCTGCGAATGCAGCAGTTGCTGTTGAACAATGGAGAGGGTCGCTGGGGTTTACTATCCAGTCAGGCAACTGAAAAAATTTTCAATTAATAAAAGACTGTGCCTTAGGGGAGTAATTGAACAGAGATAGAGCAGGGCCCAATGTTCTCCTATAGTCTCTGTGCATGTGAATAATCAGTTAAAACTGCACACACATGTGTGTATACTATGTGCACACATATACACAAATAAAAAACTAAATGTAACTTAAAAATTAAACACAAAATGTGCTAGTAAATGTTGGATGGGTTTGTCTTTAAGTGCAGATTAAAGTGTGGTAGTAGATAGCTACCTTAGGGCAATTATTATTTTTTTATTCTCTAGAAATTGTGGTGGATTGAATAAGAATGTCCCTTCATTCATATATTTTAATTCTGAATCATCAAAGAGTAGCATTACTTGAGAAGGATTAGGAGGTGTGGCCTGTTGAAAAGTACGTTATTGGGGGTGGGTACCAGGCCCAATATCTCTCTATTCTTCTTGCTTGAAGATTTAGATGTAGAACTCTCAGCTACTTCTTCAGCATCGCCATGCCCATCTGAGTGCTAGCATTTTCCATGCCATGTTAATAAAGGGCTGAACATCTGAAACTGAGCAAGCGCCCAATTAGATGATGTCTTTTATAATGGTTGCCATGTACATGGTATCTTAATAGAGCAACAGAGTAGTGACTAAGACAGAAGTTGGGTACCATTGAGTGGGATATTTCTGTGAAAGGCATGACCATCATGCTTGTTGTCAGAATGTGGACTTTGGGAATTTGGAGAAGAAAAGCAGTTGAACTCTTCAAAAAGGGCCTAACTGACTACACTATTAAGAGCGTGGAAGACGGTGGTGCAGAGAAAGATGTTCATTATGATGTCCTGGCTCAAGACGGTTCAGAGGGGAAGAATATTAATAAGCTACCTAGAGACTGTTCTTGTGATATTTTGGCAAAAAAAAATGTGACTGCTTTCTGCCCTCATCCACAAATTCTACCTAAGGCTAAACTGAAGAGTTGGTAGAGAAAATTCCAAGACAGCCTGGCATTGACTATGTACCATGGTTATTAGTGCTCATGCTTGTGCAGATTATATAATAAAAAAGGAGTAAGTTGAGTCAGCAAAAATACAAATTATACAGTTTGAGGTGAAAAGCAGCATAAGGAAAAGTAACATAGAAGACAAAAGTTCCAGTACGCAAGGAGATAAAAACATTTAGGGAAAAGCGTAATTCTAAATGGAATAAAGAAAGTGATATCCCCAGGGCAAGATCCCACTCACCTAAGCTTCCAAATTGTGAAAAGGAATTAAATAGAAATTCACCAACCTCAGAAAGCTGATGCAGATAATTGGGCTAGGGAGCTATGTTCCAGCCCAGGCCAGCAGCAGAACTTGACAGCTACAGGCACATGGTTTGGGTTTTAGAAAGAAGAATATAAGAGGTTATGGAACCTCCCACTGTGGCTAAGCTGCTGAGCCCATGGATGTACCAAGTGTGTCCTTGCATGAAGGTCAGGGGAGTCACTGAGTAAAGTTGTGAATGTAAAGCCTAGATTTCACTGGAGACTACAAGATGTTGGAGATACCAGAGCTCTGAGACACCTGCTGAGAGGAGCTGTTAAAATAGCATGGAACAAGCCCAGGAGAAAAACGTATTTTGCAGTCAGCAAAGCTCCAGTAAGGAAGTTGAATATCCAAAGAGCACTTTAACACCAGACTTGAGATGCAGAATTTGGAAATTGCCCTGTTAGTTTCATTCTTGTTTTGGTCCAGTGTTTTCTCTCTTTTTCTTCCTCTTGAATGGAAATATATGTACTATGCCACTGTAAGTGTGAAGTATGTGATCTCCTTTTATAAATTTTATTTTACAGAGGTGTATAGTTAAGACATTGTTATGAGGGGCTAGCAAAATGGCTAAGAGGTTAAGAGCACTGGGCTGCTCTTTTAGAGGTGCTGAGTTCAAGTCCCAGCAACCATATGGTGGGTCATAACCATGTATCATGAGATATAGTGTGTGTAGGCATAATGCGGGTGGAATACTGCATAAATAAAAAAAATCTTAAAAAAAATAAAAAGACATTGCTATGAGTCTCAGAAGAGATTGTGAACTTTGGACTTTGAAACAGTGTGGAGTCTGTGAGAGATTATGGGAATGTTTGAAGTTAAACTGATTTTCTTTCCACATTAGGATATGGCCACAAGCCTATGGAGGCCAGGGAGTCAAAAGGGTGATTTTAGTAAGAATTGCCTCTATAGGCTCATATACTTGAATACTTAATCATCATGGACTGGCACTAGTTGAGAAGGATTAGGGGCTTTGGCCATTTTGAAGAAAGTGTATCAATGAGGGTGGGCTTTGTGGTTTCAAAAGCCCACACTGGGTCCAGAGTCTTTCCCTTCTAGATGTCTGCAGAATCAAATGTAGACCTTTAACCTATTTCTCCATCACTATGGCTGCCTGAATGACCCATGCTCTCTTCCACGGTGATAACAGACTAAATTTTGGAAACTGTAAACAGTTCCTGATTAAATAAGTGATTTTTTTTTGTGAGAATTGTCACGGTCATTGTTTCTTTTCACAGCAATAGAAATGTGGCCAAGATAAAGATGCTGCAAAGATATAATCAGAAGCACTCTTCCACTGTGTTAAATATAGAAACTTAGTCCCTTAGATGAGATTTTTGTCTCTGTTCCCAAGCATAAATTGATCAATGGTTGTCTTCAAAACAGTTTGAGAAAGCCTTATAAATTCTAACTTCACATGGTATAACTGAATGAATATAGAAGGAGTCTTCAACTTTAACTCACAGAACTAAGATTATCCAAGAATGTGTTTGCTCTAATCAAAATAGTTTGCTTTTGTCATCACTCTTAAAAAAAAAAAACAAAAACAATGTATTTATTGGTCCCTCTTTAGCCATAGCTTCTTCAACCCTTGTAATTATATAAACTAATTAATTTAACATATTAGTTTTTTAGTGACCAATGTTCCTTACACATTTGCCAATTACCTAGTGTTGTAAGTGGCGATTAATATTTACTATTGATATATCTTCTGGTAATTCTTGCTGTTAAGCCTAACAGCTGTAAAACCAAATCACCACACCGAGACTGGGTTTATTTAGTTAACCTAGAACACAATGCTGGGCAATAGTTACTCCATCCTAAACCTCCAAGCCCTCATAATTTCCTAACATTTAGATTTCCCACATTATACTTGCTTTTAGTGATATCTTAGGTCCAGTCCATCTCTCCACATAGTTACAAGAACTCTTCTCCAGCTCTGTTCTCCTAGCTTTCCCTTGCCTCTTCTCCTCCCACTCATTTTCTGCCCTCTAGCTCCTCCCCTTTTTCCTGTCCTCTAGGTCCTCCCAGCTCAACATTGTGTCTAGTTGCTTTATTTTGGCCTGTTTACATAAAAGTTGAGACAGGATGCTTAGAATGAGTATCAAAGTGCAATATCCAGATTGAAACCAGTGTGTGTGTGTGTGTGTGTGTGTGTGTGTGTGTGTGTATGTGCGCACGTGCGCGTGCGCAAGGAGAAGGAAGGAAGGAGAGTGTGTGTGTTTTCCGATCATTCTTGGTAGAAAGATGTTTCCTGGTACTTCATTGTCAGAAGTGGAATTGGATTGATAAATAATAGAATGTTTAATATTTTGAAAAATAATATTCAAGTTAACATCAGAAAATTAATTATAGTGATTAATACTTTTCTTCGTTTTATTTTTTGTACATTTAAATTTCCTTCCCCTTCCTTTCTTCTTAGTACACTTTCCCTCTCTTTCACATTTTTCCATTTCCTCTTCTTCCTTTGTTCATTTGCTAGCTATGCCTTCTTGCTTTAATTATTTTCTAAAAATCTGTATTTAGAAGAGCATACAATAATCTCATTCTCACTGAGTTTCAACTATTGATCACATAAAGTTTCCTCCTAGAATAGAATATTCATTAAAATGGAGATACTTTTAAGTAATCTCAACATGCCTAAGTTTTTTCTTTCTAAAACTTCTTTTGTGGCATTGGAAAACTTTAAAGTGTATTCTGTCCTTTTCATAACTAAATATCAATCCCTTGCAGGTAAAATCAAGTACAATGAGGCAAAATGCAGTAACGTGCATTTATGTATGGTAATGTCTCTATTATAATAAAATTATTTTTCCATGAGGTGTTTGTGTTAAGAAAAACAATTTTATAGATAAAACTACTGGGAAAATACCAGCAGATAAAACTTAATAGAAGGAAAAGAACTTATTTTATTTGTTTTGTGATGCTAAGAAGCTAATAGGCTCCAATATCATCTTCAGAACTTCTGACTCTGGGGAACAGGAAAATAATAAACTCTGGGAAAAAAAAGAAATACATCATAACACATCTGTGGGCCTGAATGTGTGGGTACAGTGTGCTTTTTTGTTTTTGGGAAACAACACAGAATGAAGCTGATGTGTAAATACTGGGCAAATCATAGGAGGAAAGAAGGTGATTACACTGGATCTTTCAAAGTAATTGGTGTTTAATAGAAGTATGCAAGGGGTAGTTTGAACCACATTAAACAAAGAAGTATAGGCAGAAATTTGGAAATCTGGAAATTCAGAGATATGAGAAGGCTGGTGAGGAATCCTAAGACATCTGGAGAAAAGCAATGTGGAGGTTGTGAGGGACGGGGCAGGTTGGCTACTGGTGTGTGTAAGACCAGCTGCAGCTGACAAAAAGAAAAGTCTGTCTATGTGAGCGTAACCAAAAGCCACTAACATTTTTTGACCAACTAATTCCATACTAAGCAAAAACAAAAGGCAGTTTAGAGCCTTAGGACATTATCAGAGGAGTATGCTGCTCAGACATGATTCAAACCAGCATGACGAGAGACTGTCTTGCAGAGAATAATTTGAACTTTCTAACATGAAGCTCCTGTGTCCTTAGCAATATGCATCAGCTTTTTGTGTTATATGTAGTTTCTCGATTCTGTATTTTAGAGCTGTGCCTATTCTATGGCCTGTAGTGTTCATAAAATTCTCTGTGAAAGCATCACCTCTATCTACTGCAAATGGGCTTAGGAAATTCAAGGAGTATGTTTTTGGAGAAAGATTAGGCATGTTCAAATAATTATCAAGTAAGAACTAGTGGTTCCAGGTATAAGGCATTGAGACCTTGTCAGGCAGTTAGTACGTTTTAGGTGGGACTATCAGAAACATATGTTGCAATGGATTTAGGAGATTAATGCTGATAGAAAACAAAGGGAAGGGAACAAGATTGGGAACAATAAAAAGCCCTGTGATATTGATCTGACAAAACTCTGTCATTTCAACTGGAGGGTTCCACAAAGATACTGCCAAGTAGAAGAATCATAATATAGGTAGATGGGCCTATAATAGCATTCTCCACTGTCTCATCTGATTCACTGTTAGAGAGATGTCTCATCAGTTCATGGTGTTCATCAAAAGCTAAAGTTGGTTGTATGTGGCGTCAGACAGAAACTTTCTGCTGATTATTGGTTTCATGTGTTTGCATAATTGAGGCCTTTGTTGAAGGAAGAGTCAAGTTGAGATTATCCAGGGAAACACAGAAGTGGTTTTATTTGCAAGGTTCCCCTTGTGTGTATGTGGGTCTGTCTCTCTGTGTGTCTCTGTATGTATTGTTGCTAAAGAACATGCAATCATATTATCTTATACATTCAAGAGCAATGAAATCACAGATTGTGGGAGTAAAGTAATTTTCAAACATGTGAAATAAACCCTTGCTGCTCATTTGAATGTGAAAACTGATTTTGTGAAAATTTGTTTTTAAGAACTGCTCATATACCACATGCACGCACACATGAAAAACTATTTTATTTCCTTCCAAGTTAGTCAGTTACATAAGGTTGTGTCTTAAGTTACAGAAAGGATTATGTTCCAACAGGTTGAATTAAAAAAGAAATACTTGCTGGTTTGGGTGAGCCCTACGTTATATGATAAGTGTCCTGAGCATCCAGGGACACAAGTAAGGACGATCATGGCTTGCAGTTGTTCATACTACCAGAATTTATTGAATAACAGTAATCTCACAAGTTTCTATTCTTTCTTTTTTTTAACTTTGTTATTTTGTTTTGTTTTGTTTTATTTTATTATTATTTTTTTTTATCAGTTACATTTTATTAACTCTGTATCCCAGCCGTGTCCCGATCCCTCATTCCCTCCCAGTCCCTCCCTCCCTCCCTCATCTCCACCAATAAGGATAATTTGCTAGGTAAGCCCACCTACCTGGTAAAATGCCCCTAAGAGAGAATGCAGATTCTTTTATTCGAGTATAATTACTAATGTTAACTCTCAAATCACACAGTACAACAGTACACAGTAAATCTCTCTCTCTCTCTCTCTCTCTCTATATATATATATATATATGTACATATATTACAGAATTTTGAACATGTATATTACAGTTATGAATATGAGTCAAAGAGTTGAGAACATTTTTAAAAATTGGCTGACAGGTATGTGAAGAGTCAGATTTGGTAAGATAAAGAACTCAGAGCTAGCCAGAGGGAAGACAGTTGCTTGTCGGTGTTGATAGCAAAGGTAGTCTGACCTCAACACTAAAAACCCTGATATTTGAATTAGAAGAAAATACCAAGAGCTTTTAAATATGATTGAAGGATGAAATAATAGAGTACAACTTTCTGTGTTTCCAATAGGAGACATTTGGTAGGAGCTACATTTGTCACAAAAGATATTGTTTGTGTTTGCATGTTATTTCTCCTTTCTGGGGAAAAGATGATCACCCTGGCTCTCTACCGTGGGCAACTTTAAACCTGTCCAAAGGCATGTTATTACTCTGTGTCTAAAGAAAAATAAATTAATCAGCAACTGAACTTTAATCATAATGGATTTGATATTAAGCTTTCTGATGTGCTCACCACTGATTACATACTACATTTTCTTACATGGTGTCATTTATGTGTTGGATTTTCTCACAGTTACATGAACAATATAGAGCAATGGGAAATTTCTGTCTTTCTAGAGGGGATCTGGTTGAGTACTCATACTTGCTCATCTTTTAAGTTTTGAGGGAAAACTTCTAGCCATAGAATCTCTAAGTTCTCATCAGAAAAATGTTTTCCACTTTACATAAAATATATATTTAAAAAAATAAACAATCCAGAGATTCTGCTTATGTATGTCTGGCCAACTAGTCACTATCTGGTTTTTAAGTCTAGAACAGTAATTAATGGCTCATTGTGATGGCTATTCTTGGTTGTCAACTTGAGTACATCTAGATTAGAGGGCAAATGTGTAAGATATTTTCTTTGCTTGGTTTGAAGTAGATGGATCCACTTCTGCTCTGGACCTTGAGGTAGGAAGACATATAATCTGAATCTTGAATATATTTAATCTGAATCTTGAATATATTCTATTTTCTATCTATCTATCTATCTATCTATCTATCTATCTATCTATCTATCTATCCATCCATTTATCTATCTATCTATCTATCTATCTATCTATCTATCTATCCATTCTATAAGTTTTACTACAGTAGGGAACCTTAACTCACACACTCACTTTTTTCTTTCCAGAAATGCCACTATCTATATAATCTAGAAGACTGCCTTTCTGAGTACGCATCCACCAATATACTTTGTGTATACTATATGTGTGTATAGCATCTATACACATACACAAATGCCAGAGGAGAATGTTAGGTAACTTCTTTTAATATTCTCTACATTAGTCCCATGCAACAGAGGCTCCACTGAATCTAGAGTTCACTGTTTCATCTAGGCCGGTAGCCAACAAGGCCTGTCATCTATTTCCTTATATTTCCCATAGCAGTGGGTTTGAAAGTTCTTAAAATACACCAAAATTCTTATGTGGGAACTGAGAATCAAAGTCAGATCTCCATATTTATAAAAAAAAAATCACTCTTATCAGATAAAACATCTCCCCAGCCCTTCATTGTTTTTAGTTGTAGAATTACAATTAATTTATCAAGTAGAATTACTGTCCACAGGGGCAGTATGCATCATAATATGTTTTAAAACAATTAAAATTTAGAGGTCAGAAATTATATCTTGATTGTTTTGTTGTTGACGATGATGCTTTTCTTAGCTTTTAGAGTGGGAGAGGACATCCTCATAGCATCAGACCTCCTGAGCACTGTAGAAACAGGACTGGACTAAAGAATAAGGTAATAAAGTTTAGAAGAAGCACAAAAGTGTTCTCAATAAAGCCCTGATAATAGTCCTCATAATGGAAGATCAAAACAAAAGTAGAATTTAGCAAACTCTGACATAGATACCTGCTGTGGTTTTGTACTTGGGTGTGTTTCCACAGTATTTCTGGGTCTTTTATTTTAGATCTGATATTCAGTTTCAAGTCTGAATCAGGATTGCACTAATTCTTTTTTTTTAATATCCTAAAAATGGTGCGGTAAGTTAGTCTAAGTTTACTATCATTTATCACCGCCCACATTTGTTCAGTAACTCTGTCAACTCTATTTGGTTGTATCTGATATGTTATCTACAGAAACTTCAGAAAATATTTTAATGATTATTTTAGATTTTTATTATTTTTAGCTTCATATTTTGGAGTAAAATATTCTTTTGTATGACAAATAAAATATCTTTGTTCTATAGGTTTTCCAGTGTGACATTAAGTAAGCATTTAACCACAGGGTATAGCTAGCCACTACTGCTCCAGCACCGTGCCTTCCATGGCCGCCACCACTCCCTACAATGATGATAATGTACCGGGTTTCTGAAACTGAAAACAAGTCCTCAATTACATGTTTTCTTTTATAAAAGTTTCTGTGGTCATGGTGTCTCTTCATAGCAATAGAATAGTGATTTAGACAATTACACATGATTTTAAGGATGAATTATACTTTACTACTTACGTTTAAGTGGTGGGTAGAAAGAAACAAAAGAGCAATTTTGAAAGTTAATTTTCATAGACTTGTTGCAGTTCACCTGTTCCATATGTGTGGATGGCACTCTCCAAACAGAGTCTACAGAGATTGCCTATTTATAGATCAGAGGGTTTTCTTTCTGCTAAAGAGAAGCAAAATCTCTCAGAAGCTCTCTATGGGTCAGCATGGTTAGTTGCTGTACATTGCTCTGTACGCATGAATGCAGTAACTTTGATGCTTCTGGAAGAGTTGGGGCATACAGAGTTGTTTCTAAGTTAAATACTCAGTCTGTATAGTAGGACTTTGGACCCACCAGCTGCACAAACAAAGACACAGAGACTTTTTTAATATTTTAAAGCTCAGACGTTTCGCTGGGCAGATTCCCAGCTACCAATTTAGCATAGTCCTGGCATTACATGCCACCCCATGGCCAGCTCTACCTCTCTGCTCCTGTTCACGTGCAGCATTCACCTCAATGTCCCACTAGCAAATCTCTCACCTTTTTTTTATCACAGTCTTTCTCTTTCTCTCTCCCTCTTTCTCTGAGAAGTTCCATCCTCTGTTTCCTGCCTGGTTATGGGCCATCGGATCTTTATTACATTCAATAGGCAAGAGAGGAAGGATGAATATCTACAAAATATGAGATTGGTGATGGGCCACAGAATATCAATATGAAGGGCTGTTTAGTACTTACTTGCTAGTTAGTACTTAGTTCTCTGCTGGCTTAGCAATCAACGATTGAATATACAGAGACACACCCTCACACAATACACCTCAACAGCTCTCCCTTTTCATCCAATGGCTTTTTTTCCCTAACAGAAATAAACTATATACAATAAGAACAGTTATGAGAACCACCAGGTAAGAATTAAATTCTCAATGTCTATTCCATTTGTATTTGGCAAACTTGGGAAAAGTATTCCACTATCTAACCCATATTGGGAAATCCTAAGTTTTATACCTAAATCATTTTCTTATCACTATTCAAGCTTTACATCCTCTAACATTTACCAACTGTAAAACACCTTTTTAGACATAAACAACTTAAGCGTTTATAAACTTCCAACCTTCATAAACTTTATACCTCTTAACAAGTTTTTCTTTTCTGAATCTTGTAACAAGGAAAACTGTAAGACTATTGCTATCTAGTCTTTGACCCCAGGAAAGATCTGAGAAGGCTAAATTCTACATGAGTAAAAAGAAAGCGCAGAGCAAGCTTTCAAAACTTAAAAAAAAAAAAAAGACAGAAGGCTCTGACTACATGGACAGTCACTCAAGGTTTTTCTGTGTCTTTGGGGCATCCATTTTCAGCTGTCAGGAGTAGAAGACTTTTCAGTGAAGCAGGAATTTTGAAGGACTGTCCTACCTCATCTCAGCAAAGTGGAATAGTCGACTTCTCAGTGTCCTGCTTGTCCAGACTTTGATCAGTTTGCTGTCCACATTTGAGGTAAAGGGTAGTTTTTGGCCAGGGTCCAGCTTTGCCACATTTTAAGCAAGTTCCATGTGGAAATTCTTTGCTGCTCATCATCTTCTTTGTAGATGGGAGTTCTGCCAAAAGCTGCTGTGTCTCTCTGTGTTTTCTTATGAAAACATCGCTTCAATGCCTTTTTCTGTAGATCTGTGAAGTGTGTGAAGACCACCTATCTATTTAAAGCAGACAGACAAATGTTGTTTGTTTCTAGCTATTTACTTTCTGTTTAACTTTGAAAACATACAGAAGGCTAAATAAAGCTTTTTTCTGTAATTGAGTAAACTAGAACCTAACATGACTACAAGTATTCTTATCCCAGCATATCTTCCTAAAAGGCAGAGAGACACCACCCAAATCAACAAAATCAGAAATGAAAAGGGGGATATAACTACAGACACTGAGGAAATCCAAACAATCATTAGGACTTATTTCAAAAGTCTATATGCCACAAAATTTGAAAATCTAAATGAAATGGACAATTTTCTTGATATATTTGACTTACCAAAGGTGAACCAGGACCAGGTAAATCAACTAAATAGACCTATATTCCCCAAAGAAATAGAAGTGGTCATCAAAAGTCTCCCATCCAAAAAAAGCCAAGGACCAGATGGCTTCAGCGCAGAATTCTACCAGACCTTCAAAGAAGAGCTAACACCAATTCTCTTCAAACTATTCCACAAAATAGAAACAGAAGGAACATTACCAAACTCATTCTATGAAGCCACAGTCACCTTGGTACCTAAACCTCACAAAGACTCAACAAAGAAAGAGAATTTCCGGCCAATCTCCCTTATGAACATTGATGCAAAAATACTTAATAAAATACTTGCAAACCGAATCCAAGAACACATCAAAGATATTATCCACTATGACCAAGTAGGCTTCATCCCAGGTATGCAGGGGTGGTTCAATATACGGAAATCCATCAATGTGATCCACCATATTAACAAATTGAAAGAAAAAAACCACATGATAATCTCCCTAGATGCTGAAAAAGCATTTGACAAAATCCAACATCCATTCATGTTCAAAGTATTGGAAGTGCACATTTTAAGCATACGTTACCAGCTCAAGAAGTTTGGAACATGAGCTCCTCGGACATTTGTAGCTGCTATGGGTAAAGTGCTTCCTCTTTCCCCTGCCTGCCCGCTTCAGGGCTTCAGGTCCTGGCCCACTGCACAGTCTGGGAAGGAGCTGGCCACCAGCCACTCTGGGCAGGCTGCAGTGCTGATTGGCCCAGGTTATGCCGCAGGCATGGGGTGGAAACCTGTGTTCCCAGGTAGTCAGGTTGTGACACCCCCTCAAGGTAAAACTCACAGGCTTCACTTGCTTGTGGGCACAGCTGCTAGCTGCTGCTGCTGCTGCTGTGCCAGTGGCTGCCGGCAGAGCAGACAGGGGTGGTCCTGCGGATCTGCACCTTCCGTGGTTTTTCCACAGTTTCTGCCACCTGCCAGTCATAGCCAGGCAGTCTGAAGCACTCAGCTCACAGAACAACATGCTCACCATGATGAAATAGCCTATGGTAACTAGGAAACTGTAGTAACTTCCTGCTGCGCTTTCAGGACTGGATCCCGAGTACAGAACTTGTGGCCTAATGCTTGAATCTAGTGGATTATGTGCCTAAATTCCTGGCCCAGGTTGGTATACCAGATATAATGTGGGGCTTTTGTGGACCTGTCATCAGTATAAGTAAGACAAGGAGATTTTTATATAGTTTAAAGTTAGATGTTTTAGCTGAGTAGATTCCCAGCCAGCGTTATAGCTTAACCTAATGAATTCTGGCACTATGTCCCACCACGTGGCCAGATCTCCTTCTCTGCTCCTGTTCACGTCTTCTCATCGACCTCAGTGTCCCACTGATGAATCTTCCACCTTTGCTTTCTTCTCCTAGCTTCTCCTTATTTATTTTGTAAATAAGTCACTGAGTCACTTTGTTATTTCAAGACAGAATTCTGTGTTTAGAGTTACAGGAAACCTTCTTGATCATAATGAAATTAAGATTAGATGTAGTCAGTAAAAGCCTCAAAATAACACAGTGTTATCCTGAACAAGACAAAAGGAAGGGAGATGTATTTGGAGATACCATCTGGTCAGGCTGATACAAAGCTTCAAAGAAAAGAATCACACAACTGCAGATCTCACTTGAACACTATTTGTTTCTCTTTGATTCCATATTCCATACTTGCTTTGAAATAGAAAAAAAAAAAAGAAAAACACAAAAATAAAAGGAGGAAAGAAAGAGAAGCCCATCACCAAATTCAAAACTATTCAGAAGCTATTAAAAATGTGATAAATAACCTATAAGAATTCATGATTGATCCTTGAAAAGTACAGTTTCTCCACAGTGAATGTGAAAATCTTGTTGGGAATCCTTGGTTGGCATCTGCCTTGCATAATCCCAACAATCTCTTCAAATTTCATTGAATTTCTACCCAATCTTCTTGCCTCAGATGTTTGAAGACATTTGAGAATGTGGATGGTGGTCAATAATTGGAACAAAACTGAACCTTCCTTGACCTTTCTCAAGGGATTCTATAAAAAAATCTTTAGGCTTATACCACCCAGCACTCACCTGGAGAGCTGTTTTCTAAAGGTTCCATCTGAATGAAGGCTTTACCCATTGGCTTTGTTTAGGTTTCTACCTTGTGTTATCTCTCTCAGTGTTCATGCCATTTTTTTTTTGTTGTTGTTCCTCTTTGTATTTAATTCAGAAACAATCTTTATTTCTTAGTTGCGTTATTCATGGATAAAAATTTGCCCTTTTGAATACTTAGTGGATTTTACTGTTTCACAGCTTAGTCCCTATAGGAGGTTATTATCCTCCTTCTCCCTGAATTAGAACTGCCCTTTGGAAGGAAAATGTACACCAAATGCCTAGGAGTTTCTTGAGATATAATCTTTCTTTCCTTCTTTCTTTCTTTCTTTCTTTCTTTCTTCCTTCCTTCCTTCCTTCCTTCCTTCCTTTCTTTCTTTCTTTCTTTTTTGTTGATTTACATTTCCATTTTCATACACACACACACACACACACACACACGTGGTATGCATGAGTTGATGTGTGCAGGCTCTTCTGTATGTTTGTGGTGTGCAGTGGAGGCTGATGACCCTAGGTTCATGTTGGGAATCATCCTCAATCACTCTTCCACCATATTCCCTAAGACAGGATTTCTTGATCAAACTTAGATCTTTTGATCTTCATAATCCTTCATGCCCACTAGATCAGAGTCTTCCAACTGAGTCATCTCCCCAGCAGAAATCTGTTTAAAGCTGTGTTAATTCTGAGAGAACTGAGGAACTGACTCTTATTTTCAAAGGTTGGCAAAGGAGATAATATTTGGCTGGCTTTTCCTGAATTGTTTGTCAACCCTTGAAAATTATATGTCTCTCTAAAATTTTATGTGAGAAAATTAAATCTAAAAAATTATAATGGTACAATTGAAAGATAGAATAATTCAAGAATCTTCCTTTATAACACAAACCTGTTTGGTCTCATTCATACTGTTCTACTGAAGGCAGTCTAAAACCATAGCATTCTTTCATTCTTATTTGTTTTAAATAAACACTTTCCTGGAGGGGACAGGAGTTCCACAGGGAGGGCAACAGAACCAAAAATTCTTGCCACTGGGGTCTTTTCTGATACTGATATTCCAACCAAAGACCATGCATGGAGATAACCTAGAACCCATGCACAGATGTAGCCCATGGCAGCTCAGTGTCCAAATGAGCTCCCTAGTAAGGGGAACAGGGGCTGTCTCTGACATGAACTCAGTGGCTGCCTCTTTGGTCACCTCACCCTGAGGGTGGAACAGCTTTACCAGGCCACAAAGGAAAACAACGCAGCCAATCCTGAGGAGACCTAATAAGCTGTGGTCAGAGGGAAGGGGAGGAGGACCTCTCCTATCAGTGGACTTGGAAAGGGGTATGGGAGGAGAAGAGGGAGGGAGGGTGATATTAGGGTGGAATGAGGGAGGGGGTTACAGCTGGGATACAAAGTGAATAAACTATAATTAATAAAAAATACATTTTTAAAAAATAAATAAACTTTGGCTGAAAAATTAGAATGGACATTTTAGATGGCTTAAACTACTGAATCAAATATCATTTTGAAGCTAGGAAAGCTGGGTGTTTGCATTAACTTTATTAATAGCTTCCTGAGTTTGTATATTTCACAAAAAACAGAGTTTGGAACTTTTAAAGGTTTCCGTTTACCAAGTATCACACACAGTACCAGAGACAGGATAATCCAACATAGTGGTACTGAAAGAGCAGTCATCTTGAGCCCCCACCCCTAGAGGGCCACTTCAAGTCTTTACCTTAGGATCTGAGGGCCTGGCAGGCAGCTGGAAGCTAGCATAGGCTTTTCAGTTTTGCTCTCTTTCTAAGCCCTTCTTCACTCTAGTGTTTCACTTTAATCCTAGTAAGCTTAACATCTGGGTAAGAAAAGTGGCTTAAAAAGAAATGATGTATGGACAGTCTAAAATTATGAAAATTGTTGCCTAAAGGAATGAAATAACCTAGAACCAATCACTGACTATGCAATGATTAGAAGAAGGATATGGGTCTGACTAGAGATATCCATCTGGTAGACTCTATCATGCAGTCACCTAATAAAGGTGAATCTACAGTCTGTGAGGGGAGTTTGGATTGTCACCACTTGCTGGGTGCCATAGGTTTCTAGTGTGTAGAAACTAAGAATGCTGTCAATATCCTGTAACTGATGGAGGTGGGTTGTCCCATAATGTATGGTTTTATAGCTTACCTGAGAAGAGTATATAGTGAAAATATTTGGTAGCTATAAAGATATTAGCAAGTTTGAAGTCCATTAAGCTAGAGCTATCTTCCACTGCTAGGAGGGTAAGTGCTTTCTTAGCATTTAAACGATAATGTAAAATGTGGATTAGTTGGGCTTTGTTGAGATTTATTAAGGTAAAACTATATTTTGGTTAAGAAAAACAAAGCAAACCAAACCAACTAAACAAACAAAAAACAAAAGCAAACAAGCAAGTAAACAAGAAAGAAACCGAGAAACCAAGAAATTAAATTCTTCCTCAAGTCTTGGTTGGGGAGACCTGAAATGCCAAGCTAAAACTGAAAAACATTTCTAAGCTGAAAACATTTCTAAACTCTTGTCTCCTCCTAAGAATTAAACCATCTGGCCTGTCAGTCATCTAGCCAGGAGCACATAGCAGGAGTAAAACCATCAGCCACTTGTCTGAATCCTGTAAACATACCCCCTTCACAGGGGGGAATGGAATTATTTTACTTTTCCTTCCCAGAAACTTTTCTTAGTAATGATGTTTGCAGCCACTTTCAGAGATGACAGTGGTGCAGGCTTGCCCACATTTCTTACTCAGAAGACTAAGTTTTCCATCTTTATTTCTTTGAATATTTTTCTGTTGGATTTGGCATGCTTTAGCAAACAGTGCTTTCTTGCTCAGCTTCTCTGAAGCCCTAGGTCTCCATTTGTGAAAAGCCACTTCTGAACTTGTCAGTCACTTGCACTTTTTCTTTTTCTCTCTCTCTAATTCAAGCAAGGTTTGCTACCAAGGCATGGAGAGTTACTAAGGTTTACAACATGGTTGCTCTATTTTTTTTTTATCTCAAACTTTAATAAAATTGTCTTCAATATTGCTTATCATCCCATTTTTAATTTTTTTTTTATTAAAAAGACCAAGAAGGTGCAAAGGAAACCACAGTTTCCCAAGTAACATATGGCATTGAACACAAATTTCCCCAACTGTCCCTGGTAACAAAGAAAGCTTGGTTTAAAAAGGACTACATCCAATGAGATGGAGATGTTTTTGTTTTGGCAGAAATGAAACAATTCTAGAGATAGTTGCGTCTCTCAATATTACTATATTTAAACAATGACCCCTGCACCCCCGCATTGTAATTTCCCTAAGAATCTTGTGCTGGAAGAAGGAAAAGCCACAGCCTGAGGAGGACTTAAATTCTGGAAGTTGTTCCCATAGTTCTAACAACACATGAGTACACTCTACAGGATGAGATTGAACTCCAGACAAAGGTGGGTCAGTGCGGTGTAGACCATACCTTGATAGGGACTGCTTAGGTGTGCATTTCTGTATAGTTTTACTTTAGAATCCTGTGGACAGATTTTGTGGGGTGTTACTGGATTTCTTTGTCTCTCTTCCCAATGTGACGGTATTTATTTTGTTCGTTCCACTAATAATACTGGTTTTTAAAATTGGTGTATCAATAGTGGGTGGTTAAACAGGACTTGGGGCACAGGTTGTGACCCCAGCTTTTTTAACAGAGACAGTATAATAAGGGAAAGGGAGTGAATAGAAAGAAAGTGTGAGCCAGACAATGACAACATCTTCTTTATTTCTTCATTTCTAAATTTAAAATTGAGATCTAATGAGGGTGCAATACTCCCTCTCAGGCCAGCATTTCCTGGGGAACTTACCTAATGAGTAATGTCTTAATTTCTACTCCCTAGCTCTAGCTCTAAACATGGCATGAGAGGTGAGCTGTTCATCTCCCATGTGATTGTGTCCTTCTACTGAGAACATGGGTGTGTCAAACATTAATTACTATCAAGGTGAACTACAGTTTTCCTCTCACCTTTTTGTGTCCAAGGGCAAATGTAGGTGGATGATTCAACAAGTTTTATCTGACACGAGATAGGCAACAGGAAGCTTGGTGAAGGAGGGCGTTGCAAGTGTGTGTTTGGTGGGAACATGTATGACAACACAACACATTATCAAATTTTTGGGAGTCTTGGTGGAGTATGCCTTTTGTTACTGAGGTAATCAGGATCTCTTCTTGTGGTTCTTAGTCTCATCAGTGAGTGAATTAAATAACAAGTTCAATTGGGAGCTTGAAGACAATTATATTAGCATTTAAATAAAAAACCACAGGACAGGCATGCTATAAACCTGTATCGCTGCCCAAAGAAGGACAATGGGAAAAAAAATAAAAGCATTTGATGCGCTGGCATGGAGGTCAGCCTTATGGCAGATGAGCATCCATAACACAAGGAGCAGGGCATTAAAGAAAAGAATAAGTCCCAAAGCATCAGGAAGAGTATGCTTAGAAAAAAAGATGGGAGAAAGAAAAGTTAACCAAGAGAGTTGCAAAGCATCAAGACTGCTTTAACAGAAGAGACTGTGTCGTGGACAGGAATCCTAGAAAGGAAAAGTATGTTATCTGGAGATGAGCCTGCCTTTCTAGAGGCAGTCCACAGATGCCTTCCTGAGAAGCAGTTCTTTGGCCAGGTAAATAACCTGTCTGGCTGGATTAACAATGCTACCTATAAATAGATTCCATCCTTTATTTAAACACCTTGAGAGCACTTGAGAGTATTATGTTCCTTGTGTCACGAGTAGTCAGATTCTAAAGACCTGAATTTACCTCATGGTATTGGCTATCCCTGGGAGAGAGACCTCATTCAGCCTGATCTGTTATGAAAGAACTGATAGTTATGTAAGTTTTTATGTGAATTTCCATACAATGTAATCTAATGATTATGTCTGAGTGTAATGCCAGAAGCATGCATAGAGAACTTGGATCTTAGAGTGAACATGCTGCCCTTCTACTGAGTCACATACTTTTGCTTAGCTATGGTTGTTGGGTGATGAAGATCCATTGTTTTTCCTTGGTGGACAAAGGCATTTCATAACAATGAGTTCCATTTTTGTTCCAATATAGGCTAAAATACCACTACACTGACTGAAGAGTTGCAAGTTTCTAGAAGATACTGAAGTCAATTTAGTGATTCTTAATATTGATGTTTAAAATTAACCTAAAGTTTAGTTTTAAATAATGCAACAAAATTGGGAATTTGCCCTGCATTAGGGCAAGGTTGATTTCTTTGTGAAAGTTGAGGAAGATCTGCATATTCCTGGCTCTCCTTTTTATTTCCTTTGGCATCTAGGGTTTTGCCCCCTGCCATGTGCCAGGCTTGGATAGAACTTTTACTGCCCTAAATTGTATTTACTTCTCAGAATTCCTGAGCCTTGATACTGGCTTCTCTGTGGGAGCTCGATAAATATTCATTGATGGGGATGGTAATGAATACTAGATTTTTTTTTTTTTTTTTTGGCTCTCTGCTTTCTGACTTTAATCCAGCCATTTCCTTCTCTCTTCCCTGGGGTAACTGGCAATCTGTTTAAAGTATGTTTGCACTTTGGAATCAGGAGGAGAAGCTAGCATAATTATTAGCTTCCAGTAACTCCCAGACTGTCAGTTAATTCTCAGGTCTTGCTATTTTCTCTACTCTATCCACAGACCTAAGTTTCTGTATAAATGAATTACATACCACCCTAGAAGATTTACTTCAGTGATGAAAGGTTAAAAGGGCTTCTTGGTCTCTCTCCAAGCACACTGCCATACAGATGTCCGAATTCATGCACCTGGTTGTTACCACGGGGGGAAAAAAATGTTTGGCTAGCTACCAAATCTGTCAATAGGTATGTGGAATACTCCATAACAGTCATTTGAAATTCAGTTCACTTACCTGCAAAATGATGGCCTTAGAAAAGAAGATGTCTATTTTCTGTCCTCTTAGACTAATAAAACCCAAAAAGTAAACGAATATTCATATAGACAAAATATGTGCTGATGCTACAATACCACTGATCTCATCATTTGAATATAAGTATACATAAGTAGGATATTATATAATCAATATATAAAATAACATAAAGAAAAGATTTATTTCTTAATGGACATGGATAATCATAAAATTACATAAAATGGAGATCAGCTATCACAGTGGGAACTATGGATAAGCAATAGGAACTATGCTGTAAACATTTCACATGCCTGTTGCCCAGAATGCCAACACTCAGGAATCTGCAATGTGCAGAGTTTTAAAGCACTGTATTAGTTATTGTTCTCATTGCTGTGACTCAGTGTTTGCCAGAAGCATCTTAAGAAAGGAAATATTTATTTGGATCACTGTTGAGGTCTTGTTCATCATGGCTGTAGAGGAGCCATGATAAGAACGTAAACTACCTGTTTACATTGTATCTACAGAGAGAGATGACTGTCAGTACTTAGCCTGCTTTTTCCTTCCATCCTGTCTGATGTATTATCCCTTCACTGGTGCCATCCACATTCAGATTGGGTTTTTTTCTCCTCAGATAAACCCTTCTGGCAGCCTATCCAGTAATGTGTTTCCATGATGATTCTAAATGCGATCAAGTTAAAAATGAAGACTAACTATCAAAATAAGGACCAGGTAGTCCTAGAAGGTGTGTTCCAGGTAATGCATAGCTTTCTGTTTTACAAATCAGTCACCAAGCATTGAGTAGAGTCATCATGGGTCTTCAAGGGTTTTAGCCATGAATAGTTCCTGAATCCTTCCTCTATTGATTTCTCCATGGCTTGGGGTCAAGGTTTGTAATTCAATGTATTGAATTGAAGAAATATTTGTTCTTTCTTCTCAAACCTGATATCAGATGAAGCCTGAGTTTGTACAAGAAAATTTTACCAAATCAAATTTCACGGATTCTGTGAAGACTATTTTTATGAACTTCAACTCCATTAACCTAGGAAGGGTACAAACCTGTTCAACAGAGTGTCATAATGTGAGATACCTACTTTTCATCTGATCAGAGGTGTCAACATCAAAATTTTGGCCATTATTTTTGCAAATAATTTTTTTTTTAGTGAAGAATTTTCTCAAACACTGTATGTTAAATCAGTGTAACATTATTTTTCACTAAGTTTAATTTTTCTATTCTATAAATCACTTTAGATGCGTCCTCTTTCCTATACTTTTTGCTTAGTGTGAGAAATGCATTTCCCCATTCTTATTCCTTCCAGTTTTATTTTGTTGCTTCCCCCAAAATTCAACTGTCAAGCAAGCTCAAACTCTAAATTACAATCCTTTTTTAGTTATTTGATAATAGCCAGGGCTATACAAAAACCTGCCCCAAAAAATAATAATATAAACAAAATAGATGAAGTACATGATACAAAATTTATATGACTGTTGCAAAAATAGATGTGTAGCATTGTTGGTTATTTTATTGGAACTTAATGTTTTATGGGCTGGGGGCGTGGCTCAGCAGTTAAGAGCATTGGCTGGACTTCCACAGAACTCGGATACTATTCCAAACACCCATGATATCACAAGAGTCTCTAGTTCCAATTTCAAGGAATCCAACATCGTCTCTGCCTTCTGGGAGTGACAGGCATGCAGATAATAACAGATCTAATACCAGTCAGAACACTCATTCACATAAATAAAGTTTAATAAAAATAAACAAAGGGATAGAGAGTTGGTTCAGCAGTTAAGAGCACTTGTTGCTCTTTTAGAGTATTCACATTTGATTCCTAGAACTCACACTGGCTCAACCATCCATAACGCCAGTTATAGGAGATCTGTTGCCTTCTTCTGACTCCCTTGGACACTAAGGCATTCATGCGCACATACATAACTGAGAGGAGAGCACTCATACACACAAATATAGGGATATTTTAATAAAATAAAATTAAAAAAGTGACTGGATGCAATCTTTACTTTTATTGCTAATTTCAAAAGATGTTTTGTATAAAATTGCTTTTTTAGGATGGGAGTTCTAACATTATATTATTAATGTAGATAAACTAACTTCTCATATTTCTTGCTTTGGTGAATATAAGACCCTTATCAGTGTTTGCTTTCCAGATGTTAGTTCAGTTTTATAATCTTATTTTTTTGGGGAGAAGTGCAAGTGTAGGATTCTTTTTAATCAGCATTCAATTCTAATTTAGTTTTCAAACCAGAGTTGGCTGGTATCCTCATTTTTCTTCACATGAGAGAACATTGGCAAGACAGTTGTGCTGCACAGAGAATTCTACTGCACCAAAACCCCAAATCATTTCAAATGAATGAATATTGCATTGGCCGGTCCTCATCTCTTGGGGGTATTTGCCTGTTTGGTCACAATAAAGCTTCAATAATTGAGGTGTCTTTTTCCAGTGAAATATTACAGACAACTAGCAAGTATGGTCAATTTAAGTAACTTTGAGCTAATGTAAGAACCAGAATTTGGGAAACCTGAAATTATAAAATGATTTTTTAAAGAAAATGCTTCATTGTATATGAAGCATTTATAACTTAGACTTAGAATGATGACATATTTGTCATAGTTAGGAGAATATATATATATATATATATATATATATATATATATATATACATATATATATATTTCTAGTTCTATAGCTGAGGTCCTGATTTTAAGTGACAATATGACAAGATAAAATCATGTAAGTTTACCACAATATATAAGTTTTCAGAGAGGAATGTGGAGACCCAAAGGGTTGCACAGACCTGTGCAGTTTTCTTCTTGATGTGATGGAATGGATAGTTGTAGAGATGTGTGGTTGTACAGCTCTGATCCAATCATCTTAAGCTGGGAAGGAAGTATCACTACTTGGTGGTACAGATTCTCCTGTCTTCTCGCATTTTCACATGTAATCGCATGAAAGGGTTTCTATATGGTTTGTTCCCTCAGACTTCATAAACTAGAAGATGGTCCTCACTACAATGTTATCAAATGGTGCTCAAGGGTGTTCTTTAGAAAATGAATACTAACGGGAAGTAACTAGGCTTATAACAAGTTAATGTTCATCTCATAGAAATTGGTTAGGTTGTGAAATTGGTTTAATTATTACGACAGCTTGCTGATATAAAGCAGAGAGTCTCCTTGATTATTTTCTCACCTGCATGTCCTTCACTCTGTTGCCATCTTCCACTTCTGTTTTAGTTATATATTATCAACTTGTAGAGGGCTGGAGGCCTTCACCAGGTTCAGCAAATGCTAATGCCATGATCTTGCACTTGACTCCCTCCAGAAATGTGAGCCATAAATGCCCCCTTTTTTTAAATAATGTATTCAGCTTTGGATGATTAATTATAATGATAACAATACCATAATAAAACATCTTGTGAGGAATGGGGCATTGTCGTATTTCTCATGAACATGTGGCAGTAGCTATGGAATTGTGTACATGTAGAGTCTGCAAGAGTTTGAAGAAAAGGCTAGAAAAAATTCTGTCATGCTAAATAAAGTGGGGAGATGGGCTCTGAAAACAAAAACAAAAACAAACAAACAAAAACTAGGTATGGTTTAGAAAGTCTTAGAAATCTGTTAAATGGCCATCATTAGACTGCTGATAGAAACAAAATTGGTAAAGGCCACACTGACACATAAAGACAGAACATTCCTACTGCAGGATCTTAGGATTTGTTTCAGGGAGAAGGGAAGGGGAGGATGACTTGCTGGAACCAATTCAGGGAAAAGGATCAGGAGGAGGTGAGCATGGCCTTTTTGTTTTGTTGGTTTTCCAGTGAGTTCAACTTTCCTATGTGCTCAAAAAAGTTTGTGCTTTTTATAGTTCCCAGATTTGACTTGCTTTAAGGATAAATGAAAAGGGGTTTCTATTTTCTGCATGGCTACACAAAGTTTTGAACTTAGTAGTGACCTTTCAAAGTGCATTCTGAATCTCAAGTACACAAGTGCGTGATGGTTAGGCTTCAATGTCAACTTGACTGGGTTTAAAGACACCCTGGACATACATTATCTGCATGCTTGGAGAGGGTGTTTTTACTGTGGTTCAACTGAGGAGGGAGGATCCAACCACAAATGTGAGTGTTACTATAGTATGGATTGACATTCTGGAATAAACAAAAAGTAGAAAAATGTGCATTACCTAAATCATTTGGGGGGGGGAACTCTGTCATAAGAAATATTGACATAAAAATTTCCATTCTAAATTGAGCAAGTACATGTGACTCACCCATATTATTACACATCTCTGCAAGTATCTTGGCAGTGCAGCTGTGTTTCCTGTCAGTGCACAGGATGCATAAGTAGGCAACCAGGAGTTTGAGAGCAGTCTTGTCTCACCAGCGAGATCCTGCTTCAGAACCCAAACTAAACTTAAACAAAGCAATAAAGACAAAACTAAACAAAAATAGCTGAGAAAACACTATAAAAATCAGTAACTAAATTGTGAAATGGTCTTTTCCAACTCCTGTAACCAATGAGAATCTTTTAACATTTATTTTCTACCACAAGAGTCAAGGTAGTCAGTTCATGTGTGCAAAGTTGTGAAACTGAAATGGCCAATTTTATGCTGAGTTAACTAAATTTTTATACTTCTTGTTCTACTTAAATATTAAAATACAGGAAATAAAAACCACTTCACATTTGAAAATAACTCGGTAACGTGTATTTAGCTCTATTCTTAACAGACAGATCTCTTAAGTCCTAGCTCTGAAGAACTGAAGAGCCCTGCTTTGAGGCACTCCTGACCTAAGATTTGATCTAAGCTTTAGATGATGGTAATAGCTTGTTTTGGTGGAGGGTTCAGCGTATATAAGTGATTCATTCTACAAGCAATAAATGCCTCAAACAATTCTTGCAAATGTTTAAGGAAAAGGCCCCTTAAGCCTAAGGCAGGTTAATTTAATCAAACAGCTAATTTAAGACATCTCTAAATTCAGCCTCAATACAAGTATACACAGAGGTGCTATTCAGGATTTTGTTGTGGTAAAAAATACTTTCCAAACATAGCAGGCTTAAAATAACAAAGATTAATTTCTTGTTTGTACAAACCATGAAGAAGATGCCAGTAGTTTTTCAGGTTCTCAATCCTCTGTGCAAGCAATCAGCCTTCTACTTCCTAATAAACTCCTACTTTATGCCTCCTGGAGAGATGAAAAGGCAACTCTCATTGGACAGGAAGCACTGCACTTCTGAATTTTACTAATGAAATCCGGCCATTTAAATATGATTGACAGCTAAAGACTTGGATATTGCAATCTACTTATCTCTCTTTGTTCATGAAATATATGTTATGTGTGTATGTGTGTGGGGAGGGTGGAGAAGAAAAAAGGAGCTTTAATGTTTATTACAGGAATAAATCATTAAAAATATAAAGTATTACAATTCTTATCTCCAGTCGCCTTAGGAGTCTGGAGCTTAGTAAATTTCTTATTTAATTCACGTGATTTCAATGTTATAACTTTTAAAAGATGTGAATCTAAATGGACACACTCTGTGCTTCTGAACATAAGTATCAATTACCAGCTGTCATCTACAGTTTCATTTTGTCAACCAAAGAAGCAGCACCGGAAATAAAGCAGAGCCCCTGAAGCCCTGACTCTTCCTAACCTGTGCTTTATTCCCTGTTAGGCTGCTTGCTTTCCTTCATCTCCAACCCCTAGAATCCATTCTTGGCAGATGAGATTTGAGGGTTCATTGGCCATGGGAATGCAGCTTCTGTAGAAAAATACACAATAAAGAAAACCTAAAGTCTGACATTTGAGCATTCTCTTCATGAAGGTTTCACTGGCATCTCCATATATTTCCTCTGCAGATCCAATTTCCTATGTCTTTTTCAGGTATTAGTCACAAATGCACATGTCTTCATTAACATTAGGAAGAGAAATTGTCTCTATCCATACTCAACTAACAGAAGGTCATTATTTGCATCTTGAAATGTGTTAAGTTGTGTTACTAGAAATGAAACAAATCCGTTCTACTGTGCAAAACCCAGCCATTTAAAGACACACACACAGCAAAAAACATAAAAGCCAGAGGCAGAATTTTTCTGAGTGCATTCTGTACTGGGGACTGAGCAATGTACAAGGGTCATGGATGCCAGATGGCGTTCTTCATGTTCCATCTGTGATATATGCCGTATACAATAGATTTTGCAAGCTCTCACAATTGTCTTAGGATTTCCATCTAATATAGGCCATAAACCTTGTTCCTTTTCTTTCCCAGTAAATTTCAAAGGCCCATGAGTTGCATGTGAATCACAAAAGCTCCACAGGGTTCAGACAAACTTTGAACTCCAAGTGTCAGAAAACAGAATTGAAAAATTCACAAAAACACCTTTATTCTCTGGGTCAGCTCAGCAGGGACCTTGCAGTATAGAACAGGTGAGGATGAAAGCTAATCAAGAAAGGAAATCCTTCTGCAACAACACCACCAGCCAGAAGCCCTGATTCACAATCAGGGAACTGGTTGTGTTTTTAAGCAAAGCATCATTTTTGGCTTTTCTTGATACTTATATCCAGCTCAGAGAAGTATACCACTAGAGGCTTCTTTCTTATGTCTCATCAATAAATCAGCAAGATAAAAATAACTGCTTCTCTCAAAGTTAAAGCAAAATAAAAGTGAGGGCTACAGCTCTTTTCCTCAACTTCTTCCTTTCCCTTTTATTCTCAGGCGGCGCTAACACCAGGAGCCCTGTAGCACTCAAGTCTAATCATATAGATTAGACATACACACAGTGCTCACTATCACTTAACATTTATTATTAGCAGCGTCTCATTAGAATGTAACTCATTAAAATCATTCATTCACTGAAATACTTCAAGATACAGCCTCAATGTATATCTCTTGGAAGAATATAAATGAGGGGGTTTAGAGAAATGGTTCAGCAGTTTAAGAGTGTATCGTTGTTGCAGGGTACCTGAGTTTGGTTCTTAACACCTGTGTCTGGTGACTCAATTTTCTAGCCTGAAACTTTAAGTTCTGAGGCATTTGATGCCTTCTCCTGTCTGTCTTCTGAAGATGCATACACATATTTTCTCACTCTTGCACTCGCTCTCTCTTTTAATTAAAATAATAAATGATGTTTCTAACTTGGAAAGGGGCACGGTGGAGATGAGGGAGGGAGGGAGGGACTGGGAGGGAATGAGGGAGCGGGACACGGCTGGGATACAGAGTTAATAAAATGTAACTGATAAAAAAATAATAATAAAATAAAATAAAAAAAAACCTCAAGTGACAACACATGCTGGAGAGGTTGTGGAGAAAAGGGAAGCCTCCTCCACTGCTGGTGGAAATGTAAACTTGTACAACCAAAAAAAAAAAAAATATCCTACAGTGCCTGGGCCTAAAGTTGAGGAAAATATTTCAAAACAGTTTTAGATGAGTCTCCCCAGTAAAGAAAATTCTAGAAAGTTCTGTCATTTGGGTACAGAACTTGAATGGATTTCATTTATTCACAGAAGTTCAGCTTCCAATAACTGCCAAATGCCGCTTTTCCGGCTCTTCCAAAAGTGTGTAAATTCCTGCACAATTAAGAGCATAACAGTTCTTTCCTGAGGCTGTCTTAGATCTTGACATGTGGAACATTCATTCAGTGTACAGAGATTTATGCAGTTATGCTGGAGTAAACTAATGCTTACTGTTTAATAGAAATTAAGCTTTTCCTCCAGATACTAAAAATGTGAGTCATTTTTCTTCATATTAAGTTATTTAGTAATTTTAAATCTTGGCTTTAGAACACCAGTTATACTTTTCACTGCTGGGACCAAATGCTGACAGTAAGCATCTCATGGCGTGAGGACTGACTTTGGCCTGTGGCTGTGGAAGACAGATTTCCTCCTGGCAGGGAAAGTATAACAGTGGGAGGAAGTCATAGCTGTGGTGGTCAGAACTGTGCTTTGGTGGATAAGAAAGCAGAGAATCGGGCATCTGCTGTTACTTTCTCATTTTTTAGTTTATTTATTTATTTATTTATTTATCTATCTATCTATTTATTTATTTATTTATTTTCATGTTTTATTCCAGACTATCAGTCCATGCTATAGCACCACTTGCATTTGTGCTTGGATCCTTTCTTTCTCAGTTAAACCCCACTGAAAACACTCTCAGAGAAGCATTTGGATGATACAGCTCGTGGTGGTTCTAAACCCAGTCAAGTAGACATTGACAACTAATCATCACAGTCACTTGTGTATTTGAGATACAGAATTTACTTTGGAAGGTCACTCCTAAGTTGAGCTTCGTGATGGTCTACAGAAAATAGAAAACCCATTATGTTTATCATTAAATCAAGCTAAAAAGTACTCCCAAACTATAGAAGTACTAATGTTTTGAGCACATAGGAGGGTTGAACTCATTAAAAAACCAACTAATCCAACATTTGAGAAAGCCAGTCATAGGAGAAATCACATAAAAAAGCATGCTTTATTGTATGAGTCATTAAGATGAATTTTTAATAAATATAATTGCATTTTAAACGTTGATGGTGAAGTAGTAAGAATGTGAAGAGTCTACATATTATCATATGACTAATTCTTACTCAGAGACTCTTTTCCATACAGTCTCTAAGTAATCATGAGAGGTGCTGTGGTCAGGGCAAAAATCCAACAGAAACACTACTCACTGTAAGTTTCTAAATGAAAGAATAGTAGCTGTTGTGAAGAAAGCATGATGCACTGTTCAGATACTTTTCTATATTTGCATGGAAGCGAAATTTTAAAGAACTGAGAGACAGGCAGTATGTTGGTTTGAGTGAACCCTGTAGCGTAAAGACAAATTCTTGACCCATAGTTAGAGGAACTGCCTAGAAAGGAATAGGAGCTGTGGACTTGTCGGAGGGGGTATATCACCAGGTTTTGAGAGACTCATGTTATTTCCAAATCTCTCTCTATAACTCTCTTCTCTTTTATTCCCTGCCTCTCAATTGTTATCTCAAGATGTGATTCTCACCTATTGCTCCAGCACTGGGCCTTCCTGATGGCTGCCATGCTTCTTGTCATGATGGTCCATAAGCCCCCATTAAATTCTTTCTTCTAAGAAAGAATGCCTTGGCCATGGTGCCTCTTCACAGAAAAAGAAAGTTAACTGACACAAGCAGCAAAACTATTCGCAGACTAGAGATGAATTCTTACCCAAAGTAAGGAACAAAAATCAAAGACATCCCTCTTTTATTTCAGACAAATGAGAACATCACCACTGAGACAGATGAACAAACTTTAATTATGCCTGGAGGTGAGGTCAGGATCATTGATGAAAAAGGATGAAGCCTTAAGAGTCAAGAACCCATTATTTTCCCAAGACTGAGGCTGAAGCAACATAAAACAGTTTCTTTGTCTCCTCCATGGCCCCATAATTGTCAACGATAAAGAAAAAAATGAGAAAAATTCAATATATTGGTTAGGAAGGGAAAGATACCCAAAAATATCTTTTCTTTGTGATTTAAACAAAGAGATTACTTTAACCAAGAATTATATAAAATTACATAAAACAGAAATCACTCTCATTCTAACACTGTTATTGAGGTAAAACTTCCAAGGCTGCTAATTCATCGAATGAAAATGTAATCAAACACAAAGAGTAATGTTTACTTGAGTTTACTCAATTCCCCAGATAGAGTACTACAGAGAAGCAAGCCCACATCTAAGAATAAGTAAAACATGACAGCGTGTATTGCCCTATGAATACTTTAAGACAAAATCATGAAATATATAAATGAGCAAAAACACAAAACTGCTGTTCAAAAATTATCAGCCAAATCCTATTAAATATGACACTGACAAATGTAAAATCAGACAAGAAATATAAACAATTAATAAGCTAAATCTTCTTAGGGAAAGACAGCTTGATATAAAAAGTATATGGGAGATTTTAATAGATAAAGAGAAATTTTCATAAAGAGAAAAATAGAAATGATGGAAATAAAAACAAAATAGCAGATGAAGAATCTATTAATGAATTTATCACTAGATTTTAGAGCTAAGAAGAGAATGAGCAAATGTCATTCTTGTTTGAACTGTCATGTAAGTTCAATCAGGGGTCTTAGGTATATGGAGTGGTTTTATTTATGTTTCCAGAAAGTATTTGTCATTTCAAAAGGAAAATGGAAAAAAAAAGAATAAATGAAAAATGTTTAGATACCATGAAAACATAACTTTCTGAAAATAATGAAAGGCATGGAACAGTATAGCAAAAATCACATAAAATAAGAGTAAGCTAAACCACCTTCAATCAAACATGCACACACAGAGAGAGAGAGAGGGAGAGAGACAAACAGACAGACAGACACAATCACTGTAAATATAACTTAAAAATTTTAAATTAAAGATACAGGAAATGAAAGGTAAAAAGAGATGAAATTTCATAAAGCGAAACAAAGATAAAAAAATCTTTATATTAATGGCATACTTTTTGCCAGAAATTATTTTGTATTTTTAATAACTTACATTTAGAAAACTATATAAAAAGTAAGTTGGAGAAAACTTGCCTATCAGAATCAAATATGCATCTCAAATACACTTGACATGTGGAATGACTTCACCATAGGCACTGCTGTTATGAAAGGTGCAAAAAGAAGCTTCTCCATATAAGCTTTTATTTATACAAAGAAACACAGGTGTGCTACAAGTGATATGACTGAATACAACCTTGCTTATAACACTTTAATTACTCTAAAAAGTAATTGCATAAAGTGAAAAGATTATCAAAAGCATTAAATGTGTAAACTATGCAAAAGATAAAATGGATTGCATTAATAGATCAAAGAAAAGATTGGAGAAAGTAAAAGTCAACTGTTATTGAGACCTTCTACATGTATAACCTCTATAATATTATTGAAAGAAAAATTGTCCTTTTCTGAATATTTCTAATGTAGTAAACACTATGCTATTGAATGTAGGACTTAAACACAGAGAGAAGTCAAAGTAAAAATAAAATAGAAGTACAAAACCAACAATTTGAAATATTGAGGAACATTGAGTAGATATATTCTTTCCTATTATTTTCCTAAAACAACTTTCTTCTTCCTTTTCTTCTTCTCTTTCTTCCTTTTCATATTCTTCTTTGTCTTTGTCTACTTCCTCCTCCTTCTCCTCCTCTTCCTCCTCCTTCTCTTTTCCTTCCACTCCATTGAAGTTCATATAAAATGGACTTGAGATGGAAGAATATAGTAAAAGAGAAACCAATGGAGTCAGATGAATATATAAATGGAATATCTAGAAAAATATACAGAAATTGCAACCTGAAACGACAGAAGATATTTAGTAACTGTACTGCTCCAGACATGTAGCACAGAAAAAGCTGTGTTACATGTCACTTTGACTGGAGAGATGATTTAGAGTTTAAAACTCTCCAGGAAGTTAAAATCTCATCTACCATATGGGTCACAGAGACTGAACTCTGATTGTCAAGCTTAGCTGCAAGCATCTTTACTTGCTGAGTCATCTTCCTACTTATGAATATGTGTGCGTATACAGAGGTATTAAGCTGAAAGAAAAAAAGATGCATAAAGTACATATAAAAGAGGAAAAGGCAATGGTTTAAGTACACTTATATACCTCATAAGTACATGTGATAATCCATGATTTTGTATCAGAATGTTAAGTTTGGAAGGAATTTATTTTTACTTCGTTTCACACAACAAAATAGGAAAGTCTCTCAAAATCATGTAAGCACAAAAACAATAAGGATGAGGAAATATTCTCAAATTATTTAGTGATGAATCTTTTAAGGTCAAAGGTGGCTAAAAAAGAAGCATGAAGACAAATAAACATGATGCTAAAGTGCTTTTGCTCTTGCTGTCAAGTGTCCAAACTGAAAGGCCTCAGAACTTTAACTTCAGTGGTGTCTAGTCTTCAAGTGAAAGAACCCTTGTAGTGTTTTGGCTAAGACGGCCTCAATGGACTCATATATTTGAATGTTTATTCACCAGTGTGGCACCATTTGAAAGGATTGAACGGAATTGTTGTGGGCTTTAAGGTTTCAAAAGCACATGCCAAGCTCAGTCTCTCTCTCTCCTATTTCTTTCTTCTCTTCTTTCTATTTCTCTCTCTCTCCTCTTTCTCTCTCTTTCTCTCTCTCTCTCTTTCTCTTTCCTAGGATCAGATTGTAGATCTCAGCTTCTTTTTCATCATCACGCCTGACTGTTGAGATGCTCCCCACTATGGTGATAATGGACTAAGTCTCTGAAACAATATTTAATGTTTCCTTTTATAAGGGTTAACTTGCTTATGTTGTTGTTTGACAGCAATAGAACAGTAACTAAAATAAACCTCTATAAATATTTCAATCCATCAGAAGCAATTATATCCCCTGCACAAATCTGGCCTTCCATTTGGTGCCATTCATGAAGATTAGCTAAAACTGCCTGTTTCCTTTGAACTGCAGGAAAGAGGTAGGAATCTCCTAGGTCTTAGGCAGTTCTTGAAACTTACAGCAAACTAACTAACTAACTAAATAAATAAATAAGTGAATGAATGAATGAATAAATAAATAAATAAATAAATATTATTTAAAAAAAGCGTCAGAAACTTGTGAGAGTCAGCAAGGCTCCTCTGCCCATGAAACAATAATTGCTTACAGGGAAGTACTTCTCAGTGAATTGAGTAGAAAATTCTCAAGATTAAGCTGTCATGAAATATCACCTCTAGTGATGCAGCTGCCTTTGAGTTATCCATGCATAGCCCTTCTCCTATGCTCATGTAAATGTCCCCCAATAATCTCATAGGATAAGGAACCTTGACTTGATTATGATCATTTCTTTGGTGTATATTCTATGCCCTTTGAGGAGCAGGCAGACATTTGTTAACATTTTTAAGAGAAAGTCACAGGAAATGAGAAATAAAACTGGCCTGTCAGAAAACCACAAGGGAATGATTTAAATCAAAGCAGGGCCCTGAGCAAGGATGAGAAACTTTTCTTAGAATTTACTCATGATCATGAGCTAAATTTCACCTGAGCATAAAATCTCAGCTTGTATAGCTCAGTTCTATAAAGGGCCTTTGAAAAACTAAAAGACAATGTGGCTCATTAGTGTCTTCATGTCTATTGGAGAAGGAAAAAGTCTTTTCTAGAGAAGGCTTCTTCAATTGGGAAACTAATTTTTCTCATGGACTAATTTTAAGGTCTGTGACCTCATCACCCTAAATAGCACAATAAAGCACAAGGGAAGAAAAATCATAAACAAAACAAGATGAGAAGACAGCTGAATCACACTCATACAATTGGAGATATTATAACTGTCATGGTGAAAAAATAATATGATTTGCTAAGGAGATTAATGTACAAAAGGCCATGTTCTTGGCCTAGTACATCTATAGATTTTATATCAAAATATAGATCGTGGATATTTTTAAATACTAAGTCTGTACTGAGTATATATGGGCATTATCCTTGTCATTATAATGTAAGTAATGCTTTAGCACCACTATTTATATAGCTGTTAAAGTTTGTTAAGTAGAATAACTAACCTGGAGATGATTAGAAGTACACAGATTATCTAATTTCTATGTAAACAGCATCCCAAGTTTATATAAAGAACTTAAGCATCTTCTTTAGCATCCTCAGTTTGTGTAATCCAGGAACCCGGTTGTCAGTAGTGAATAGTAAGGAATGACTCTACCTTGGCAAAGACCAAGACACAATAGATTAAAAAACTGAAATTAGATTAAAATCATAATGGACTGGGGTAGTATAAATGATTGATACATTGATAAAAATTAGGAAGCATCTCTATCAGATAGATAAAATGTAGAAAAACACAGAGAGAACAAAACAGAGGAAATTATATGAAGAAATGATGATTGAGAATTATTTCACTTGTTAATCTTTCACAACATAAAATAGACCACCTCTTTGAAAACATCAGACATTTATTACTTATAGTTTTGATTGCTGTATGTTCCAAATCAAGGTGCCAACAAATTCAGTGTGTGGCTAGAGTTCTCTCTTGGGTTTCAGATGGCTAAATTCTCATTGTAATTCTCTTACATGGTGGGAAGAGAGACAGAGATAAAACTAGAGGAGGACCACAGAGGAAACATTCCTCTCCAGTGTCCCCTATCTCCATGACCTCACTTAAATGCAATTACCTCTCACATTCCTTCTTCTCTGTGCATCATGCCGGTGACAATCAGAGGTTCTACCTTGAACTTGGATTTGAGGGGATACGGATCACACCAGAAATGTGTGTGCATCTGTGTGTGCCTTTGTGTGTGTGTATGATACACAAGTTTATTCAGATGTGTGTATAGATATTTTTTCTTGTAGTACATGAGAGCGTCAGATGATAGAATGCCTTCTTCAATTCCTTCTTCAGCACTTATTATTATTATTATTACTACTACTACTATTACTATCTTGATACAGGGTCTCTCACTGAATTTGGAGCTTTGACATGTCACCAAGTCTGATTGGCTGGCAAGGATTCGGGGATGCAAAATTATGGTGCTATGGAGAGCTTTTTTGTGAGTCTTCAGGGATATGAATGTAAGACCACATGCTTGCACTGAAAATACTTTACACATTGAACCAGCCCTCTCTCCCCACATAACAAGAAATTTTATGAAATTATACAATATATTAACCTCATATTAACCTTAATTCAGCTAGAATTAAGAAAAATAAAATAACAGTACAAGAAATGTTATAATTATACATATTATAAAAAGATAAAATATTTAGACTTAGCAAAGTAGACAGATAACTTCAAAAGTGATAAAATTACATTGGTTTTTGTTTAACACAAATTATAGGAATCAGTTAACAAAGAATGATGTTGTTAATACATCAAGAAAACTCTCTTGTCAATCTAGAATTGTTTAGCTGTCAAAAGAATCTTTTTGTTAAAGATAAATAAATACCTTTCCAGGGAATCAAACATGGCCCTCTATCAAAAAAAATGTGATTTATTTCAGTACTAAGGATGTGGTTCAGATGGAAGACAAATAATCCCAGATGAGAAGCAAAAATGAATGATAGACAAAGCAAGGAATATATGATCCACTGTATGTTTACTCATATCAGACAAAAACGATACTTTAAAATATGTAGACCTAAAGCAACAAAATGAAAGGCACAATATGGGGGTGATGCAATTAGAGTCTACAGAATTTACATACATGAAAGCTAAAGGAAGAGGAAGAAGAAACAGAAAATCAACAATACTACCAAGAACAATAAGAGAATGACTTGAAGAGCAAAGGTAAATGCTTAGATCTTAAAATATAAAGTAACAAAGTAATAGGAATAAATTACATAATCTGCAAACCAATGGGAAAAGAAAAGACAAAAGTTCAATGCAAGTAGGACAGTATTAATGTGATCAAGGCAAGTCAGAGGCTATGGGTAAAACCCTGCTACTGCTGTTTTGCTAAGTAAACATGTCAATCTGTGTTTTAAATCTTTATTTGTATGCCCATAGCTGCACTACTGTCAGCCTTGAAATCAAAATGTATATCTTGATTTTCTATGTCAAAAGTCCAGTGGTTTCAACTGATTGCTTTGTTTTGTAATCTACTGGCCTACTCTTTCTTACACTGGTGAGGAAACCTTGAGTCCAAGTTCCTACAGGTGATTGGCAGAAATAATTTCTATTTGGCTGAACACTGAAGTCCTCATTTCCCAGCTGGCTAAAGGTTCATGAGTCTGTTGTTAGTGGATGCTTCTCCTTATGTTCTAGACATCATCATTTTCCTATATTATTCTTTCTTCCATTTCCAGCTGGAGAAAGCCCTCTGCATTTAATGCCTCCTGTAATCATTTTGTGCCTATCTATCCTAATGGTCCACGGTCATCTTTCCACCTCAGTGCTTGTAACTTCAAGCATGTCTGCAAATGCCTTTTGCTAGCGAAAGGTAACATGTTCATACACTGAACATTGGAATGTAGTTGTTCGCAGGGTCATTGTTCTATCCTTATTTTACTTAGACAGTGTTAATGTCATTAACTTCAGTGCACAAGTCTCTAAACTTCATGCCTGTAGCCTGAATTCAGTATCTCCCTACCACATATAACCATTTCATGTCCCTTCCAGCAATCCATGTGCACGTCTCCTCCAACTCTCAAAAAAAAAAAAAAAATCATTGCTGGAAGTTCCCCTGGGAACACATAAGGTAGTGAGACTTTCAGACAGCAAACTCTTTCCGTGTCCGAATCTGTAAGTCACTCAGAGAATGAATGCTTGTG
This sequence comes from Meriones unguiculatus, assembly GCF_030254825.1. Classification (NCBI taxonomy): domain Eukaryota; kingdom Metazoa; phylum Chordata; class Mammalia; order Rodentia; family Muridae; genus Meriones; species Meriones unguiculatus. The sequence continues at coordinate 8,913,618 of NC_083353.1, forward strand.
TTCTTAGGATGATTAAATGGAAGGTTTGTATTATTTTTCTGTTCTATTGATGCCGTGTTTCAGACAACCTATTTTGGTATGTTTTTGTTTTCACAGAAATCCAAACAAAATTGAAATTGACAGCAAAACTGCAAACTCAAAAGCAGCTACTGACGATGAGGGAGGTTTGTCACTTGTGGAAAAAGCTTAGAAAATAACTTCACTGGCAAATTGAGAGCCATATTAGCTAACAGGACTTGGATAATGTTTTCTTTAGTGACATTTGATTGCTTGTCTTTCTTTATATGCTTCATTTTTCTCTTATTTGTCTAAACACTAAGTTGATGACCAAAGAGGCCAGTGTTGTTCTGACTATATTGAGACATTAAATAATTGAAATTTGAAGATGACCTTTCTTATGAAGCTTTGTTCAGTAGCAAAAGCCAAGAGCGAAAATGTCGATTGATTTGAGAGCTCAGCTGCCATCAGGCTTTGACCTTGCAAATTATCCGGCCTCTGGATTTCAGTGTGTGTATTCTGCCACTTCCAAGGAATAATATTTTTGAGTATTCAAAATGTAGCAGCACACCAAAGCTATTGCCTAGGCTTTTCTTCCTCTACAACAATTCATAGAAGGCTCACAACTCTCTTAAGATAGTAAATATGACTGACTAAATATAAAAAAATAAATTAATAAACCAGGGGGAGATTTCTCAGTCAGTAAAAGTTTACCATATAAGCAAGTGGACCTGAGTTCTGTTACCCAGAAACCACAAAAATCCTGCATATAAGGACTGAAAGGACCACTTAGAAGTTAAAAGCATAAGTTGCATTCACACAGGATACTAGTTAAGGTATCCAGCACCCATCTCAGGTGGCTCATAGTCACCTATAAATACTGCAAATACTGCTCCAGGCACACCAAGGCCTCTGGACTTCATAGGCATCTGCACACACACACACACACACACACACATGCACTATACTCACATGATAAGAACAACAGAACCAGGAAAATAAAAGCCACTGGAGTTAGGCATTGTCAACATCAACAAGTGGATGGTTTGATTCCATTATACAAACTAGATGGTTTGATTCCAAAGCAGCTCATACTGTGTTGATGATTGCTGCACTCTAAGTTGTTGGTTACAGCATTTTGAAGGTGTATATCCAATAAATTGCAATGGCATGCAAGATAATAGTTTATCATTATGTAATTTGCGTGATTATAGTGCCTCTGATGATAACTCTATTTCAGATCAGACTTCGGGATGCTGATCTAGGTGGAGGTACTCTGTTTAGAGGTGAATGAACACTTCTCTCTCACAGGAACTTTTACTAAATTTTCTTTTATGGTACATTGCATAATGATTTCCTTTGGGGGAGTTGGGGTTGACCTGTGGCCTTTCCTTTTTTCCATAGTTCATTAGTAAGTTGTCAGTGACTGGACCTCCAGCAGCAACTCTTCACCTTCAGATTCCCTACACTATACTGCGGTTGTTTATCTTAAAACAAAACAGAACAAAACCTAAAACAAACAAACAAAAAACCCTGCACCTTGTGAGTGCCATGCCCACATTTATCTTTGCATAGATCAGAAATGTAGGTGATGGAAATGTTGAACATTAAATTACAAAAAAATTTAGACTAAAACTAAAAAAAAAATCTAATTTTTGAAATCACTGTTTGTTCCAGCCAAAGCAATCGCTTTGTATATTGCATCAAGTGGACCCTCTTAATTTTCTCTCCAAATGCTTTCTTTCTGATGAAAGAAAAGTGGTTTGGCCTCTTCTTTTCATATTCTCCCATAGCCAAAGTGAGAGCAAACTCAACACAAGTGCAAGGGTACCCTCTATTTAATGGTAGAGATTATGTGCTTGAAAGGCATTTTCTAAGAGCTTTGACATTTCAACTGAGGATTCCAAGAAGTTCAGAGTTCCTGGGTAAGACACTGGTCATTCAAACAAGAACTTTCCCTTTAGGTCTCAAAATGATTTTGAATTTTGTGAAAATGGCAATAAGACATTTAACCTATTTTGATATTTTGTTACAATTTATATGATCTCTTCTTTAAAGAAAATGAATTTATTATAAATTGCATGTGTGTGTGTGTGTGTGTGTGTGTGTGTGTGTGCGTGTTTGTGTGTGAGTGTGAGAGAGAGTATAATCCAGTAATGTGTACCCTCTTAGGCCAGAGATATTGAATCTCCTAGAGCTTCAGTTACAGGCAGTTGTGTTCTGCTCAGTACTAAGTTGGGAACTAGACATGAATCCTCTGGAAAAGCAGTAAGCTCTCTTAACTGCGGAGCTATCTTTCCAGGCACTTGTATCTTTTCTGAATGACACATAAAATGAAGGGATTCATACCAGTGTTAAAGGATCAGTTTGATTTACCCTGTTTTCTAATGAAAGAGAGAGCAAGGAAGGGTGGTGGAGTATAGGAGAATTAAAGGGAGGGGAAACAGTAATCAGAATACAGTGTATAAAAATCTTTACTTAACTAAAAACATTTTTGCTTGTGAGTGTTTGCGTGTACATATGTGTACATGTATATGGGTGCCTGAGCTAAGACGAGAGAGTATTCCTACAAGCTAGAATTACAGGTAGTTTTAAGTCTTCATGTCAGTGCAGATACCCAAAAACTTGGGTTCTTTGCAAGAGGAGCAAGTACTCCCAATTAGTGAGCCATCTCCATAACACCCTTTAAGACACAAAGGGTATTATTGTTTATCATTACGAATATGCTTCTTTAATATTCTTTTCTCTCTTTCTGAAGAAGAACGTAGTGTCTTTGGGAAAGGCAATCCCTTTTGCTGTTACTATTCAGTCATCTAAGCTCTTAGGGAACTAAGAGCTGTATACCAAAATCAATGCACCTGTAACATACACATCTCCAACGCAAGAGATCTTAGCATTTACATAATAACAAGCATCGAACATTTTATAGAGGGATTTTTGTTAGAAGTAAACTTATTTTAAAAGGATATTTTGTAGAGGCCAGTTGTTTCTTTATATTATCTTGGTTTAGAATTTTAAAGTTTAAAGATTTTACTTTGGTGTTTAGCATGTTATGTGAAACTGTTAAGTGAAACAGTTTCACTCCTATTTTCCACTTTTCATAGACCAATGGCTTCTTCATGTGCCTTTATTACCTCCATGTGGAATGAGATTGGGGAATAAGGTTGATAGTTACATTTTCAGGCCATTTCAGCCTAATGACCAAGGTTCCATCTTTCTGATGATCAATATTTTCGACTTTGTACATATGCAGTTGCCAGTCAAGAGAGCTTCCAAAGCTAATTCTTGTGCCTGCCTCGGTTTTTTGTGTATGCAAATAAGAAAATAGCTATTCACTAGAAAACATCTTACTTTTCTTCTGCTTTAAAACCAGGACTTGGGGAGGGGAATGGGAGGAGATGAGGGAGGGAGGGTGGTATTGGGAGGAGATGAGGAAGGGAGCTACAGCTGGGATACAAAGTAAGTAAACTGTAATTAATAAAAAATAAATTAATTAAAAAGAAAAGGATGGAAAATTAATCTGAGGTTTTAGCAGTCTCTAAAATGACTCTACAAAATGTGGGTAGGCCTTCATTACATTGTAAAGGGCTCACACATATTACAAGTGAAAGTAGATAAATACAGATATTCAGTTACAAGAGGTATTTTATGTGTACAGATCATCTGCTACCCTTTTCTATGCTAAGAAAGATACACAGTATTATGTGTAGTTAGTTAGATAGGACTCCTGGATATATCTATTGTGATACCATACACCTGATGGAAAATGTTATTCATTCCAATCACCAGAAAACCTCTCAGTGGCAGTCATTTTGAGTTTTTACTGAGGGAAGGAAGAGCAGCAGCAGCAGCAGCAGCAAAGGCTGCTGAGCAGTAATGAATACAGCGTGGGTGATTTCAAAGTGGCCAAAGGTCTTCATGGATTTCAGATTATTTCCCACTCTTATTTGCTTGGAAAAAAAGTTTACTATATTAAAAAAAATTAAGTCATCACAATTTTCTACACTGTCATCTTCATGTTGAAAAACCAATCTTTTTCTAGTTTCTTTCCTGACATAGATAATCTTGTTTTCTAACCTGGGACATATTTCCTTTTCAAATGCCTGGACAGAAAATCTTCCTCTCCAACTCCTTCTCGAGCCCTTCTTCCCTTCCACTTTTCCTCCCCCACTTCTTTCCTGGCTGTTAAAGGTACATTGCGTAATATGTGATTAATGATTGTTGACACAATACAGGTTTGATGCTGCAGACATCAAGAGAAAGGCCCAGGGAAACAATGCTGACTGTGAACTCCTCTTCAGGTAGACGAGGAAGAGCCTATGGAGCTGGTGGTAGAGATGGCATGTAACAAACAGCCCAAGTAGCAATTAAAAGAAGAAAGAAAAAGTCAACTGAAATAATTTAACTCAGGCCTTTTCATCAGGGAAAGGATAATTTAATGTAGAACAAGGCCACGTGCTAACACAGCATAGCTAAAGTTTTGCTGTTGTGATAAAACCCTTACACATACATGTATGTATTTATGTAATTATTATTTACATTGTTGTAGATAAACCCAGTGCTTTGTGTTTACCAAGTATATTACTACTGAATTTTATTCCTTGCAAAATTCTTATTAGTTTCTAGGGAGGGACTCTCATTTTCCTTATACTTATGGCCCCACATGTTATGGAATTATGTGTCGATTTAGCTCTATTGAACAGTCAGGGATGCACATCATCATACCATCTCTTAGGTTAAGGTCTTTGGCAGTGCCTCCATTTAGTGTAGTAGTAAAGGCACACATTTCTAGCCCCCAGCAATATTTGATTTTACCATCTGAGCAGCTCGTACCATTTGAAGCAGACATGAGGAGGGAAACAGGTTTAAATTTTAATCTTGGGAAACTTAGTAGATTGACTTTTCCCATAGGTGTCTATACAATATAATACAGCAGGACTTTAATAAGGAGTGAAGGGAGCTCAACTTTGTTATAGTGAGATTACACGGAAATTCTAGCAGGGCTTTCTATGCCCTGTGCCACAGTGATCCAAACTTGTTTTCATCCAGCTTCAGGGGAGGAAAAACCTATAAGGCTGCTAGTATGCAAATTCTGATCATGTTATCAAGATTGCCAAATGAAAAAAGATGTCTACAACATTTCATGAATACATACTCTTTCTCAAGTAGGAAGTAGAGATGAGGTGTGCCATCAGTGTTCAATGTTGCCATTGTAGATTGATTGTATTAATATATAGAGTATGGAGGCAGCAATACATCTCATGCAGTCGGTACTCAGGAAAAATGAGTATTACAGTATATATTGTATTTATATACTATGTATGCATAGGTTATGTTTTATACTATAAAAGTGATCAATATTATTAATATGATCAAATCATGAGTGAGATTCTCAGTGTTTGTCAGGAAGAGTTTAGAATGAACCCATGATAGTAAGAGGGAAGAAGACATGAGTTAATGAACTTGTAAGAGTAGCTGTCCTCTCCAAAGTCCACTTCTCAACACTGTGCCTGTCCTGAATCAGGTCTGATGCACAGAACAATGTCATATGCTCTGCTGTACAAAACAGCACTGGCATCGGGCCACTCAATCAGTGCTACTCTCAATCCGTGTTAAAAGCTCAGAATGAGGTGAGATCTTAGGAGTGTTTCAGGAAGAAATGGAATCTTAGCAGATATCTGCTGTTTCTAGTGACAGATAAAGGATTTTTCTCTAGTGCCTCAGGTGAGGTCTCTTCATTCCTTTCTCCTTGGCCTACACACTGGTTTAACACACAAAGGCACATGTATGTCAAAGGTCCGAAAAATGGGGGCTTTATTGGGATTTCTTCCCTTAGCTCTCTGTCTCCCAATTCTGCGTTCTTTTTCTTCTGACAAGCTCAGTGGTCCTGTTCCCTTTCCTTGTTCAGGCATAGATTACTGCTTTGACAAACATTGAAAACTTTCCTGTAGTAGGCTCTCTACTATATGAAGGTATTGAGGACCTAGAACCCATGCTAAGATGCACCATGTGAGCAGCCCAGCCTCCAAGTGGGTTCCCTAGTAAGGGGAGCAGGAGCTGTCTCTGACATGAACACAGTGGCCAGCATTTTAATCACATCCCCCTGTGCCAGGCCACAGAGGAAAAAGATGCAGCCTGTCCTGATGAGATCTGATAGGCTAGGGTCAGAGGGAAGGGGAGAAGGACCTCCCTTATCAGTAGACTAGGGGAAGAGAATAAGGGGAGAAGAGAGAAGAAAGGTGGAAGGAGACAAAGACGAAGGCTACAGCTGGGATACAAAGTGAATAAATAATAATGAATAAATAAATAAATATTAAAAGCAAAAATTATTAGGATATAGTTTCCATTGCAATGGTCAGACAAAAATATACAGATAATAAAGTGTGTGTGTATGTGTGCATGTGTGAGTGTGTTTCAGGAGGTCAGAAGTCAACATTGGTGTCTCTCTCAATCACTGTCCACTTTCTATTTCATAGAATCCAAGTATCTCATTGTGCCTGGAGCATGCTGACCAAGCTAGAATGACAGGCCATCAAGCTACAAAGACCTTTTAACTCCCTTTCCCAAACTATGAAGTGAGCTTACAGGTGTGTGCACCACAGGGCCATTTTTGTCTCTCTACATGGGTGCTAGAGATCAAACTCAGGTTATTATGTTGACACAGCAAAAATTTAACAGATTATTCCATCTCTTCAGGCCTAGCAATAAATTAGAGTGTTTCCAATTCTTATAAACATAGGAAGGAAACAAGCAGAATGGTATGAGAGAGGAATGAATTAAAAAGAACCAATTTGGATAGAAAAATGCAGGGTCATCTGCTGAAATGGTAGCCTTTGGACAGAAACCTATAGAAAAAAAGGAACTCAGAAGAAAAAAAAAACGTGTGCAAAGAAGAAAAAAAAAGTGTGTTGGGAAAAAGGACAGCAATTTCAATTAGGAAGAAGGAGGAAAAGTAATACATGCATTGTAGAAACAGAAATGGCATAAATGACATTGGACAGTTGATAGGAGTCAGATGGGAAACAATGGAAATAGAATTTTATGACTAGTTTGAGACACTGTAAAATGTTTGGTTCAAATGTAGGACTGGATGGACTGATTTGCATTTGTGAACATAATTATCTCCTTTCGTGAACTGACCATGAAAGACAGTTACTTCAATGGAAGCCAAGGTCAGCAGTCATCCATGCAAAAAACAATAATAATACGCAAATGTCATGACAAAAGGATGAAGATAAAGTGCAGATTTCACACAGAATGGGAAGCTGGAACTCAGCTAATTATGTGATAGATTTTGTGTGTGTATTGGGAGTTGTGTGTGATGAGGACACAGTCAGAAATCAAGGATTAAATCTGTATGTTCTGCTTGAGCAGCAAGAAGATAATGAAATTATCAATATCATAGCCAAATAGGCTCTCAGGAAAGAACTGGCTAAAAATTGTTTTTGGTTGCCTAAGTTATTTATCTATTTTTTCCTTGAAGTATCATGGCAGTGCCCTTTTCATCAGTAGGGAAGAGAAAAGAAACTAAAAAGGCAAGCATCAATAACGGTATACAAGGGATGAAAGAAAGAATCTCAGGCATAAAAGATATGATAGAAGAAATTGATATATTGGTCAAATAAAATGTTAAATGTAAATAGTTTCTGACACAAAAACATCTAGGAAATTTAGGATACTATGAATAGACCAAAACCTAAGAAAAATAGGGATAGAAGAAGATTCCCCTCTCAAAGGCCTAGAAAATATTTTTAATAAAATAATAGAAAAAAAAATTCTGTACTTAAAGATAAAGTTGCCTATAAACATACAAGAAGCTTACCGAAGAGTAAATAGATTGAAACAGATAAGGAAATCCTATTGAACATAATAATTAAAACACTATGCACAGAACAAAGAATGGAAATTAAAAGCTGCAGGTGGTAAAAGTAAAAGAACATATAAAGGCATACCTCTCAGAATTACACCTGATTTCTCATCAGAGACTTTAAAAGCGAGCAGGGCCTGGATAGATAGGTATCTTCGAGTCTCTAAGACGGCACAGATGACAGCCCAGAACACTATACCTAGCAAAACTTTTCTCCACCATAGCTGAAGAAAACAAGATCCTTGACAAAACAAAATTTAAATAACACATATAATCTTTTGTAGGTCGCACCATTGTCGGTCTCACCATTTACCGCAAATTTCATTATTTGCTTTTTAAAATTTATTTAGTTTCTAATTAATTACAGTTTATTCACTTTGTATCCCAGCTGTAGCCTTCTCCCTCATCCCCTCTCTATACCACCCTCCCCCTCTTCTCCTCCTATACCCATCCCCCAGACCACTGATAAGGGAGGTCCTCCTTCCCTTCCCTCTAACCCTAGTCTATCAGGTCTCATCAGGACTGGCTGCATTGTCTTCTTCTGTGATCTGGTAAGGTTGCTCCCTACTAAGGGGGAGATGATCAAAGAATCAGCCACTGAGTTCATGTCAGAGGCAGTCCCTGTTCCAATTACTAGGTAACCCACTTGGAGACTGAGCTGCCATGGGCTACATCTGTGCAGGGTTCTAGGTTATAACCATGCATGGTCCTTGTTTGGAGTATCAATCTCAGAAAAGGCCCTTGTTCCCTGATTTTTTGGTTCTGTTGCTCTCCTTGTGGAGCTCCTGTCCCCTCCAAGCTTTTTATCTCCCCTTCTTTCATAAGATTCCCTGAACTCTGCCCAAAGTTTGGCTACGGGTCTCAGCATCTACTTTGATACACTGTTGGGTAGAGTATTTCAGAGGCCCTCTGTGAAAGGCTCCTGTCCTGTTCCCTGTTTTCTCCCTCTTCTGATGCCCATTCCATTTGCCTTTCTGAATGAGGATTGAGCATCTTACCCAGGATCCTCCTTTTTGATTAGCTTCTTTAGGTGTAAAGATTTTCATATGATTACCTTATATTATATGTCTAATATCCACTTATAAGTGAGTCTATACCATGTGTGTCTTTCTGCTTTAGGGATACCTCACTCAGGGTGATATTTTCTAGTTCTCACCATTTGCCTGCAAATTTCATGAATTCTTTTTTTTTTTTTTATTCCTGAGCTGTATTCCATTGCGTAAATGTACTACAATTTCTGTATCCATTCCTCAACTGAGGGACATCTAGGTTGTTCCCAGCTCTGGCTATTATGAACATGGTTGAGCAAATGTCCTTGTTATGAACTTGAGCATATTTTGGATATATGCCTAGGAATGGTATAGCTACATATTGAGGTAACACTATTTCTAATTGTCTGAGAACAGATTCAATGCAATTCCTATCAAATCACCAACACAGTACTTTACAGACATTGAAAGAAAAATTCTCAACTTCGTATAGAATAACAAGAAACCCAGAAATGCTAAAACAATCTTTTACAATAAAAGATCTTTTCAAGTTATCTTCACCTCTGATCTCAAGCTGTACTATAGAGCAACAGTAATAAAAACTGCATGGTAATGGCATAAAAATAAGCTGGTGGATCAGTGGAATTGAAGAATCAGAAATAAACCCACACACTTATGTACACATGATTTTTGACAAAGATGCCAAAATCACACAATGGAAAGATAGCTTCTTCAACAAATGGTGCTGGTCTAACCAGATATCTAATGTAGAAAAATTCAAATACATCCATACCTTATTATCCTGTCCCAAACTAAAGTCCAAGTGGATTAAAGATCTCAATATAAATCCAGACAAACTGAACCTATTAGAAGAAAATGTGGGGAAGAGCTTTGAACTCATTGGCACAGATTTCCTTGTTTTTGATTCCTGAGTAGTATGCCATTGTGTAAATGTACCACACTTTCAGAATCCATTCCTCCGTTGAGGGGCATCTGGGTTGTTTCCAGATACTGGTTATTACAATTAAAGCTGCTATGAACATAGCTGAGCAAACTTCAATATTGAATCATGGGGCATCTTTTGGATATATGCCTAAGAGTTTTATAGATGGATCTTTAGGTTGTCCTATTCCTAATTTTCTGAGAAAGCACGGAATTGATTTCAAAAGTGGTTGTAAAAAGTTACATTACCACCAGCAATGGAGGGGGGATCCCCTTTCTCCATATTCTGTCTAGCATGCTTCATCCCTTGATTTTTTTATCTTACTCATTCTGATGAGTATGAGCTGAAATCTCAGGGTCTTTTTGATTTTCATTTCCTGAATGACTAAGAATGTTGAGCTGAGTGAGGTAACCCAGAAGCAGAAAGACACATGTGATGTATACTAACTTATAAGTGGATATTAGCCATATAATATAAGATAAACATACTAAAATCTATAGTCCTAAAGAAGCTAAACAACAAGGAGGACCTTGGGAAAATACTTAATCCTCATTCATAAGGGCAATTAGGACAGAACCCTGAAGTAGGAGATGACAAGGAACAAGACAGGAGCCTTCCACAGAAGACCTCTAAAATACTCTACCTACCAGGCTATTGAAGGACATATTGAGACTCATAGCCAAACTTGGGAACAGTGCAGGAAACATTATGGAAGAAGAAGGAGATAGGAAGACCTGGAGGGGAAAAGGAACTCTGCATGGAGAACAATGGAACCAAAATACCTTGGTCCACAATGGCCTGCAGAGACTGATATTCCTGCTAAGTAACATACATGGAAAGGACCTAGACCCTTTGTTCAAAGGAAACCCATTGGCTGCTCAGTTTCCAATTGGGTTCCCTAATAAGGGGTACAGGGACTGTCTCTGACATGAACTCAGTGGCTGGCTCTTTGATCACTTCCCTCTGGAGGGTGCACACTTTACAGGCCACAGAGGAAGATGATGCAGCAAGCCTTGATGGAATCTGATAAGCTAGGGTCAGATAGACAGGGAAGAGGTCCTCCCCTATCAGAGGACTAGGGAAAGGTAATAGGGAAAGAAGAAGGAGGCTAGGTGGGAGTGGGAAGGAAAAAGATAGGGGGCTGCAGCCGGGATACAAAGTGAATAACTTTTAATAAATAAATATATAAATAAAATTACATTTAAAAATTATAAATACAATTAAATAAAAAAACTGAAAAAAATATGTATGCACAAATCCAGCCCTACAGAAGATACTAGAAGGAAAACCCCACATTAAGAGGTTACACAAGGAGGTTTCCCAAGAACACAGGAAATAAATAATTTCCTACCAGCAGAACCAAATGAAAGGGAACCTCCCCACACACACACTGCCAATACCAACATCACAATAAAAGAAATTAACAATTATTTCTCTTTAATATCTCTCCACATAAATAGATTCAATTCCCTAATGAAAAGACATAGGCTGTCAGAATGGATGCAAAACCAGAATCCATCATTCCACTCCATATAAGAAACATAACTCAACATGAAAGATAGACATTACCTCAGAGTAAAGGGTTGTAAAAAGATTTTCTAAGCAAATGAACACAGGAAGCAAGAAAAAGTATTTTATTATAATATCTACTAAGCTATACTTGCAACCAAAATTAATGAAAAGAGATGAAGGACACTTCATTCAAATAAAGTGAAACAATGACAATGATGATGTGTCAATTCTGAACATCTATGCTCCAAATGCAAGGACACCCACCTTTGTAAAAGAAATATTACTAAACCTGAAATTACACATTAAACCCCCACATTAACAGTGGAAGTCTTCAACAACCCACTCTCACCAATGGACAGGTCATAGAGACAGAAGCTAAACAGAGAAATGTAGAACAAACAGATATCTACAGAAAACTTCACTGAAATACAAAAGAATATATCTTCTTCTCAGCACTTCATGGAACCTTCTCCAAAATTGAACATAGCCTTGACTACAAAGCAAGTTTCAACAGATACAAGAAAATTGAAATATCTCCCATTAATCTTATTTGACCACCATGGATTAAGGCTGGGCTTCAACAAAATCAGAAACAGCAGGAATCCTACAAATTCATAAACTGAATAACTCTCTACTCAATGACCACTGGATCAAGGAAGAAATAAAGAAAGAAATTAAAGACTTTCTAGAATTTAATGAAAATGAATGTATAACATACCCACAATGATGGGACACAATGAAAGCAGTGCTAAGAGGAAACTCCATAGCACTAAGTCCTTCATAATGAAATTAGTGAGATCTCATACTAGCAACTTAATAGCTCACCCGAAAACTCTAGAACAAAAAGAAGCTAAGACACCCAAGAGGAGTAGATGTCAGGAACTAATCAAACTCAGGACTGAAATCAATAAAATAGAAAGAAAGAACATAAAAAAGAGTAAATTAAACAAAGAGTTGGTTTTTTGAGAAAGTAAAGGAGATATACAAACCCTTAGCCAAACTAACTAAAAAGCAGAGAAAAATTGCCAAAATCAGAAGTAAAAAAGGGTACATGAAAACAGAAACCAGGAAATACAAAGAACCATTAAGTCTTAACTTGAAAAACTAGTACTTCATAAAATTGGAAATCTAGACAAAACAGAGGATTTTCTTGATAGACACCATTTACCAAAGGTAACTTAAGATTAAGTAAATAATCTAAATAAACCTATAACTACTAAGTAAATAGAAGCAGGCATTAAAAGTTTACCAGCAAAAAACTACCCGAGACCAGATGGTTTTACAGCAGGATTCTACCAGACTTTCATAAAAGAGAAAATACAAATACTCTTCAAATTATTCCATGAAATAGAAACATAAAGAACATTGCCAAATTCGTTTTATGTGGCCACAGTCACCCTAATGCCTAAATCAAAGAAAAAGAATTTTAGATCATTCTTCCTTATGAACCTGGATGCAAAAATACTCAGTAAAATTCTTGCAAATGGAATCCTAGAACACATCAAAAATATCGTCTACCATGATCAAGTAGACTTTATCCCAGAGATGCAGGGATGTTTCATCATACAAAACTACACAATGTAATCCACCACATAAACAAACTTAAAGGGGAATAAAATACATGATCATCTCATTTGATGCTGAGAAATCTTTTGACGAAATCCAACACCCCTTCATTCAAAAAGTCTTGGAAAGATCAGGGACACAAGGCACCTACTGAAATATAATAAAGGCAATATACTACAAGTCAATAGCCAGCATCAAATTAAATGGAGAGACACTTAAAACAATTCCACTAAAATCAGGGACAAGACAATGCTGTCCACTCTCTCTGTATCTATTCAATATAAAACTTTAAATTTTAGCTAGAGCAGTACAGTAAGGAAACTAAAGGAAATCAAGGGGCTACAAATTGGAAAGGTAGAAGTCAAAGTATTGCTATTCACAGATGATATGATAGTATACACAAGGGACCCCAAAATTATATCCAGGAACTCCTACAGCTGATAAACAAACACCTTCAGCAAAGTGGCTGTATACAAATTAATTTCCTGCAAATCAAAATGACCCCGAGATATCACCTTACACCCATCAGAATGGCCAAGATGAAAAACTCAAGCAATAACACATGCTGGAGAGGTTGTGGAGAAAGGGGAACCCTCCTTTACTGCTGGTGGGAATGTAAACTGGTACAACCACTCTGGAAAGCTATCTTGCGTTTTCTAAGACAATTAGGAATAGTGCTTTCTCAAGACCCAGCTATACCACTGCTAGGCATATACCCAAAGTTTGTTCAAGTACACAAAAGGGATACTTGTTCAACCATGTTTATAGCAGCTTTATTTGTAATAGCCAGAACCTGGAAACAACCCAGATGTCCATCAACGGAGGAATGGGTACAGAAATTGTGGTATTTTTACACAATGGAATACTACTCAGCAATCAAAAAGGAGGAAATCATGAAATTTGCAGGCAAATGGTGGGATCTAGAAAAGATCATTCTGAGTGAAATATCCCATAAGGAGAAAGACAAACATGGGATATACTCACTTATATAGACCTATAAGATATGATAAACATAATGAAATCTATACACCTAAAAAAGATAATCAATGAGCGGACATGGGGTAAGATGATCAATCCTCGTTTAGAAAGACAGATGGGATGTGCATTGAACGTATGACAGGAGTCTACTGAGCGCATCTGAAAGACTCTAACTAGCAGTGTTTTCAAAGCAAAGACTCATAACCAAACCTTTGGCAGAGTACAGGGAATCATAAGAAAGAAGGGGAATTAGTCTGATGGGGAAAGGATAGGAGCTCCACAAGGACCAAATATATCTGGGCACAGGGTCTTTTCTGAGACTGACATTCAACCAAGGACCATGTATGGATATAACCTAGAACCTCCACTCAGATGTAGCCTGTGGTAGCTCAGTAACCAATTGGTTTCCCAAAGTGAGGGGAACAAGGACTATTTCTAACAGGAACTCAATGACTGGCTCTTTGGTCTCCCCACCCCCGAAGGGAGGAGCAGTCCTGTTAGGCCACAGAGGAGGGCTTTGCAGCCAGTCCTGAAGATACCTGATAAAACAGGATCAGATGAATGGGGAGGAGGTCCCCCCTATCAGTGGACTTGGAAAGGGGCACGGTGGAGATGAGGGAGGGAGGAAGGGACTGGGAGGGAATGAGGGATTGGGACATGGCTGGGATACAGAGTTAATAAAATGTAACTGATAAAAAAAATAATAATAAAATAAAAAAAGAAAAAACAAACAAATTAATTTCCAAAACATCAGTAGCTCTCTTTTATCCAAGTGATAAATGGACTAAGAAAGAAATTAGATAAATAACACAATTCACAGTTGCCATAAATAGTATTAAATATCTTGGTGTAATTCTAACCAAGCAAGTGAAAGACTTGTATGGCAAGAACTGCAATCTTGAAGAACGAAACTGAAGAAGGTATCAGAAGATGGAAAGATCTTCCATGCGTATGGATCAGTAAGAGATTCAATGCAATCCCCATGAAAATTGCAAAACAAGTCTTTATAGACTTTGAAAGAACAATACTCAACTTCATATGAAAACAAAATAAAACAAAACAACAACAAAAACAAAAACTGGAGGACTAAAACAATTCTGTGCAATTAAAAGAGGTATCAACACCTGATCTCAAGCACTACTACTGAGAAATAATAATAAAAACTGCCTGACAGTGGCATAAAAACATAGAAGCTGATCAATGGAACAGAAGTAAAAACCCAGACATAAATCCACACAACGGAGAAAATAAAGCATCTTCAGTAAATGGTATTGGTCTAACTGGATGTCAAGACCTCCCCTATCAATGGACTTGGAAAGGGGCAGGGAGAGAGGGTGGGATTGGGAAGAAAGGAGGGAGAGGGCTAAGGCTTGGATACAAATTAACCTGTGATTAATATAAAAAATAAAAATTATTAAAAAGAAGAATATAAACAGATCCATTTCTATCAACCTGCACAAAATTCAAGTCCTAGTGGATCAAAGACTTCAACATAAAACTGGATATACTAAATCTGATAGAAAAGAAAGAAATATCCTTGAACGTACTGGCACAGGAGACAACTTCCTGAAAAGAATACCAACAGATCACGCACTAAGGTCAACAATTAACGAATGAGACTCCATGAAATGAAATCAGTTATATATGGCAAAGGATAGTATCAAAAGGGCAAAACAGCAGCATACAGAATGGAAAAATATTTTCAAAAACACCACATTTGACTGAGCAAAAATATGTAAAATATATAAAGTACTCAAGAAACTAGACATAAATCAAATAATCCAATTAAAAATGGGGTACAGATTTAAAAAGAAAATTTTCAATAGAGAACTTGCTAATGGCCAAGAATCATTTAGAGCAATGGTGAACATCTTTATTCATTAAGGAAATGCAAGTCAAACAACTATGACATTCCATCTTACACCTGTCAGGATCTTGAAGATCAAGAACTCAAGAAACAGCTCATGGTAGTGAGCATGTGGAGAAACAGGAACACTCCTCCATTGCTGCTGGGAGTGCAAACTTGTATAACCACATTGGAAATCAATCTTATGGTTTCTCAAAAAAATGGGAATAGCTCTACCTCAAATTTCAGCTATAGCACTCCTGGGAATATACCCAAAAGAAACTCCACAATACCACACTTGCTCAACTATGTTCATAGTAGTTTTATCCATAATAGCCAAAAAAATGAGACAGTATAGAAGAACGTATAAACAGAATGGGTACATTTACACAACAGAATACTACTCAACTACTAAAAATGATGACATCATGAAGCTTGCATGGAAATGGGTGGAACTAGAAAATATCATCATTAGTGGGGTAAGCTAGACTCAGAAAAACAAACATAGTATGTATTCACTTAGAAGTACATATTAGTGATAAAAAAACAGAATAACCATGCTAAAAAATATACCTAAGAGAGGATACTTCTATACCAATGAACAGGGGAAACAGATTAGATATCACATTGGTGTTAAATGGAGGAAGGAGACTGTGTTGGGAAGGGGTAAGGTTAGGAACAGGAGGGATGGAGTAAGGACAGAATGGATTCAGAGAGTACTGGGAGAGACAATTTTGGATGGGGGTGGTAATCTCAGGGATGAGTTGGAAACCTAGGACAATGGCAGCTCCCAAGGATCTATTGGGGTGACTCTAACTAAGACTCCTAGCAATAGGAGATTAAAGTGCCTGGACCAGTCATCTCTTACAACCAGGAAAGACTTCTAATGAACAGATAAGGAGACCAACCCAGACACAAAAATTTAGAGATGCAATTTGTCTTGCCTAAAACAAGTGCAGGGGTAAAAGATGGAGCAGAATTTCGGGGACGAGCCAAACAATGATTATCCCAGCTTGAGATCCATGCCATGAGGGAAAGCCCATCCCTGACACTACTGATGATATTCTACTATGTTTGCAAAGAGAAGCCTAGTATAACAGTCATCAGAGAAGCTTCACCCAGCACTAATGGAAACTGATGCAAGGATCCACAGCCAAACATTAAGTGGAGCTTGGGAAATCTTGTGGAAGAGAGGAAGGAAGGATTGAAGGAGCCAGAGGGGACAAGGACACCATAAGGAAACCTACAGAATCGACTAACTTGGGTCCCTAGAGACTCACAGAGATTGGTCATCCAGAGAGCATGCCTGGGATGGACCTACAACCTCTGCATAAATGTAACAGTTGTACATCTGGGTCTTCACATGGGACTCCTGAAGCATGAGGAGGGGCTGTCTCTCAATACACTGACGGTCTTTTGATTCCTTTCTCCTAACTGGGTTGCCATGTCTAGCCTCAATAGAAGATAAGGCTAGTTTTACTGAAACTTAATATGCCAAAGTTGGTTGATATCCATGAGAGGACTCCCCTTTTCTGAGGAGATGTGAAGAGGATTGGATGGGGAGGGGAGGAGAGAGTAAGAAACTGGGAAGATAGGAGGGAGGACAATGAGACCAGGATGTAAAGAAAATGAATAACTTAATTAATAAAAACAAAAATAAATAAATACCTATAATTAGGAAAAATGAATAAAAAGATTTAATCATTCAAACAGATTTCAGCTATTAAATTTCTAAATGCTTATTATTCGCATGCTGTCACACTACTCAAAGGATATTTATCCTTATGCTTTTGATGTTAGACTTCACACCAGAGTTGATGTATGACACTTTTTAGATGAAACTCTGAGAGAGATATTATGGCTGGACCTCATTGCTTTTACTTCTATCATGAAATCCATAAATACCCAATAGTCACTGGGCTACTGGAAGATCCAGAAGTAACAATCCTATGTTAGTGTTAGATATAGATTTTGCTGTGTATAATTTCTTAGTAACTTATTTTTAAGATCATTAATTTATTTATGGAGGAAATGAAGACTATTTTTATATAGATAGTTTCCCCATTACATAGAAGGAATTATCCTGAGCATAATACAATATTTCAAGACTATTTTTACATATGATGATATTGATCTGATTTTAGTATTGATGATGACACTAGAATATTTTAAAATCAAGCACAAAAGGAAGGAGTGGTCAGAACATTGTTGGGAGTTTTAAAATATCTCTGTATACTGGGCTGTGTGGAGTAAAGCACAGGAAAAGTAGCAGTATTTACAATCAATTGAGTACTTTACAGGCTTCAAGAACTGATAGGAAATCTGACACATAAAGTAGCTTTGCAGGCATTAGCTAAGGTAAATAACCGTGTGTGTGAACTGAGTCTATAATACATTTCACATGCTCAGCTAGTCAAGGCCTGAGAGAGACATGTTCTTTTGATCCCTCTAATCCTTAAATGTGAGAAATATTGTGTTTTACATAAAATAATACAACAGGAGCGATTATAGTCTGTATCCTGGTTGTTGTAAAATGCTTGATTGTCACTTGAGAGAGATTCTAGCTCTCCACACCTTAGATGTTGCCAGGGATATGATAGCAATGAAGGGAATGTGGGTCACTGTACCATTTGCACCAGTGGTTGATGTATTTTTTAAATGTTTTTATTTTATTTATTTGATATTTCAATATATTTCAATTGTTTTTCTTCTTTTCTTTTCTCTCTCCAAGCACTACCATTTATTCCTCCTTGCTTTTGTAAAAGCTCATGGTCCCCTTTTCTCAATAATTGCTGTTTACATACATATGTGCATGTTCATATACATGTATCTGTATAGATACACATGTATATTTATAAAGTAAAACTTCCATTTAGTTTGTGTGAAATTTACTTCCTTGAAGATTTGTCTATTCTAGCTTGTAAACATTATTTTTTGAAAATATTATTTTTACTCATTTAAGAAAAACATTTTAGTGAGTAAAGAAAAGCACTAGTCATTTTGGAATTTAGACTACTAGTATTATAAACAATGGACTTTCAGAAAATGAAAAAGAAAAGTGTCTACTTTTACTACCTCTATGCCTCTGACTTGAATTTTTGTTTCAAGTTTGATTCCTTGTTTGATTCATGGTGTCTTCTGTAGTTGACTCAGGGAAAGGTAGCAGGAACCATTAATATCTTGTCTTGCACCGTGAAAATGATTCTGCAACTCCACCAGTTCCGGTGAAGAATGGGTTTTAAATATGTATAGAAAGAGCTGCTCTTTGATAGATCGCAGAAAGGCTTTTTCACTGAGAGAACAAGCCCATCCCAGTGCCTGACATTGTCCAACAGATGACAGTTCAAAGCACTGTTGTCAATACACTTTTATTTAAAATAAAAAGTGACTGATGACCAAAACAGTCCATAGGGCAAAAACTAGAGTTCTGTTGTCTCCTAAAATTGAGGTGTTGAGATTCAGCTTAAGAAATCCAAATTCCTATTTCTGCCCAGTCCCATCCTGTGGTTCAAACCAATTTTGTATTTATTTACATGCACACATATTGTTATTAAACAGGAATATCTTAATAAAAGGAATATGTCAGTGACTACTGCAGAATTGTATGGGGCAGGGAATTTTTTCTGCTTTCTCATCCCAGTATCTGGGAGAATGTTTCTTGCTTCTTTATACTCAATGACTTTTTTAAAAGAAGCATCCTATGAGTTATTTAAATCCCCAGGTCCTCATATGATACTTTCTACATCTTTGGACTTTCTAAACAGTTGTTTGACCTTAGCTGTGGGTGTGATGCTATTTTTCTATAATATATGCTGATATTCTAATTCCCACTATGTTAGAATGGGAATAGAGTTATTACAGAAAAAATGAGTTAATGATCAAACCATACAGGGACAGACTGGGTCCTCACTCTAAATCACTCATGACTCTAAAGGAACAGAAGACAATACCTCTCTTCCTGGTTCACCCATGCCCTGTTCTGTGGAAATGACTATTCAAATCTTTAATCACGTAAATCCAACCTTATAGATTCCATGAAGTTATGGTGAATATGGTAACCATCTTGCATATTCATATATGTTTATGTATATACTTACATGTATATCTGAATGCTGTATATTTCAAGATAGTTCAAAAATTTGGTCCTAGGATTTTATACTATAAGGAAATATTTTTAGAAACAGCTGTTACTTGGTCTGATCTCAATATTTTATAATGTGAAAATGCATTTAAATATCACATTATACATCATAAATACTCACTATTGTTGTCAACTGAAAATACAATAAAGCATTAAAAAGTAGAAGTAAAGAGACAGTGGCAGGAAGACTTACGAAGACAGGCAGATTGGGAGATTTCTGTTCAAAGCAAGGAATTCATGGACCCACAAAGAGCTAAGTGAGGCAATGAGGCTCATCTTCTGAAGCTTCAACAAATATGCTGTCTAGTTGATGCCGTTATTTAGGGCATCCTGTCTCCAAACTTTGAAAAAGTTGTGTTTCTGTAACACTAAACTTCCTTGCTGGAGGCACTTTGTCACAGCAAGTTTGGGACATCGGCAGACTTTTTCTTTGGGTAGCATAATTCTTTCACATCATACACAGTTTATCTCTATCATTGAGCCAACTCTTCTTGTGGTTGACTCTTCCAGATCACTTTTCTGCACTTTTCTGTCCTATAAATGTGTGACTTTTTTTTTGCCTTGTAACCTAAGTGGCATCCAGATGGTTGTGTACTGTATAACAAAAGTTGCTCCTTGCCAATTACTAGGATAATAAACAATGCCTTTAGGATCCACAACTGAGAGAAAGCATGTAGGGTCTGATTTATACTTAATAGGATCATCTCCATTTGCATGAATTTTCTAATAAACAGTATACTAACAGAAGTGAACCTAGGAAAATAGAAAGGCATAAGCAAAAAAGAGAAAGGGAAATAGAACACTCTAAAAGATTTGGGAAGGGATAAGTACAGCCATCATATCTGGATAGCTGAAAGAGATTTTCTCCATAAGACCCAGCACAATGCACAATGAATACACAGAATAAAAGTGGGAGAAGGTAGCTTTGTCCACAGGTAGGCAAAGTTGTTGCCTGTTGTGAAATGTTGTTCTCACACTTGCTTAGTTCCACCTCTGTGATATGGAACCCTGAGGTTTAATGATTAATGATGTGCTGTTCCAAATAGAATTCTCCCATCTTTTTGTGACTTTAAAATGTTCAACTTTATGTAGCCAGTTATACACTGTCCATCTGCACTGACTCTTATCTTTTGCATTGGCAGCAATCTTTAGAAAAATGTCAGTTGTGTTAGCACAATTATGAATAATGTGTTATCAGCTTGTGAAACAAGAACAAATAGAAAAGTAGTGAAATGAATGCTTTCTGTGAAATACTGAAACAATAAAGAATATACATGTGGAAGAAGACACATTTTATTCTAGTTTACCAATTTATTCCCCACGTACTTACTAAAATTGCCACACACACTGTAACTCAACTACATCTTCTAGGAAATGAGTACTGAACATAAATTACTCTTTAAACTGTTTACATCTCTTAAAGACAAAATTAAGACCCAAAATATTGATGATCCCCAAATAATGTAATTTTATTAAGAGAAAGATAACTTTTTTAAAGATGAATGTAGAAAATCAGAATAGAAGCTCTTAATTTACCTGGAACTGGCAAAATAAATAAACATTATCAAGACAAAGAGATTGTTCAACTGAGTCATGGAATGGGTCAGTATAGAATGTCCTCATGTGGGAAAGAACAGTCTGAGAAAAGTACAAGCAACTAGGAAAATGGGTTGACTATGGAAACCCGAACGAGCAACATACATAATGATGAATAAGGGCTGAGGAGAGGGATTACTTGGTACAGTGCTTGCTGGGCACTCATGAGGACCTGAGTTTGATCTTCAAACCCAGCCATGGAGAAATATAGATAGGAGGGTGCCTGGGAAATGCAATCCAGTCTGTCTAGTTGAGTCAGTAAAGGTCAGGTTCAGTGAAAGACCCTGTCCTTGTACTAACATAGAGAACAAATTAAGAAAGAGAGTTACAGAAGGACCTGGCAGCGGAGCAGTACTGAACTGGCTGGGCACCACAGCCCTCCAGTTTAAGACTAACCAGGGCCAAACCAGAGAACAGAGAGCCTGGTTACCCCATCCCTGCTGAAGTGACCACCCTGAAATCTCCAGCTGCAGCAAGACCTCAGAACCTGGCAGTGACAGCAGCACAGAACTGGCGGAACACATCAAAGAAGCAGGGCCAAACCAGAGAGCAGAGAGCCCCGGATACCACGATCTCGACCAAGAGACCTGCCTGTACAGCTAGTCCTCAGCACACGCTCAGAGTGCTCAGCTTCCTGAAGAACTCTCCAGACACCAGAGAGAGACAGCACCAGTCTGATCTGCAGAATCCAAAAACAAACAGGGAAGGTTTCAGATAAGCCAATGGCCAGAGGTAGGCGAAAGAACACTTCCAACATAAATCAGGACATCATGACTTCACCAGCAAACCCCAAAATCGATGGATACACCAATTCAGCAGAAGCACAGGAAAATGATTTTAAAGCCATGCTTGCCCAATTATTTGAGGCTCATAAGGAGGAAATGAACAAGTCTTTCAAAGAGATGGCCAGTCAATTGGAGGCAAAGAAAGAAGAAATAGACAATATCCTTAAAGAAACACAGGCAAACATAGCCAAACAAATAGATACACAAGTAGAGGAAAAATTAGTGGCATATAAGAAGGAAATGAAAAAAGAAATAGAGGCCATTGTAGAGAGACAGGAATCCAAATTCAAACACATGAAAGAAATGGTGCAAGGCATGAAAACAGAATTAGAATCAATAAAGAAAACACAAAATGAGAAAACCCTTGAGCTGGAGAACTTGGAGAAAAGATCAGGAACCACAAAAGTAAGCATCACCAACAGAATACAAGAGATGGAAGAGAGAATCTCTGGAGCTGAAGACACACTTGCAGAAATGGATACTTCTCTCAAAGAAAAAGTAAAATCAGAAAAGTTCCAATCACAAAATATCCAAGAAATCAAGGATGCTATGAAAAGACAAAATCTAAGAATAATAGGAATTCACGAAAAAGAAGACTCCAGACTCCAAGGTCCAGAAAATATTTTCAAGAAAATCATAGAAGAAAATTTTCCCAACTTAAAGAAAGAGATGTCCATAAATATACAAGAGGCCTACAGAACTCCAAATAGACTAGACCAGAAAAGAAACACATCACGTCACATCATAGTCAAAACACTAAATCTACAGAACAAAGAAAGGATATTAAAAGCAGCAAGGGAAAAAGGCCAAGTAACATATGAAGGTAGACCTATCAGAATCACGCCGGACTTCTCATCAGAAACTATGAAAGCCAGAAGGGCCTGGGCAAGTATCATGGAGACTCTAAGAGATCACAAATGTCAACCCAGACTACTATACCCTGCAAAGCTTTCAATCAACATAGATGGAGAAAACAAAATATTCCATGACAAAACTAAATTTATACAATATCTACACAGCAAACCATCCCTACAGAAGATACTAGAAGGAAAACTCCAATCCAGTGAAAACAAATTCACCCAAGAAAACAGGGCATACAGATAATGTCCCAACAAAAATGAAAAGAAAACAAGCAATGAAACAGGGTTAGTTCATCGACTCCATTACAAAAGGAACTAACATGCATTGGTCACTATTATCTATCAATATCAATGGACTCAACTCACCAATAAAAAGACACAGGCTAACAGAATGGTTAAGGAAACAGGATCCAACATTCTGTTGCATCCAAGAAACACACCTATGCAACAAAGACAAACACTACCTCAGAGTAAAGGGCTGGAAAACTGTTTTTCAAGCAAACGGTTCCAGAAAACAAGCTGGAGTAGCCATCCTAATATCTAATAAAATAGACTTTCAACCCAAGTTAATCAAAAAAGATAAGGAGGGCCACTATATTCTCATCAAAGGAAAAATCCACCAGGAGGACATCACAATCTTGAATATCTATGCCCCAAATACAAGAGCACCGACATTCGTAAATGAAACATTATTAAAGCTTAAATCATACATTGATCCTAATACCTTAATAGTGGGAGACTTCAACACTCCACTCTCACCAAGGGACAGATCAACTATACAGACACCAAATAGGGAAATAAAAGCACTCACAGAATCCCTAAATCAAATGGACCTAATAGACGTCTACAGATCATTTCACCCAAACTCAAAAGAGTACACCTTCTTTTCAGCACCGCATGGAACCTTTTCCAAAATAGACCATATAGTGGGCCACAAAGCAAGCCTCAACAGATACAAAAGGATTGAAATAATCCCTTGTATACTATCTGACCACCATGGACTAAAGCTCGACCTCAACAACAACAGAAACAACAAAAAGCCGACACGCACATGGAAACTGAACAACTTACTACTCAATGACAGCTGGGTTAAGGAAGAAATAAAGAAAGAAATTAAAGACTTCCTAGAATTCAATGAAAAGGAAGGCACAACATACCCAAATTTATGGGACACATTGAAAGCAGTGCTCAGAGGAAAATTTATAGCACTAAGTGCCTGCAAGAAGAAATTCGTAACATCACATACAAACAACTTAATGGCCCAACTGAAAACCCTAGAAAAAAAAGAAGCAGATACACCCAAGAGGAGCAGACGGCTGGAAATAATCAAACTAAGGGCTGAAATCAATCAACTAGAAACAAATAAAACTATCCAAAGAATCAATGAAACAAAAAGCTGGTTCTTTGAGAAAATCAACAAGATAGACAAACCCTTAGCCAAACTAACTAAAAAGCAGAGAGAAACTATCCAGATCAGCAAAATCAGAAATGAAAATGGGGACATAACCACAGACATTGAGGAAATCCAAACAATTATTAGGTCATACTACAAAAGCCTATATGCCACAAAATTTGAGAATCTGAATGAAATGGATAATTTTCTTGAAAGATTCCATCTACCAAAACTAAGTCAAGATCAGGTAGAAAGACTGAATAGCCCTATATCTCCCAAGGAAATCGAAGCAGTCATTAACAGTCTCCCTTCCAAAAAAAGCCCTGGACCAGATGGCTTCAGCGCAGAATTCTACAAGACCTTCAAAGAAGTGCTAACTCCAATTCTCCTCAAGCTATTCCACAAAATAGAAACAGAAGGAACACTACCAAACTCATTCTATGAAGCCACAGTCACTTTAATACCTAAACCACACAAAGACCCAACAAAAAAAGAGAACTTTAGGCCTATCTCTCTTATGAACATTGACGCAAAAATACTCAATAAAATACTTGCAAACCGAATCCAAGAACACATCAAAGATATCATCCACCATGACCAAGTAGGCTTCATCCCAGGCATGCAAGGGTGGTTCAACATACGGAAATCCATCAATGTAATCCACTACATAAACAAACTGAAGGAGAAAAACCACATGATCATCTCCTTAGACGCCGAAAAAGCATTTGACAAAGTCCAACACCCATTCATGTTTAAAGTCTTGGAGAGATCAGGGATACAAGGCACATACCTAAACATAGTAAAGGCAATATATAGCAAGCCTATAGCTAACATCAAACTCAATGGAGAGAAACTTAAATCAATCCCACTGAAATCAGGGACAAGACAAGGCTGTCCATTGTCCCCATATCTCTTCAACATAGTACTTGAAGTCCTAGCCAGAGCAATAAGACAACTAAAGGAGATCAAGGGGATACAAATCGGAAAGGAAGAGGTCAAAGTGTCACTATTTGCAGATGATATGATAGTATACATGAGCGACCCCAAAAATTCAACCAGAGAACTCCTTCAGCTGATAAACACCTTCAGCAAAGTGGCAGGATACAAAATCAACTCAAAAAATCAGAAGCCCTCCTATATACCAAAGACAAAAAGGCTGAGAAAGAAATTAGGGAAACAACACCCTTCACAATAGCCACTAATAACATAAAGTACCTTGGTGTGACCCTAACCAAGCAAGTGAAAGACCTGTTTGAGAAAAACTTCAAGTCTCTGAAGAAAGAAATTGAAGAAGATATCAGAAGATGGAAAGATCTCCCGTGCTCATGGATTGGTAGGATTAACATTGTGAAAATGGCCATACTGCCAAAAGCAATCTACAGATTCAATGCAATTCCCATCAAAATACCATCTCAATTCTTTACAGACCTTGAAAAAAAGATTCTCAGCTTCATATGGAGAAACAAAAAACCCAGAATCTCCAAAACGAGCCTGTACAACAACAGATCATCTGGAGGTATCTCCATTCCTGATCTCAAGCTGTACTACAGGGCAACAGTAATAAAAACTGCATGGTACTGGCATAGAAACAGAAAGGAGGATCAATGGAACCGCATAGAAGACCCAGAAATAAATCCACACACCTATGAATACTCGATATTCAACAAAGAAGCCAATTCCATTCAATGGAAAAAAGACAGCATCTTCAACAAATGGTGCTGGACCAACTGGATGTCTACATGCAGAAAAATGAAAATAGATCCATATTTATCACCCTGCACAAAACTAAAGTCAAAGTGGATCAAGGACCTCAACATAAAACCAGATACCCTAAATCAATTGGAAAAAAAAGTGGGGAACAGCCTAGAACTCATTGGCACAGGAGACAACTTCCTGAACAGAACACCAACAGCACAGGCTCTAAGAGCAACAATCAATAAATGGGACCTCATGAAACTGAAAAGTTTCTGTAAAGCAAAGGATACCGTCATCAAAACAAAACGACTGCCTACAGATTGGGAAAGAATCTTCACTAACCCTTTATCTGACAGAGGACTAATATCCAGTATATACAAAGAACTAAAGAAGCTGAAAAGCAGCAATCCAAGTAATCCAATTAAAAAATGGGGAACAGAGCTAAACAGAGAATTCTCGACAGAGGAATATCGAATGGCAGAAAAACACTTAAAGAAATGCTCATCCTCATTAGCCATCAGGGAAATGCAAATCAAAACGACCCTGAGATATCACCTTACACCCATCAGAATGGCCAAGATAAAAAACTCAAGTGATAACACATGCTGGAGAGGTTGTGGAGAAAGGGGAACCCTCCTCCACTGCTGGTGGGAATGTAAACTGGTACAACCACTCTGGAAAGCTATCTGGCGCTTTCTAAGACAAATAGGAATAGTGCTTCCTACAGACCCAGCTATACCACTGCTAGGTATATACCCAAAGTTTGTTCAAGTACACAAAAAGGACACTTGCTCAACCATGTTTATAGCAGCTCTATTTGTAATAGCCAGAACCTGGAAACAACCCAGATGTCCATCAACGGTGGAATGGGTACAGAAATTGTGGTATTTTTATACAATGGAATACTACTCAGCAATCAAAAAGGAGGAAATCATGAAATTTGCAGGCAAATGGTGGGATCTAGAAAAGATCATTCTGAGTGAAATATCCCAGAAGGAGAAAGACAAACATGGGATATACTCACTTATATAGACCTATAAGATATGATAAACATAATGAAATCTATACACCTAAAAAAGATAATCAATTGAGCGGACATGGGGTAAGATGATCAATCCTCATTTAGAAAGACAGATGGGATGTGCATTGAACGTATGACAGGAGTCTACTGAGCGCATCTGAAAGACTCTAACTAGCAGTGTTTTCAAAGCAAAGACTCATGACCAAACCTTTGGCAGAGTACAGGGAATCATAAGAAAGAAGGGTAGTTAGTCTGATGGGGAAAGGATAGGAGCTCCACAAGGACCAAATATATCTGGGCACAGGGTCTTTTCTGAGACTGACATTCAATCAAGGACCATGTATGGATATAACCTAGAACCTCCACTCAGATGTAGCCTGTGGTAGCTCAGTAACCAATTGGTTTCCCAAAGTGAGGGGAACAGGGACTATTTCTAACAGGAACTCAATGACTGGCTCTTTGGTCTCCCCACCCCCGAAGGGAGGAGCAGTCCTGTTAGGCCAGAGAGGAGGGCTTTGCAGCCAGTCCTGAAGATACCTGATAAAACAGGATCAGATGAATGGGGAGGAGGTCCCCCCTATCAGTGGACTTGGAAAGGGGCATGGTGGAGATGAGGGAGGGAGGGAGGGAGGGAGAGAGGGAGGGACTGGGAGGGAATGAGGGATCGGGACACGGCTGGGATACAGAGTTAATAAAATGTAACTGATAAAAATAAAATAAAAAAAAAATTAAAAAAAAAAAAAAAAAAAAAAACAAATTAAGAAAGATACTGAACAATGATGGCTGGTTACCACGTACATTTGCATTTTCAGACATGAGAGTACATAGGAATAAACACTAAACACGCACATACACGCTCACACACACACACACACACACACATGCCTGCAAGAATGAAGGGGGAGTTAGTAAGACCTTGACAGGATAAGAGCTCCACAAGAACCAAATATATCTGGGCACAGGGGGCTTTTATGAGACTGATTCTCCAACCAAGGACTGTGCATGGATGTAACCTAGAACCTCTGCTCAGGTGTAACCCATGGCAGGTCAGTAACCAAATGGGTACCCTAGTAAGAGGAACAGGGACTATCTTTGACATGAACTCAGTGGCTGGCTCTTTGACACTCCCCTCCCCCACAAGGAGGAGAAGCCTTGCTAAGCCACAGAGGAGGACATTGCAGCCAGTCCTGAAGATACCTGATAAGCTAGGGTCAAATGGAAGTGGGGGACTTTCCCTATCAGTAGACTTAGAGAGGGGCATGGGAGGAAATGAGAGATGGAGGGTAGGATTGGGAGGGCATGAAGGAGGGGGCTACAGCTGAGATAAAAAGTGAATAAAATGTAATTAATATAAAAATTAAAAAAAGAATGATGACAGAGAATGATAAAGCTTAAAATGCAACCAGAGTTCAGGTGTTTATGTCCTTCTAAGTTATCTTGAAATGCTCAAAAGTTTTCTACAGGCACCCTTTAACGCTTGAATGTCTTAGATGAAGATGTATAATATTTTCAATTTTGAATTTTGGTAAACATTTTTCAGGCTGACTCTGCAAGATAAAGAAAAAAGAGGAATTACAGTATGCTCGCGTTCTTATAAAAACAATCACTAACTTCTCATTTTGATGGAGTATAAACTTTCTCTTTGCCTGTGTGTGCCTTTCCAACAGGGCCTCACTCTGTTTTTTATGAGTTGGATTTACTATTGACAGGTTCATCCAGCTCAAGATTATATCCATTGTCTTGAACCTAAAGGCATTGAAAAAAATCAAATATAGTTTGACTTTTCTTTCTTTACACAGAGTAATATTTTCGTTTGAGATCTGTTGTTCTCACAAGATTCAAAAATTTTAAGACATATTTTTTAATTTTTTTAATTTATTACAGTTAATTCACTTGGTATTCCAGCTGTAGTCCCCTGCCTTGTCCCTTTCCAATCCTGCCTTCGTTCCCTCTTCTTCTCCTATGCCCCTCCCACAGTCCACTGATAGAGGTGGTCCTCAGCCACTTCAGTCTGACACCATCTTATGAGGTCTCATCAGGACTGGCTGCATTACCTTCCTCTGTGGCCTGGTGAGACTGCTCCCACCCCCCATGTCAGGGGGACATGATCAAAGTGCCATCCACTGAGTTCATGTCAAAGACAGTCCCTGTTGCCCTTACTGGGAAACCAATTTGAACACTGAGCTGCCAAGTGTTACACCTGTGCAGGGTTTCTAGGTTAACTCCACGCATGGTCCTTGTTTGGATTATCCATTTAGAAAAGGCGCCTTTGCCCAGAATTTTTGGTTCTGTTGCTTTCCTCTTGGAGATCCTGTCCCCTCCTCTTTCCCCCTTCTTTCATAAGATTCCCTGCATTCTGCCCAGTTTGGTTATGAGTCTCAGCATCTGCTTTGATACCCTGCAGGATAGAGTCTTTCAGAATACCTCTGTGGTAGGCTCCTGCCCTGTTCCCTGTTTTCTCCCTTTTCCCATGCCTATCCCATTTGCCTCTCTGAATGAGAACTGATCATCTTATCCAGGGTCCTCCTTCTTGCTTAGCTTCTTCAGGTGACCCTGAGATTTCACCTTACACTCATCAGAATGGCCAAGATCAAAAACTCAAGTGACAACACATGCTGGAGAGGATGTGTAGAAAGGGGAACCCTCTTCCATTGCTGGTGGGAATGTAACCTTGAACAACCACTTTAGAAATTAATCTGAAACTTTCTCAGAAAATTAGAAATAGTGCTACCCCAACGCCCAGCTATACCACTCTTAGGATATATCCAAAATATGCGAAAGCATACAACAAGGACATTTGCTTAACTATGCTCATAGCAGCTTTATTTGTGATAGCCAGAATCTGGAAACAACCCAGATGTCCCTCAACCAAAGAAAAGATACAGAAATTGTGGTTCATTTATGTAATGGAATACTATTCAGCAATTATAAACAAGGAAATCATGAAATTTGCAGGCAAATGGTGGGAACTAGAAAAGATCATCCTGAGTGAAGTACCCTAGGATCAGAAAGACACACATGGTATATACTCACTTATAAGTGGATATTAGACATACAATATAGGATAAACATAAGAAAATCAAATTCAAACTTTAAAGCAACACAGTTAATTTGATCCTTACACATCTTTCCATAATCATATCTCATTGTTCAATTTTTTGGCCTATGTATTTGTATCTTTCTTTGATTAATAAATGGTGTTTTCTAAATTATTCTTAGGCATTACTTCAAATTACTGTTATTATATAATATTTAAGGCCAATTTTTTTCAATATTGCACTTTTTTATTAAGCTATATTTCTGAGGGATAGAGGGATAGCTCAGTAAGAGCACTTACTGCTCTATCAGAAGACCCTGGCACAGTTATCAGCACCCACTTTTGATGGCTCAAGACGACCAGTAACTCCAGTTGGAAGATATCCCACACTCTGTATCTTCTGATGGCATCTGCATGCAAATATAAGCATCCAAGTACCTTCCATATACATCAATGAAAATAATCAATATACCTCTTAAAATAAAATAAGTGAATTATGTTACTCTTCTACACATTTTTTTAGATTCATCATCAAGTAAATGATGGTAATTGTTAAGGTGTCTGTCTACCATTTATTGTTTCTACTTCTACTTTTAAAAATTGAAGAGCTCTTCATTTTTAAAGACGTATTTTACTGTTTATTTATGGTATAAGTTACACATGTGGTTTGGTTTGTTAGTTTGCTGACAATCATTCACTTGCCACAGAGGCCAGAGGAGAGACAGCTCTGAATCACCTAACCTGACAACCTGCTTGGAACCAAACTGGGGCCTGCTGTAAAAACAATGTGCACTCTTAACTGCTAAGCTGTTTCCTCACCTTCTAGTGTGGCTTTCCATATTGACTGTGAATATGAAAGTCATGATCCCTATTTCATATTGTTTACATTTTCCTTTTGCTGCTCTACACACATCACATACAACATTATTGAAGTACACTGAACATACAGCAAACTGAAAACGCTTAAAAAAACAGTTCTTAATGTCCATTGACATCAAATGGATATAAACACCCATTCAATAAGTTACCATAATCCAAATCAGGTGCACATGCATGACTGAGGCCTTTTCTAATCTATTTTCCTAAGGATTCTTTTCCTCTTCTGATCTCTCAGTAATGACATATCTAATTTTCCCATTTCCTAAATTTTGTGTAAATGTTCTATATAGTACTACTCTGATGCCTTTTTATAACCACTCAGCATACTTACTTTGAGATTTATGTCACCATATGAATCAGTAACTCATACATTTTTAGTACTGAGCAGCAATCTAGTGAGTGAATATATAGTAACTGTTTCATTCTTTTCTTGAAGGACATTTGAGTTCTGTCTTATTTTGGCTACCAAAATTAAAGTTACTGTGGACATTCATCCAGAAGTCTGTGTGGAAACAAGCTTTATTTTTCTAAAGTAAATACCTAGAAGTGAATTGGATAGCTCCCACTGTTGTGTTTAACCTTTTCACAAACTACAAATTTATCTTGAAAATGATAAATGATATGTATGAACAGAGAATGAGACATTCAGGGGCTACATAAAATTGGCAAATTTTGGGATAGGGGATAATTTATATTTTAAGCATTCTAGTAATACTTAGTGGTAATTTTTGTTCAATTCCGCCTTCCTCCTCTGTCTCCTTATACCCTGGCTCAAAGAATCTGCTGATTCTCTCCAAAACTTTATATATATTTCTTCTGAATATTTATATTTTCTTCTGTGTTTTGGTTTCTAGTTCCTCACTTCGGTTTTGTGTATTTTTGAAGTAATAAACAGAGGTTATTTGTTGAGCTCTTTCTTCGCAAGGGTTAGTGTGTGAGTTTACTATTAAGTTCTGCTAATTGCATGCAATATTTATGCTTTTATCTTGTTTTCATTTAGTTTTGAATGTTATTTGTTTTATCATCATGTAAATATAGATCAATCAACTTACTATTCTCCACATTAAAAAAAATGTGTGTGTGTGTGTGTGTGTGTGTGTGTGCTTGCGTGTGTTGGTATGTTCATGTGAATGCAAGTGCCTGCGGAGAACAGAATAAACTGTCAGATCCACAGGAGCTGAAGTTATAGGAAGCTGTGAGCTGCATGTGGGTATTGGGAAAGAAAGTCCAGTCCTCTTGAAAAGCAGCAAATGCTCTTGTGCACTGAGCCTGGATCAGTCATTTATTTTTTTAAGAATTGCTTTAAATTCTACGTCTTTGAGGATACTTATTTGTTTTGTTATTTATATCTAAATTAATTCATTTTTGATCAGTAAAAACAGCTGATATTTATCAAATCACTTTAGATTTGTTGAGATAATTCTTAGCACCTAGTGTTATATGCTGTGTTTTGGTGTGTCATGTACACTTAATGAAGTTGCCAGTTTTTCTCCTGTTGTGTTCTGTAATGCTCTATAAAAAAGAATAGCAAGTCTGTAAAAGTTGTTCATGTTTTTTAAATGTTTTCCGATTTCTTATCTCTATTTGTACTATTTATTCAAAGGTAAATATTGAAATCTCTGTTACTTGTAGGATCAGTCCTTATAGTTTTATTAAATTTACATCAACTAGTTAAAAACTGTTACATAATATGCATATACAACTATGATTGTTACATTATTTTTAGCACATGTTAATTATCCACAGTGATAGGTTTTATGTTGAGATTTTAACAGATGTATGTCATTATCTTGTTAAACTGACATGTTTGCCCCTAATCAGTTCTTTTTCTGGTAAGAGACTTTCCACTGGTGTTGGCTGAATTGACATTAGCACAGCTTCCTTTTGATTAACTATAGCAGTGCTCTTTAAGTACTGGATGTTTTTGTTTTGCTTTATTTTGGATAGTTGTCATTTTTTCCACTATTGACTTAATCTTTATCTCAGCAATGATTTAGGACTGTGTTAACTTTGAAATATTTTTCAAATTTTTGCAACCCAGCTTCCTAGCTTTTTTTTTTTTTGTTGTTGTTGTTGTTGCTGTGGTTTACAAGGAGAAATTTCTCCATTGCAGGGTAGCTAACCGCTTTCTGATTTGACTTCAGACCTTCTCCATGGGAAGAAGGGCTTGCACCTGCACTTATGGCCAAGGGTGGGGAGGACAGAAGCCCTAAGTTAGAAACTGTAGTTGCCATTTGCAAAATGGACATGCTATGAAATTCTTCCTAAATATCTAAATGTTTATGTTTATGCCCATACACCTGAGTTGCTCTCAGCCGTGGCCAGAGAAGCTAGGTCTTTCAATGGATAGCAGCAGTCTATGGAGAGATGCACACTATTCTCTCTCCTTTTCTTTTTGAATGCAAACTACAATAGAAAGTAAAATGACAGAGGGAAAGCAACATAAATGCATTGTAACAAAATACTAAGTATCAATAACAGGTAAATACCATTATAAGCATAACTAGTAACAAGTTAAAAAGCCATTATCTCTATAGAAATCTTAAGCAATATGAGACAAAAGCTTGTGTTCAGGACCAAGAAATTTTATGCAACAGGTTAGTACCTGTTTTTGTTTGTTTGTTTAAAGTTGTTAGAAAACCATTATGAACAATGGGTGTACATTTCAGTAAGATAAAGCTGACATTCATAAAATAAAGACTGACAGTATTTCTTTCATTGAAATTGAGGATCTCTTTAGAATGAAATTCAGTTATTAGAGATGACACCCATCATACTTATACAGCCTGTTTATTTGTTAGAAGGGTAAGTTTTGGCCACCATGCTAAAATGGTTGTTTGAGCATCTCAAACTATGGTAAAAGCCTAGAAACTTATGGTGTGTGCGATAAAGTGAAAAATTCCTTATCTGGTTTTCAAGGCCCTCTGTATCCTTGCTCCACTTCACCTATCGATGATTCCACTGCTATCAACCTCTCACTGAGGATAAGAATTAACATGAGCTTTGCAGTGTGACCACTCTGATAATGAATCATGGCAGTCTTCCTCTTCAGCCAGGCACTCACTGACTTTGAGTGTCAGGTTATTATCTTCAGTGTCAAGACACTGATAGATGACTTTCTACGCTCTGTATGAGCATGTGACTTAAGATACTTTTCTTCTGTCAAGACACAGGTGAGAAAGGCAAAATATCCTTATCCTAAACTGAAACAGTTGGCATAATCTAGGCATAATCTTAACCATTATGTAAGAGAAGTATGAGGGTTGTGTGAAGCAGGACAGATAGTTTTGATTCCTGTGTTTAGCTATAACTTTTAAGAATTTCAGGAGATTATCAAACAGGCTGTACAGCAAGGGTCTGGGTGTAACTGAGAACCAAGAAATGGAGGCAAGAAAATCCAATATGAATACCATTAGTCAATCTTCACTAACTGTATGCTAAAAATGACAACAGTACATTAAATAGAAGTTTTACCCAAGTAAGCTAGGGTACTTGGGATCACAATGGCCATGTTAATTCCTTTGTGGCTACTGACAACCTAAAGCTTTTTGACTTTGACTTTCAAACTAGAGCTGGAATGGAAGCCATAGGTGGTTTGAGAATAAAGATGAAAGTGTAGATCTTAGTCATCAATGAAAAGGAATCAAAGCTTGAGCTACTAGCAGAATGGTTTTGAACAGGTTATAGGTATGTCAAATCTACTCACTTAGGCATTAATAAAATAATTTGGAAAGTACTTTGGGGTTTATTTGAGCACTTCAAATTCTGTTGACAACAGACATTTTAAAGGAAGCTGCTGCTGATACACGGGCCTGTTATTATTAACCCAGGTTTCACTAGACTCTCTCTTCCTGTCAGAGATTTTAAGGTTGAATCCATCAAGTAATTGGAGCATGAACATTGATTGCTGTCACAGCCAGCACAGATTTGGAAAACGGCTTGTAAGTTTTATTGACTTTACACTGAATGAAGAGTGATATTAATTAACATGAAAAGAATTTATACTTTGTGTTTTCTCATTTCTTTTTACAATAGATCACTTACATTGATACTCCTGAAGTCTTGTTCTACCATTATATTTGTGTTGCATAGCATTCACTCAGAAAGACACTGATAGAAGAGAGAAAGATGTTGGAGTTTTTTAATATATATTTTAAAAGTTCCATACATTTACACATTCTATGTTGCTCATATTCATTTACCCCTATTGCCCTTCAATATTTGCTACTACTGCTACCAATCTCCCAGTTTCATGTCATTTTCAATTTTTTGTTGTTAATAACCCTAAGGGCAGATAATACTACCAACATAAGCAGAAATAGGTGAGGATCATCCACTCGGGGAAAGGGCATACAACCAGAACCTACATTTCCAAAGAAGAATAATGGTTTTTTTTGTTTTTTTCACCCTCAGCAACCATCAACCACCAATTTCTTCTCCAATAAGGGCTGGACTTTAGGAGCCCTTTTGCCATACATACAGAAAATTTAGTTGGCTTGGTCTTATGCAGGTAACTATAGCTACTATGAGTTGAGGTATGCAACAGCTACACCATTTTCAGAAGGCAGAATCTCAAAATAATTCTCTCCCTATGACAGATCTTATATTCTTTCTGTTTATGAAGCTCCCTGAGCCTTGGGTGGTGGAAGATGCATACAGATGATCCACCCACAGTTGAACGCTCAGACATCTATACTCAGTACTTTGACTAATTAGAAGAATCTTCATTAGAAGAATCTTACCCATTGCAAAAAAAAAGTTTCTTTGACCAAAGTAGAGAAGAGCTAAAATCTGTATTCTTTTTTTAATTTTTTAAAATTTTAATTATTATTATTTATTAAAATTTATTGACTTTATAGCTCAGTTCTGGTTCCCTCCCTCATCTCCTCCCAATCCCACCTACTCTCCCTCTTCTTCCCCTAAGCCTCTCCCCAAGACCACTGATAAGGAAGGTACTTCTCCCCTTCTATCTGATGCTAGTCTATCAGCTCTCATCAGGAATGGCTGCATTGTCTTCCTCTATTGCCTGGCAAGGCTGTACCCCACAGGGTTAGGTAATCAGAGAGCCTACCACTGAGTTCATGCCAGAGACAGTCTCTGCTCTTCTTAATGGGGAACCCACTTGGAGACTGAGTTCATGGGCTACATCTGAGCATCAGTTTTAGGTCTTTTCCATGTATGGTCCTTGGTTGGGGTATCAGTCTCAGGGAGCAGTTTTTATGGCTCTGTTGGTCTCCTTTTGGAGCTCTTGTCTCCTGTAGGTCTTTCTATTTTTTTTAAACATGTAAGATATTTTTATTTTACTTTTTATTCATTTTTACATCCTTGTTGTAGTCCCAGCCCTCCTCCACACCCAGTATTCCCCTCCTTTCCTCTCCCCTTTCCCCTTTCCTCAGAAAAGTGGAGCTCCCTTTCCCATCCACCTCAGCTCATTAAGTTGCATCAGGACTGAGCATGTCCTCTTCTTCTGTGGCCTGGCCAAGCAGTCCCTTCAGGGGGAAGTGATAAAAAAGCTGGTAAGTGAGTCCTTGTACTATTATGTCCCTGCTTTCCTTACTAGAGGTCCCACATAAACACCATCTGCTACATCTTTGTAGGGGGACTTGGTCAAGTTCACATATGGTCCTTGGTTGATGCTTCATTCTCAGCAAGCCCCTCTGGACCCTGGTTAGTTGGCTCTGTCTTTTTGTGGAGCTCCTGTCACTCCCAGGTCCTTTTCTCTTTCCTCTCACTTTTCCACAAGACTCCTTATG
Organism: Meriones unguiculatus; assembly: GCF_030254825.1. Lineage (NCBI taxonomy): Eukaryota > Metazoa > Chordata > Mammalia > Rodentia > Muridae > Meriones > Meriones unguiculatus. The sequence continues at coordinate 8,950,476 of NC_083353.1, forward strand.
CATTGCCCAATGTTTGGTTGTGAGTCTCAGCATCTGTTTTGAGGCTCTGCTGAGTAGAGGCTCTCAGAGAACAACTTTGTAAAACTCCCGTCTGCAAGCATAGTAGAGTATCTTTCATGGTGTCAGAGATGGCACTCTCAGAGAGGTGGGTCTTCAGTTGAACAAGGCATTGGTTGGGCATTCCTTTGTCTCTTCTCTACCTGCTCTGTCTTTATCCCTGCACATCTTGTAGGCAAGATAAAATTTGGGTCAAAGTTTTTGTGAGTGTGTTGGTATCCTATGAGGCACAGACTCAAAGAAAATAACATAGAGGTTCAAAAGGAGAATGCATAAATCTCATTTGGAATGGGAGATGGAG